>NW_022631198.1:103423-548827 GCF_010015895.1 Lontra canadensis | reverse complement strand
AAAAAAAAAAAAGAGCGGACCTGAGATCAACAGTTGGACACTTAACCAAGTCAGCCACCCAGGTGCCCCAGGGGTCTGTGGTTTGAATGTGCCTGAAATGGAATTCTTAACACAAGTGACTATTTCTGTGTGGAAAATGCTATCTGGAGAAGGCATCACAACAGCACTACCAGGGAAAGGAATGTTCTTATCTCTAAACCACTAGTGATAACTACATGCAAGACTTTTAGTATGGCCAGAGTTTATGGAGTGAAGGGTAAAGATGGCCTCAGGCAGAGGAGAAATTCCAAAGACTCCAGACTGAGGGATTGAGGGAGGCTGATCTCTCATCATTGCAGATTGTCTTTCCCTACCTCTGGGGGCTCCAGAGGTTGTCATACTTCTGTTTCTATTGATAGTATCAGATGGCTCTGGCCTGGGTTATATTCCTCCCCTGGTGTAATTTCAAGGTTAACTCCCCAAACTCTTGCCTCCAAAGTAGTAACAAAGTATAGCTTTCTCAAACGAGAGTGAAATCTTTTAAAGGACTATTCTCTAGGGCAGCGTAACCTGCTTATCAGTTCTTCTCACTCTAGGCACCAGAATCCTGACTCAAATTGTCATTTGTGTTCATTGTCATTTCCAGTTATCTATTACAGACAAAAGTCTTTATCGTGTGAGTCTATAAATACAGCAAGTGGATTGAGAATGGATGAATGCGTTCCATAGAATAAGAACTTTGTACTATTTGTCCCATGTGTGGTTGTCCAATGGGATGGTAATGGAAAGATGCCTCACACACAGTTATAGGCTGCAAAGTTTCTCTTAAGGCAAAGGATTTAATATTCACAGAGATGTCCTGTTATATACAAAGCAGGATACAACACAGCGTGCTTCCAAACAGAGGTTTCCCAAAGTTTTCCACAGGAATTAGACCATTAGCATGGATCAATGGTTTAGATTTTCAAACCATCCTGGTTTGCCTGCACCCCGGGGGTTTCTTAGAACATGGGACTACTCAGTGCTGAAACTAGGAAAGTCCCAGGCAACCTGAGGCAGGTGGCTACCCTCACTGAAGAACTTGTTTTGCTTTGATCTTATCTCCCACCTGATCATTGTGAAGATGCAGGCCACACATCCACCTGCTCACCAGGGGCAAGTGAAAGCAGTCTAACATCTTCTTGTTTACTGTGGGACTGGGGAGAACGAGGGTCAGTTTCCCAGGAGCATCCTTCAGCAGGCCTGGGCTTCAAGCAGTCTAAAGTCTGCATCTGAATTTTTTAATGGGCTTAAGAATAATCATATGCAGGGGAGCCTGGGTGGCTCCTTTGGTTAAGTGTCTGCTTTTGGCTCAGGTTATGATCCCAGGGTCCTGGGATCAAGTCCCCGCATCAGGCTCCTTACTCAGCTGGGAGTCTTCTTCTCCCTCTTCCTCTGCTGTGTGCTCCCTCTCTCTGTCAAATTAAAAAAAAAAAAAGGAATAATTATATGCAAAACCTAGAAATACTATTCAGTGGGATTCAGATATTAACTTTGGATTCTGTGACACTAAGGAACTGGTGCAGGGGTTAATAGGGTCATGTCTCTGCCTGAATTCTATTCTCTGGGACTGAGTCTGTTCTTGCTCCACACTGGTCAGCTTCAAGATAATCAGTCTCTCATGCTCAGTTGTTTTATACCAGTCATACAGTCTGAGGCCTTCAAACTGATGTGGCTCAAAGTTGACATTTTAAACAGAGAGGCTTCATCAAATTACTCAAAGATTGTGGCTTTCCTGTAATGTATTCTGCTCAACCCAAGCTGTGCATTTCCCCCAAAATGGAATGTATCCAAGTGGCTCTCTATTCTGTTATTTGTGATTTGCATTTTATAATTTTTGCTGTTTTGTTCTGCTTATTTTGTTTCTCTTGTGCTTTGAGCTATGGCAGGGGAGGACAGAAGAAGGAAGAATGATGACTTTAGGGGAGCTGTAGGTAGAAGCAGCAATGTGCTGTGAACACTGCCTGAGGAAGCCTTGGGGTGAAATGAGCAAATTCTAAACCAGGGAAATGGGACGGTCTATGATAAACTATCCTCCAAGGTGTGTGCCTTCATAGGTGGTCTTCAACCATAAGAAATACATAAAGGAGTTTACCGATCAGCAAATCCTAATTGTCAGTTTTCTAGGGCTACCATAACAAAGTCCTGGGTGACTTAAACCTCAGGAACTTAATTTCTCACAGTCTGGAGACTAGAAGTCCAAGACAAGGTATTGGCAGGGTTGGTTTCTTCTGAGGGCCCCTCTCCTTGGCTTATAGGTGGTCATCTTTTCCCTGTGTCTTCACATGGTCTTTCCTCTGCACATGTCTGTGTCCAAATTTCCCCTTCTTATTAGAACACTGGTCGTATTAGCTAATGACCCACCCTAATGAGCTCATTTTAATTTAATTACCTCTTTAAAGATCTTATCTCAAGGGCACCTGGGTGGCTCAATCGGTTAAGTGTCTGCCTTTGGCTCAGGTTATGATCCCAGGATCCTGGGATGGAGCCCTAAGTCAGGCTCCCTATTCAGCGGAGAGTCTGCTTGTCCCTCTGCCTCTGCCACTCTTCCCTGCTCATGCACACTCTCTTGCTCGCTCTCTCAAATAAATGAATAAAATCTTTAAACAATAAAAGACAAAGATCCTATCCCAAAATATAGTCACATCCTGGGGTACTAGGGGTTAGACCTTCAACATATGAACTTCGGGGGGACACAACCTGAACCAGAACATTGCCTAAGCTACCTTTCAACAGTAGGGGAAAAATCATGTGTTTCAATCTGTCACTTTTATTATTATTGGATATTGAGTAAGGCCTTTGTTCAATTCATTTGTTAAGCAAATGGTTCTGACTTTTAAAAATCAAAAGACTTAAAGTATATTTATGTTTTGTTGAGTATATAATTAGCATTAATTATTTTTAAAAGTTCCCTGAGACTGGAAATCTAATTTTCTGACCAAATGCTATATGAACACACTTTTTCAATGATGGATAGCCAGTATCATCTGTGTATTTCAATATTCCATAGTCTTTGTTTGCAGGTATTTCTGAAAATGTTATTACTATCAGGACTTACCAGTGCAGTTTGGAAGTTAATACCTAAAGTAGTTAATTTCCAAATACAGTTTCTTTCTATTGCTTTTATATTACCTGCTTCATCAGCTCTCAAGTATGTCTACAATTAAATAAGTGTGAATCCCAATGGCCCAGAGCTGTAAAACTTAACAGTAAATACCAGGCTGTTAAGTGTGACATTTACTATATTCTCAAAATTTTGGTTTTCAAGTCAGAAAGGAACAGCCCAGAATTCATCACAATGGGACCCAGCACACAGAGATAGCTTGATTAAGTATAATTCAAATGGTTAGCAGTTCACAGAGTTATTAAGTGGAAGGATACTCATAGTTCATTATATTCTTAAATTAATCTAAGCAATAATTTCAGGATTGGTGGATATTAACTGATTTATTCCATGGGAGGATAGGAAAACACAAAGGCCCTGTATTTTCACTTTCTCTGTTTTTACAAGAGACACCGGCAAACTTCTGTTACTGTTCTATTTGGAATTTGATCTGTAGTTAGTTGGCAACTGGTAGTCTTTATGTCCTATCGCCCACGTTTAGAGAACACAGTCATTCAGAAAACCCATAGGCTCTAAATCCAGAACGTTGAAGTGTCTCTTGGAGAAACAGTTAAACTAATCCTTGGTTTAATAGGATTACCACAACCAGAAAACTCAAATGGCCTTGTGGTCAATTCCCAAAAGCTTAATTCATATATTAAGGATTAAACAGGATCTTAGGATTCTGGAACAATTAAGACAGTTGTCCCGTGTCATCTATTTCAGTGGTTCTCAACCTTTAGTGAACATAAGAATAACCTAGAGGGTTTATTTATTTATTTATTGACTCCAGGGTGGATTTATCTCTAGTTACCATGTATAAAAGTTGGAGGAAGAAGACCCAAGTCTGCCTATCCCCTTGGCTGGAGCCCACTTGAATTTCCATACATGGTTTCCACAACCACATGCCCCCACTAGCTAACGTCACAAGAGTTCTGAGTTTTGGGATATAAGGAAAGAATAACAGTGGAAATATGCTGGGGTCTCTTTTTTTTTAATTAACATATAATGTATTATTTGCCCCAGGGGTACAGGTCTGTGAATCAACAGGCTTACACATTTCACAGCACTCACCATAGCACATACCCTCCCCAATGTCCATCACCCAGCCACCCTGTCCCTCCCCCCATACCCCCTAGCAACACTCAGTTTGTTTTGTGAGATTAAGAGTCTCTTATGGTTTGTCTCTGCACACCAACCCCCCCACCATCTCTTCCTTAAGAGGGAAAAAGAAAGATTATTTCCCTTCTCCAAGAATCCTGGGGGGCAACAGGTCTGATCATGTGACATCTCATATTTTTTCTGTTCTGACTCTGCACATTTGTGACTGGAAGGAGCCTGGTTAAGAGCTAGAAGTGTATTTTGCTTCCAGAGGGCTTTTTAGAAAAAACAGATTCTCAGTCCCACTCCAGAACTTCTGATTCAGTTGGTCTAGAGTAGGGCACCCAAATTTATATTTCTTTAACTTTTTCTAAAAAAAAATTTTTTTTTAATTTCTTTTCAGTGTTCCAGAATTCATTGTTTATGCACCACACAACCCACAATCCCCATTTCTTATACTCCAATCATTAAACATAGCTAGTCTTGGAAAAAGCATGGTCTTATATGCCATACATCAAAAGGAAAACTGTATTCAATTTTTAGAACTATTAATGTACAGGCAACGTTTTATAACTGCTGCGAGTTCATACTGTGAGGTGAAAAGTCTGCCCTATATAATGCTGATGTGATCCAGAGGCGAATTGCTCCAAAAATAGCCTTACTAGTGTGTGATTTTGGGGATTGTATTGGTCACCTCTCTCTGCAGCACAGCTGTAGAGTAGTACTAACATGAAAATGCTTTTATCTATGTGACAAGCAAATGATATGGGAAAAATTGTAGCCAATAATTTGATGTACATTGACTGAATCCTTGGAAAAATCCAAGTAAAGAGCCTATTTTAAATCAACTCATTTATCCTCTTTTTCTGTGCAGTACCTCTCTTCACACATTGCAGACTTTAAAAGTGAAATGTTTGAGAAACTCCTTAAGCACCTTTGTCATTGTGCAGATGAATTCCGGGAGGTCATAAAAATGGACATGCGGAGGCAAATGTTTGCTCAACTCTTCCTGGATTGTGACCATGGGAAGGTAAGATAAGAACCTTAAAGCAGTGCTTTTCAAACTATTTTTTTTGTGAAGGACCAGTTTTTAGGTTGTAGTTTGGTATGATGATGCTGTTTTTAATTGCTAATCCAGTGTGGACTGACACTAAATGAAGATGGACTGCTAGGAGGGAAAATGCATACGCCAAATATAATCCACATTTTTTTTAAAGATTTCATTTATTTATTTGAGAGAGAGACAGAGAGAGCACAAACGGGAAGGGTGGGGTAGAGGGAGAGGGGATAAGCAGACTTCCCACTGATTGCGTAGCTGGGCATGGGGCTCAGTCCCAGAACCCTAAGATCATGACCTGAGCCAAAGTCAGACTCTCAACTGAACCACCCAGGTGCCCCAGTCCACATTTTTTGATTATCAGATTCAAATCTGATTTATTATCAGCTACTTTCTCAAGTTGTTGTAAAATTGTCTAGATACTATTCTCAGTTTCTGTACCTTTCTTTGTCACAGAGTGGTACCAGCCTGTAGACTACATCTTACCATTTCACTGTATTTTACAATGCACATCTTGTCTCTAAATCTCTTTCCCATTCATGAATGGGCACTTAAGAATGTTTTTCCTTACTTTCTTTGCTGGTGACTTCCTATAGAAAAGAGGTGTTGGGAATAAGAAGCTTACCACATTTTCTTATGCTGCTACTTAACACAAGAAAAGTTGATATCTAAAAGTATTTCTAAGAATGGTATTTGGAAGGGTACAAGTAAGCCAGGATACCAAATGGATTTGTAAAAATAGATACAAGCTTTATTGAAATATATTTGTGGGGTGCCTGGGTGGCTCAGTCAGTTAAACATCTGCTTTTGGCTCAGGTCGTGATCCCAGGGTTCTGGGATCAAGTACCCCATCAGGATCCTTGCTCAGCAGGGAGCCTGCTTTTCCCTCTCCCTCTGTCTGCTGCTCCCCCTTATTGTTCTCTCTCTCTCTCTGACAAATAAATAAAATCTTTAAAAAATACATTTTTATGAACTTAATAGTTATCTGTATCCCCATGTTCCAGAAAAGATTTAAGGATGCTTACTAATTAGATAAAATGCAACAAAGGAACATAGATAGATAAAAAGCAGGTTAAGAGAAGAAAAAAATGAGAGGATACTAAATGAAGCCCCAAATGTATACTGTAATGACTAAATATTTGTTCTGGGTCATCAACAAGTTTGAATCTAAGCTTCCTAGCAGTGAACGTGAAAAGGGAAACATAACTAAATACTCTATTGACAATGTATGTAAGATAAATGTAAACTGGGAGAGGAAGTACAGATATTGAATCACCCTTGCAGCCCAGGAATAAGTCCCACTTGAGTGGTGAATGATTTTTTTAAGGTACTGTTGGATTCAATTTGCTAGTATTTCATTGAAAATTTTTGCATCCATGTTCATCAGAGATATTGGCCTGTAGTTCTCTTTTTTTAGTGGCGTTTTAATCTGGTTTTGGTATCAGGGCAATGCTGGCCTCAGAATCAATTTGTTTTCCTTTCCTTTCTTTCTTTCGTGCATTCATTCTTTCCTTCCTTCTTTTCTTTCTCTCTCTCTCTCTCTTCCTCCCTCCCTCCATTCCTTCCTTCCTTCTTTTTTTGAATAGTTTGAGAAGAATAGGTATTGACTCTTCTTTAAATGTTTGATAGAATTCCCCTGTGAAGCTATCTAGCTCTGGACTTTTTTGTTTTTTGGGAGTTTTTTGATTACTGATTCAATTTCTTTGCTGATTATCAGTCTGTTCAAGTTTTCTATTTCTCCCTATTTCAGCTCTGGTAGTGTAAATGTTTCTAGGAATTTATCCATTTTTTCTAGATTGTTCAGTTTATTGGCATATAGTTTTTCATAATAATCTCTTATGATTCCTTGTATTTCTGTGGTGTTAGTTGTTAGTTCTCCTCTCTCATTTGTGACTTTATTTATTTGGATCCTTTCTCTTTTTGGCAAGTCTGACTAGGGGTTTATCAATTTTATTAATTTTTTCAAAGAATCAGCTCCTGGTTTCATTGATCTATTCTATTGGTTTTTTTTTCAGTTTTGATATCATCTATTTCTGCTCTTGTCTGTATTATTTTCCTTCTTCTGCTGGATTTAAGCTTCACTTGTTGTTCTTTTACTAGCTTCTTTAAATGTAAGGTTAGGTTATTTGGGATTTTTCTTATATCCTGAGGTAGGTCTGATATAGCCACTCTGAAAAACAGTATGGAGTTTCCTCAAAAAGATAAAAATAGAACTGCCCTACCATCCAGCAATTGCACTACTAGGTATTTACCCAAAGAATACAAAAATACTAATTCAAAGTGATACATGCACCCCGATGTTTATAGCACCATTATCAACAATAGCCAAATTATGGAAAGAGCCCAGATGTCCATCAATTGATGAATGGATACAGAATATGTGATATATGATATATATATATATATATATAACATAAATATATAAATATATATATATATATATGAGAGAGAAAGATTGATTTACTATTAGGTATCACTCAGACATAAAAAAGAAGAATGACATCTTGCCACTTGCAATGACGTAGATGGGAGCTAGAGTATAATGCTGAGCGAAATAAGTCAGTCAGAGAAAGACAAATACCATTGATTTCACTCATGTGGAATTTAAGAAATTCAAAGAAATTTAAGAAACAAAACAAATGAACATGGGGTGAAAAGAAACAAGCCAAGAAACAGACTCTTTTTTAAAAATTTTAATTTAAATTTTAGTTAACATACAGTGCAATATTGTTTTCTGGAGTAGAACTCAGTGATTGCACAACACCCAGGCACCCTCAGACTCTTAATTATAGAAAACAAACTGATGTTACCAGAGGGAAGGTAGGTAGGGGGATGGGTTAAATAGGTAAAGGGGATTAAGGAGGATACTTGTTTTAATAAGCAGCAGATGTTGTATATAGGTGTTGAATTACTTAATTCTATGCCTGAAAATAATATTACTCTGTATGTTAACTAACTGTAATTGAATTAAATCTTTTTTTTTTTTTAAAGAAGTACAGGAGCACCTGGGTGACTCAGTCAGTTAATTGTCTCTTGATTTCGGTTCAGGTCATGATCTCAAGGTTGTGAGACTGAAGCCCACATTGAACTCTGCACCAAGTGTAGAGCCTGCTTGAGATTCTCAATCTCTCTCTCTCTCCCTCCTCTCTCTCCCTCTCCAAAAAGAAAAAGAAGACGTACAGAAATTTGGGATTCAAAGTACAGTCGGGAGTTTCTCTTGGAAGTGCTCATTTAAGGGGCCCTATGCAATGAAGGGAACATCCATTATGATGGCCTTATAAGAAATGAAACACTTTCTTAGGATACTTTCTTATAACTGCCTTAAATATAGACAAATGGCACCACGTAAGACTACAATTCAGAAAAAAACACATTTTTTGTTGAAAGAGAGAGAATGCAGCCGAGGGAGAGAGAGAATCTTAAGCAGGCTCCCCATCCAGTGTGGAGCTTGATCTCATGACTTGAAATCATGACCTGAGCCAAAATCAAGAATCGGCTGCTTAACAGACTGAGCCACCAAGGCACCCCTGAAAAAACGATTCTTAAAGGAGCCGACATATTACAGTCTAGGTTCTCAGATTCTTGCCAACTTGGTTTAAGTAAGGAATATATTTTATAAAATCTGAAATGTCTGTGCATCCTTCAGGCAATCCTCCTTGAATATTGCTCCAACAACATGGATGGATCTAGAGGGTTTAATGCTCAGTGAATTAAGCCAGTCAGAGAAAGACAAGTACCATATGGTCTCACTCATATGTGGGATTTAAGAAACAAAACAAATGAACAAAGAAAGAAAGAAAGAGAGAGAGAAACCAAAAAACAGACTCTTAGCTATAGAGAACAAACTAATGATTACCAGAGATGAAGGGGATGAGGGGGATGGGAGGATATAGGTAGAGGAGATTAAGAATCACTTATGATGAGCACTGAGTAATGTACAGAATTGTTGAATTATTCTATTGTACACCTGAAACTAATAGAACACTATACGTTAACCATACTGAAATTAAAAAAAAAAATAAGGCTGCCAATGACAAGTATTAGCAAAGATATGGAACAAGTAGAATCTTCACGTGCTGCTGATAGGAATGGAATAACCACTTTGGAAAGCATTTTGGCAGTTTCTTAATAAGTTAAACATATACTTACCATATGACCCAGCAACCAGCAATTCCATTCGTAGGTATTTACCAAGAAGAAATGAAATAAAATTTGAAAAATTGGAAATATATGTATATTCAAATCCTTATATGCAAATGCACTTAGTAGTCTAATTCACAACAACTCTGAACTAGAAACAACCCAAGTGTCCATCAACTTAGGGATAAACACACTGTAGTATAGCCATACAATGGAATATTACTCAGCAATAAAAAGAAATGAGCTGTTAGGTAAGCCTGGTGGTCGGTATTAAGAAGGGTACGTATCTTTAAAAAAAAAAAAAAGAAGAAGGGTACGTATCGCAGGGAGCACTGGTGTGATGCAAAAACAATGAATCTTGGAACACTGAAAAAATAAAATTAAATGTAAAAAAATAAAAAAAGAAATGAGCTACCAATACACACAGTAACATTGGTGAGTTTCAAAAATAATATAATAAATGAAAGAAGGAAGACATAAAAGAATACATGCTACCTTATTTCATTTATATGAAAATCCAGAAAAAGGAAAACTAATCTATAGGAATAGAAAGCAGAATGATAGTTTTCTGGGGCCATGAGTAGTGGGGACTGATTACAAAGCAGCACAAGGAAACTTCTTGGTTTAATGAAAAAATTCATATCTTCATTGTGATAGTAGTTACATGGTTGTATACATTGTCACAACCATTGAACTCTACACTTAAAATTGGCTCATTTTATTGGATGTAAGTTATACTTCATTGAGGCCAATTTAAAAAAACAAGAATATTCATGGCTTTATTTGTAATAGTCAAAAACTAAAAACAATACAAATATATATTAACAATAGTAAGATTAAATAAATGTCTATATATTAATGCAATGGAATATTATGTAACCATGAAAAATAAATTACAGACAAAGGAAACATGAATAACATTCATGGATATATTGAACAAAAGAAGATACAAAAGGACATGTACTGTATAATTCCATCTATGTGAAATTTAAAAATAGGCAAGCTATAGTGAAAATATCAGAATAATAATTACCTTTGGAGGAATTATTGACTAAGAGAAACCATGAAGGAGTCTTCAGGCAACGATGAAAACGTTCTATCTCTTTACCTGAGTGGTACTCATATGGTGTATAGATAGGTAAACACTCATTGAGCTAAATGCTTGGGATTTGCATACCGTATTATATTTTTTAAAAGTAGGGGCACCTGGGTGGCTCAGTGGGTTAAGCCTCTGCCTTCAGCTCAGGTCATGATCTCAGGGTCCTGGGATCAAGCCCTGCATCGGGCTCTCTGCTCAGCAGTGAGCCTGCTTCCTCCTCTCTCTGCCTGCCTCTCACCTACTTGTGATCTCTCTCTCTGTCAAATAAATAAATAAATAAATAAATAAATAAATAAATAAAAGTATACTCCACGGGCACCTGGATGGCTCAGTCAGTTAAGCAGCTGCCTTTGGCTCAGGTCATGATCCCAGGGTCCTAAAATTGAGCCCCCCATCAGGCTCCCTGCTCTGTGGGGAGCCTGCTTTCTCTTGCCCTCTGCCTCCTGCTCCACCAGCTTGTATTCTCTTTCTCTTTGTCAAATAAATAAAATCTAAAAAATTTTTAAAAAATAAATAATGTTCCATGCCCAGGATGGAGCCCAGCACAGAGCCTGAGATCAAAGGTCTGAGCTGAGATCAAGAGTCAGATGCTAAACCAACTGAGCCATCCAAATGCCCCCACCTTATTACATATCTATTATTCCTCAGTGAAAAGTTTTTAAAATTATCTCTGTGGTTGTTTAGGATGGAGTGACTTTTGAAGGAAGGGCTTTAAGGGAACAAGTGGCTGCTGCATTTAACCATAATCACAGTAACTGTTGACTATAAGGGCTCTCAGTGAATGGACTTCATTTCACTGCATTGGAGAGGTTGTAGAAAGTAAAAAACAAGCTCAGGACTTTACATTCTCAGCTCAAGTTGCAGTCAGAAAACAAGAAAAATTTCATGATGACTTTGAAGGAATCTATTTCTTGTAGATTCAGGACAGATGTGGATGAAAAATCAGCCCACAAATTTAATGTGACAGGATTAAAATGTAAGTTGAATTCATACAGCTGCCAAGTCTGTTATGTGAAAGTTAACATGCCTCTTGAAAAACAGAGAGACCCTGAGACTTAGAATGTTTACATTGGATGGAAGCTAAGACTTGAGCTACAAATCTCTCTAAGCCTCCCTTGGCAGCAGAAGCAATCCCTCTCCTATTTGAGAATATTAGCTTTTCTTCACTTAGAGTCTCTATAATAACTTCACTTAAGGCAATTAGCTTACAGGGTATGTCTATTTTCCTTAAGGTCCACCTGTACAACATTCATTGCCTTTAGACCCAAAATTGGAGTCAGATCTCAGCATGTCCCATCAGGACAAGTCAAATCTGGACTGAGAAGTTACTGTTGGTACTCCAAGAGAATAGCAAGTTTTTTCATTTATAACAACGAAAACCTGGAGGATATGTGTGGGGATTGAGTACAAAACTTTTAGACTAAGAAAGATGGATGTAAGTTTGGATTGGCTCAAACTTGTCAATACTGTTTTACTTAGAAGATTTACTTAGCTGTAATATTTTTAGTATCTGAGAATGGTTTTAACAGTTCCCTTGGTAGGTAAACTGAAACTTTGACCCAAATAAGGCCAAATAATTCAATGAGATTGAGATGCCAGAATCTTCTTGGCATGCTATAGAGGAAGAAATCCAAAGGCTTATAAGGTTGCTGAAGTTGATTTCTCTTATGTAACCTGCCTATTATGCACCTTTACCATATCCTCCCAAAGGGGCCAGATGGCACTTTCTTGAGAAATACGTCAATGAAGGGAGCATTAGTGTCTTTGGTAGCTGTCCTCTGTAGGCTGAAGATGATGGTAGTAGATACTGCCATTAAAATTTTGGGATTCTTATGGGATTCCAGAGTGTTAGAAGACATGGTATGTAATTGCCAGAAACAAGGTCTACTGGTCAAAATCAGTGCTCATCAATACCATAGATAAATGGTATTTTGGTTTGCTGCCAAGGTCGAAGCCCATATTATAATGGGCTCATTTTGTCTAGGACTCACACCACAGTTATTTACCTACTTACTGAATATATAATTAGAATTACCACAGTGAACAGCAAGAATTAAAGTGACTATCTGAAAATTTTGACCCACATGGATTTTCTGTGGTGATCATGATTCCATTGAGGTTAAATAGATAGGATATCTACTAAATTGTTGCTAGAGTTTTTTTATAGAAAAGCTCTAACTATGGGGCCTGAAACAGTTGAGACACTTCAATGGAGAATCTTAGCTTCTTATCCAGTTTCCTGACTTAAGCCAATTTACACACCTAGAATTCTTTGATGTAGAGTAAGAGGCTGGGTCTCTTGAAGAAGAATCCTACAAGACTGCCTCAAGCAAATACAGTAGATCTTACTCCAAGTGTTCCTCAAAAGACCTGTAGCCATTTACTAGAGTGAAATATATTGGAAGGAGGGAGATATCCCAGACTTTCTGAGATTACCAGACACTGACTCCAAGTTAATACTAATCCCTAGAATCTCAAAATGCCCCAGTGGACCACTGGTTAAAAGCAGAATTTATAGATATCAAGTGATAAATAGTATTTTGGTCCCCAATTAATCTGTGACCTTAGCTATGTTCATTTCTGGTTCCTGAATGTGTAATTGGAATAGACCTAGTCAGCAACTAACAGCATCCTTACAAATTGGGGGCTGAAGGCTATCACGGTAGGAAGGACCAAATAGAAACTCCTGAACTTTCTCTGTCTGCCAGAACGGAAAATATAACTACATACATACATACATACATACATACATACATACATACAAGCATACATGAATACATAGATAAATAAAACAAAAACAGAACAATTCCACAGAAATTAGATATAAAAATACATGGATGATGTGAAGGATTCAGAAAAAGTACCTGATCCATTCTTGTCTGATTCTGCTCTTTTGCCTATGCAGAAGGTAGAGCTTAAAAAAATGTTTGTAGGTTACTATGACTCCATTTGCAGTTGTTACTCACCATGCGGAACCTTTATTGAACCACATTGACACAGCCCCCTCATTCACAACTATTGGATTTTCCTCAAATACTATTTTCTCCAGAGCACTTTACAAGGACAGACAGAAGTCTGACTTCACCTGTCAGCACTATACTTTTATGCCTCACCATAGCACTAAGGCAGCCCTCTTTCTTTCTATTATAATCTACTATGCAGACATCCCACAGAACATCAGATCTACTACCTCAATGATTTCCATCATGGTGATTGGACCTGCTGAGCATGAAGAAGCTTTAGATGCCTTGGTACAACCCATATGTGTCCAAGGGAAAGATAAAAGCCATGTAGTATCAAGGCTTACCATCTTGGTAAAAGTTTTAGCAGTCTAGTAGTCTGAAGCATAACAGAATATCTCAAAATACGAGGCAAATGTGCCACATGTCACCAAGAGGCACAATGCTTATTGGACCTTATTGGACCTATTTTAGGAACAACTTTACTCTCATGTGCTGCTCTTACACATTAATTGAGCTGTCAGTTGCAAGAGTTAAGTCCCAGAGCAAGAAAAGTCTTTGTAGACTTTGTAGGCTGCAAAAACTCTTCTTTGCCTTGTACCTTATTACCAAGACGATCTGACGGTATTTGAAGAGTATGGGGCAAATTAAAATGTTATGGCAAGTTGCAGTAGAAGAATTACAGGGTAGATTCCTTGACTTTTAGAACAAAATCATGCTCTCTACTAATGTTGACTATTCTCCTTTGAGAAACAGCTCCCGCGTGTGATTATACTGTGACAAAAACCATTTGCTTATTATCTGCATACTTTTTTGAATGTATGTTGCATTTTTTCAAAAGATTTCCTTTTTAAAACCTCTATGGAAATGAAGGTCCAAATATAGCAAAAACAATTATAAGAAGAACAAGTTGAGAAGGATTTCCCTTGTTTTTTTTTTTAATGGTTTATTTATTTAGAGAAAATAAGCAGAGGAAGAGGGAGAAAATCCACTGAGCATGGAGCCAGTCATGGGATTTAATCCCATGACCCTGAGATCATGACCTGAGCTGAAATCAAGACTTAGATGCTTAACCAACTGAGCCACCCAGGTGCCCCAATTTCCCTCTTTTTTTAGAAATAAAGTTATATTAACAATATTTGGCCTGGCATCAGATTTATGAGTATGTGAGGATTTAGTGCATAGCACAGGTAGCAAATAATTCAGTGATAAGAGACTAATCAATAAATGCTAAGTTGGGACAATTGGGAAAAAATTAAAATTAGGTTAGAGCCTCAATAATGTGCAAAAATATGTCCTATCTAATCAAAGACCTGAATGTGGAAAACAAAATTATAAAAGTTTTAGAACACATATAGAGTATAGAGGATGACTTTTGACCTTGGTATAGGTAATATTTCTTAGAGAATACCTCTAGTAAGCATAAACCATTCAAGAAATAATCGATATATTTGGCTACTTCAAAATTAAAAACATTGATCTAGTTAAACTCACCAAAAGTTAAATGAAAAAAGAAGAGATTAAACTTGGAAAGAGTATTTGCTATATAGATAACAGAATGATCATTATCAAAAATTTACAAATTGGAGCACCTGGGTGGCTCAGTTGGTTACGCGACTGCCTTTGGCTCAGGTCATGATCCTGGAGTCCTGGGATGGAGTCCCACGTCAGGCTCCCTGCTGGGCAGGGAGTCTGCTTCTCCCACTGACCTCTCTCCTCTCATGCTCTCTCTCTCAAAAATATTTACAAATTGATAAGAAATAGACAACTTTCCACAACAGAAGAAAGGAAAAGGACATTAAAAAAAGCCTTCCATAGATGAGGAAACATAAATACACAGTAAATATATGAAAATATATTTAATCTCACTAATTATCAGGGAAATGCAAGTTAAAATAACTAGATACTATTTTTAACCTATCAGATTGGAAAAAATCATGAACTGTAATAGTATCAAGTATTGGCATGATATGGAGAAATGATATTCTCATTCAATAATGGTGAGAAGTATAGGTATTTTGTGGAACAATTTGGCAATAACTACTAAAACTGAAAATGTTCATAGTAAGGGTGCCTGTGTGGCTCAGTTGGTTGGGCATCTGCCTTCGGCTCAGGTCATGTTCCTGGAGTCCTGGGATTGAGTCCCGCATCAGACTCCCTGCTCAGCTGGGACCCTGCTTCTCCCGCTGCCTGCTGCTCCCTCTGCTTGTGCTCTCCCTTTCTCTCTCTATCTCTGACAAATAAATGATATCCTATATGCCGGCTAACTGAACATGATAAAAATGAACACTTTTAATTACTTAACCACAGAAATGTTCATACATGTATTCAAGGAATGTGTATAAGTATATCCACTGCAGCATTATTTTAGTATCTAAACACTGGAAATAATCTAAATGCCCATCAATAAAGGAACTTTTAAAAAGTTTACAGTGTTTTTTATGGACATTGGGGAGGGTAAGTGCTATGGTGAGTGCTGTGAAGTGTGTAAACCTGGCGATTCACAGACCTGTACCCCTGGGACTAATAATATATTATATGTTTATTAAAAAATTAGAAAAAAATTACAGTGTTTTGAGGGTACCTGGGTGGCTCAGATGGTGAAGCAGACAACTCTTGATTTCCACTCAGGTCATGATCTCAGGGTCCTAGGACAATGCTGCATACTGGGCAGGGAGTCTGTTTGAGGATTCTCTCCCTCTCCCTTTGCTCCTCCCTCTCAAATAAATAAATAAATCTAAAAAAAAAAATTTTTAATTACAGAACAAGCAGCAAAAAAGGAACAAAATATATCTCTTCACATATATGAGTTGATCTCAATGTTGAGTAAACAAAAGGAACTTTAAGAAGTACATATTGTACTATGATATCAATTAAATGTTTTTAAAGTACATACCCAAAATAGTAACAATCATCATCTCTGGGTGTTGGGAACACAAGTGTTAGTTTTATCATTTTCTCTATTTTTCTGTAGTTAAAATGTTTCTCAGAAATGATGCAAAAAAGAACAAGTTAGGAGTGGTTAAGTGCCGTACTCAGGTCTAATTGGATAAGAACTGAGCATTATACATTGGCTTTAGCAATTAAGTCAGTGACTATTGTTAAGCATCTATTAAGTGCAGGGCATTTACACATGTCACAGGATGGGGAAGTAGAGAATAAGCCTAAAGGCAAGATATAGCTCTCCTGATTTTTGACTCTGTATCTTTTATTTACATAATGATGGTACCGGTGGCGATGATAAAAGCTTCACTAAACCGTATTCATTTACATAAAAATCTCTAATCTCCTGTATCAACTAACTGCTAACTTTCTGCTTAGGTAGGGTTTTTGGATCGGCAGAGGACATTGGTCTTGCTGGAAACATTCTATGACCAAAGTTCAAAAACGCTTAGAAGTTTGCTGCGAAACCCAAGACAATGTAAGTGCCATTCAGAAGGAGATGCTCAAGCTAGAATGACATAGTATACTCATCTGATAAAAGTCATTGTATTCCCATGGAATCCCTTCACAGGACATCTCCCTTAGATCATGATAGCTAATCTAACTGTTCATTCCCCACAAGATTCACTCTTCATCACAACTAGATGTCTTTTTCTCTATAGTCCTATACTAAAAGTGGTCAAGTTAGAACTCAATTTTAAGTTCATTCAAATGAAGAGGTGCTCGAGTGGCAATCTGAATGTTTTGGAAATTAAGTTGATAATGGTAAGTCCAGTTTTAATGTCCAACTCAGAATTCTAAAATTTCTGAGAAAAATGTTTCCTTTTCCCAAGCATTTTTACTTGTCTGGCTTTACTGAAATTACACAGTAAAGAATCTTTTTTACATTACTACCCAAACAAGTAGGATTATGGGTTTTGTTTTTATTTTTATTTATTTTTTTCTTTTGAGAGGGAGGAAGTGGGGAGGGGCAACGGGAGAGGGGGAGAGAGAAAATCTTAAGCAGGCTCCATATCCAGCACAGAGCCTAATGTGGCACTTGATCTCAAAACTCTGAGATTATGAGCTGAGCCAAAATCAAGAGCCAGATGTTTAAACAACTGAGCCACCAGGTGCCCCATTTTTATGTTTTGAAGAGAAAGTCTTTGAATGGATGGGTTTTCAAAAAAATGTCAATATTTTAGTTCTCTGTGAAAATAGTTGGATACTTAAAAATCTGGGGGTGATATAGAGTAGTCCTGGACACCAGAATTGCTTTGTTTTTGTTGTTGTTTTATTGTTTGAGTGGATTCTGGTGAATGCCATCCAGTCTTTCCCTAGAATTCTGAAACAGGTGTTCACATAAGTTGGGAGGAAAAGAATTGAGGAATAAAGAAGAAAGAAAGGGAGAGAATAAGGGGGGGGTGAATATCAGGAAAGCATAGCCCAGTGAGTGACAGAGACTTGCTTTTATTTTGATACTGTAGATACTGAAAAAAGTATTTGAGGTGGAAGACATGTGTCCTCTTCCTCATCCCTATACTAGGCTTATTGTTGGAGGACCAAAAGTAGTGGTTAAATTCTACTGTTTTGGCAGTCTAAGCAACTCTCCAACTAGGAAAGGAAGAATCATGCTTATTTCCAAAGCCACACCTTTTAGGAAGGGATAATTTCTAACTTACAGTAGTGAGCATCTTTTATGTTGCCTAGAATATCTTTTTGCTTTTATTGTGTTGTAGGGAAAGGTAACTGTTATTTATTTAAATCCATAGGCCCATGTTACAGTTATGATGATCAACGCTGTTTTGCATTAATTTACTAGTTCTGATCCTTTATTCTAACATCGATTATTTAAGGAAAAAATTTTTTTTTCTGCATTAGGGCCATTCATTGAATTTGAAGAGATAGATTTGTCTGAGTTCTGGGGAGACATGGATAATCAGAAACATATTTATGAAGACTTGGACAAAGTTCTCTTAGAGGTGAATGCATTACTTTCTGAAAACCATGCCAGCAAAATGCAAAGAAAATCATTCGAAACTCCAGAAGATCAACAGAAACATGATGAACCCAGTGAGTCAACACCGCCAGAAGAGCAGAGAAGGACGGCTGCAGAACAAGAACCAAGCAGAATTTCAATGGAAGGACGAGAACAAGACGGAGAGTCAAGTAGAGAAAAAGGACTGCACAGAAAATCAGTAACAGAACAAGAAACCCATACAGGGTCAACTCCAGAACAAGGATCAAGTAGAGAGTTAATAATAGAACAAAGACCACATGATGACTCAGTAATAGAACAAGGGCCACCAGAACGCGTGTCAGAACAAGGAGTCAACATGGAGTCAGCTACAGAACGAGGACTCCACAGAGAATCAGTATCAGCACAAGGGCAAGAGGAAGGGTTAACCTCAGAACCAGGATCACACAGAGAGTCAGTAGCAGGGCAAGGATCGCACAAAGGGTCAACGGCAGAACAAGAACCACCCAGAGGGGGAATTCCAGAAAGACAACAGGGTTCAGCTTCACAATCAGAAGGAGGGAGTACCTTCAGAGAAAGTAATATATCTAGGGAGACTACTTCCTATGAGCACACTAAAATCTCCCCACAGAAAGAGAGGACTCAGGGGAAAATATATGAAGGACTGTTTGTGAATCCTGAACTGCAAGAGGAAGTCCCGACATCAAGAAGAAGACATCGTCTGTCAGGTAGTAACTCAGTTCACCTATGACATTAGCTCCATGTTTTGTGGAGTGATTGTTAGAAGTCTTTTCAGAAAATACTCATTTCGGTTAGGATCTTTTCTGGCATACCAGATCATACAGACCTTAAATATGTTGCCCTGCAACATGCGTCTAGGCCTTGAACAATCAATTAAATGCAAACCAGAATGTTTCTATTGTCAATTAACTAGAATTCCTTTTGCACAGGAAGCCCATTCAGAAGGAAGCCATCTGGTGATGTTACATATAAAAAATTTCACTAGACTCCCGAAAAGGCAGTAGAAGCCCTATCGGTTTTGGTTTTCGGTTTTGTTTTGTTTTTTTTTTTTTTAAGACTTTATCTATTTATTTATTTGAGAGAGAGACAGAGAGAAGGCAGGAAGAGGAACAGAGGGACAGGGACAAGCAAACTCTGTGCTGAGCACAGAGCCTGATGCAGGGCCCAATCCCAGGACCCTGAGATCATGACTTGAGCCAAAAACAAGAATCAGTCTCTCAACTGACTGAGCCACCTGGGGGCCCCAGAAGCCCTTTCATTTTAAGTATGGTGTCTCATATTAGAGCCACTTTTTTTTTTTAAGATTTTATTTGTTTATTTGATAGAGAGGTCACCAGTAGGCAGAGAAGCAGGCGGCGGGGGGCGGTGGGGGGCGGGGAGGAGGCTCCCTGCTGAACAGAGAGCCTGATGTGGGGCTCAATCCCAGGACCCTGAGATCATGACCTAGGCTGAAGACAGAAGCTTAACTCACTGAGCCATCCAGGCACCCCTAGAAGCCGCTTTTTTTTTTTAAGATTTTATTTATTTATTTAACAGAGAGAGATCACAAGTAGACAGAGAAGCAGGCAGAGAGAGAGAGGGAAGCAGGCTCCCTGCTGAGCAGAGAGCCCGATGTGGGACTCGATCCCAGGACCCTGAGATCATGACCTGAGCCGAAGGCAGCGGCTTAACCCACTGAGCCACCCAGGCGCCCTAGAAGCAGCTTTTTAAAATGTCTTTAACTTCAACTATAAAATGGATCTTGCATTTTTCAGTTATTTAAGATGTATGTTCTAGAGAAGTTTCTGAAAGTTATATTTAAGACAGAAAACTCCTGCATTTCAAATATTTATTCTGCAGAAGACTTTTCCTTTGAATGGCCTATGCCAATGTATGCCTTTTTGTTGAAAAATTCTAACTTCTTAGAGAGCCAGTCTCAATACCACTTAAGACTTCAGTTAAGCATAAATGTCTTTAATTTAGTTTAACTTAATTGGGGGGGGGAGGTGCCTATAGCAACTTTATTTTATCAGAGAAACCAGGCTGTAAGAAGTCCACCAGGTCACCAACTAATTTCCCCGGTGAGAGGAACCAGAGACAACCTTCCTGCCTATGGCCCCTGCTGTTGTGAGAGTCACACGGAGAGAGAAGGAGGGTGGATGGTGGCGATCAGGTCCTTTCTTTCAACCACAGTACTTAACACTCAACCACTGAATGTGTTTCGCAGAAAAGAATGTGTAGTGAAATAGGGCAGAGGCGTGTGTGGAGGGTATCTGAAACTCTGTGGCTCAAAACCCAACTCCTGCTCATCCTCTAACCTCAGCTGTTCCGAAAGAGTTTACATGTACAGGAAAGACATAGCCCCCAAACCCTGTCAATCATGCCATTGCAACATTCCAGAAGCTTTATCTGCTTTTTAATTTTAAAGTCCCACAGTCCCAAAGAAAATCCTTATTCAAAACTCCTAAGTCATGAGTAACCTATGTTCTAGATTCTACATTATCAGTAACTAATTGGAAACATCTCGTTTTTCAGCATTATGTTTGGTTCTTCATAAAATTGGGCTGTTAATTTTTGGCTCTCCTTACATACTACTTAGAAAAATTGTGACATTCTATTCAATCAGATATTATTAGTTAAGGACTTAATTTTGTTAAGTGTAACAGTGATCCAAAATGACAGTGTCTAGGGATGCCTGGGTGGCTCAGATGGTTAAGCCTCTGCCTTCGGCTCAGGTCATGATCTCCAGGTACTGGGATTGAGTCCCACCCCAGGCTGCCAGCTCAGTGGGGAGTCTGCTTCTCCCTCTCCCTAGGCCTCTACCCCCCGCTCATGGGCTCTCTCTCCCTCTCCCTCTCTCCAATAAATAAAAAAAATCTTTAAAACAAGCAAACAAACAAAATGACAGTGTCTAAAAAAATAAAACCAAAACAAAATAGAAATGTCTAAACAACGTAGGAGTTTCTTTCCTTCTGATATAAGAAAGTTAAAACTAATATGATAGCTCAGTCCCCTGAAATCAGCAGAGGCTCAAGTTCTATCTTGTGTCTCCTCTAACCACATAGTCCTGGATGGCTCACTACCACATCCAGATTCAGAGCAGAAGGTAAGGAGAAGGGGCACCTGAGTGGCTCAGTCACTTAAGCATCTACCTTCGGCTCAGGTCATGATCTCATGGTCCTGGGATCGAACCCCGCATTGAGCTCGTTGCTCAGCAGGGGAGTCTGCTTCTCCCTCTTCCTTTGCCTGCTGCTCTGCCTACTTGTGCTCGCTCTCTCTCTCTCTCTGTTAAATAAAGAAATAAAATCTTAAAAAAAAAAAAGAGGGTAAGGAGGAAGGAGAAGAGATAGGCATTACATCACTTGCCCACACATCACATTGGTCAGAATTTAGGCATTTGGTGACATCTAGCTGTGACAGAGTTTAGGAAATGTAGCCCTCATGCTGAGTGGTCATATTTGTGTACAACAAATAGCTTTCATCGTAGAGCTGCTCTCAACAAGTAAAGTTATTAAGTGATATCTTTGTGGTTGAATGTGACGTAACATAGATGGGAAATAACCTGACAGAATGTTTTTGGTGTTCTGTATGCAAGGCATATTTCTCGTTCATTAATTTAGGACTGTATCATAGAATATATAATATCCAATTTATAGCCGTTTTCTTTTTTTCTTTCAAGTTTTTATTTAAATTCCAGTTCATTATAGCCACTTTCTTTTGTACCTTTTAGAAACTACAAAAAAGGAAAATCAGAAAGATCCATCCTGTCATAAATCCCAAGAAATAGAAGGAAAGTCATGGTCAGGTGACTCCTCATTTAATCCCCCTTTCATTTATACTCTAGAACAAAGACATTATGAAAGTGAAATTAAATTGTCTATGTTATGGAATGTATATTTTGTAGGTGAACTTTCGACTTGTAACTGGAAGATGAATAATATCAAATGTGAAGATGAGGAACAGGCACACTTACTCCTCAGTGACTCCAGGTTCACAGGTACGGGTTAGCAACCAAACTAGGAAAACTAGACGGCAGTCCAACTGATGAATTTAATTTACTGTGGTGCCCCATGATCAAGACTGAACTTAGCTAAGACACAATGGCAGGGTGATCTTTGCATTATTTTATCCCTGAGCTGATGGATCTAAACATGTACAAGATGAATGTTTTTGGTGGTAGTGTACCTGTAGGCATGTGCTTTTCTGCTTTAAAATGTATGCATTAGGATACAATTTGTTTTTGCCGTCACATGGCCCTATAACTCTTTTGAAGCTATGATCCAGGTACACAAAGAGAATCAGGTCTCAGATATTAGAACTCAATAGAAATCATTCCAGCGATTCCTCTCCCTGGTAGTTTCATAACTCAATATGTGAGACTGGTTTGAATCTATCTCGTTTTTGAAGACTTATAAAGAAAGACTGACTTAACAGAGAGAGCAAAGAGTAGCTTTTAGCTCTGAGAAAAACCATGTATTTAACAATGATTGTTACAACAAGAGCTCATATTTTACTGCAATGTTCTTTTATCATTTTACCTTTCATCAACAAGAAGTAGAACTATTTATATTAGGATTATTTTCTTCCTATCTGCAAATTTTTTTCTCATTTAAGCCTTGGTCAGATAACAAACTTTCTATCCTCAAAATATTTTGGTAAAACTGCACAGCATTGGTCAAGCTCCTGTAGCCTGCTAGTTCATGTTCTTCTTCTCTTGGTCTTACGTCTTTATTTCAGTTTTGCTTTACCATTTTGAAAAACTGCATGTGTGATTATTTTTAGATCAAGTCAGATCTCATATGGAAGGCATGAGGGCATGAATGATTGAATAGGTGAATAAATCAAACATAAGTCTCTGGGCTGATATTTTGTGAAATATGCTTTGAATTATAAGATTGAGCTTCGAGATAAATATATTAGTCAATACCCTTTGGGGGAGATGTTGCAGTAGTATCTATAGATTTATTTAACTGTCAAATCCAGACCACAGCTGGCTTCAGGCACAAATGAATACAAGGGCTCAATAATAGCAATGAGACACTGTCTCTGCCTCTCAGCCCTGTACCTCTCTATGTAACTTTCAGTTTCAGGTCATTTTCTCCATGTTGTGGTAGAGATGTCCATAAGGGTGTCGCTAAGTCTATATCCTATGTTCAGGAATCAGAATACTAAAAGAGTGATTGGTCCCCAGTAGTTCCCCCAAAAGTTCTGGGGCTCATTCTCACTACATATAGGAGATTACACTGCTGTCCTGCGGAAATCACTGGCCAGACCTATATCACATGGTCTTGTAGCAAAGGTGGGGGATGCTCAGTGCCACCGGATTCATCTAAATCTATAAGGAACTTATCAAACTCGCTACCCACCTTCTGTAAATAACCCAGTTAAGAAATGGGCAGAAGACATAAATAGACATTTCTCCAAAGAAGACATACAGATGGCTAACAGAGACAGGAAAAGATGCTCAACGTCACTCCTCATCAGGGAAATACAAATCAAAACTACAGTGAAATACCATGACACACCTGTCAGAATGGCTACAATTAACAACACAGGACATACCAGGTGTTGGTGAGGATACAGGGAAAGGGGAACCTTCTTACACTGTTGGTGGGAATGCAAACTGGTACAGCCACTGTGGAGAACAGTATGGAGGCTCCTCAAAGAGTTAAAAATAGAACTACCCTACCATCTGGCAACTGCACTACTGGGTATTTACTCAAAGAATTCAAAAATACTAATTCAAAGGGATACATGCATCTCGATGTTTATAGCAACATTAACAACAATAGCCAAATTATGGGGACAGCCCAAATGTCCATCGACTGATGAATCGATAAGGAAAATGTAGTGTAGGGGTGTAAGGTATCTGGGTGTAGTGTAGGGGTGCCTGGGTGTATCAGTCGGTTTAAGTCTGGCCCCCTGCTCAGCGGGGAGTCTGCCTGTCTCTGCCTCGCCCACTGCCCCTCCCCCAACTTGAGTTCCCGCTCTCTCCCAAATAAATAAGGTCTCTTTAAAAGAAGGAAAAGAGGGGGCATCTGGGTGGTTCAGTGGGTTAAAGCCACTGCCTTCGGCTCAGGTCATGATCCCAGGCTCCTGGGATCGAGCCCCACATCGGGCTTTCTGCTCATTGGGGAGCCTGCTTCCCCTCCTCTCTCTCTGCCTGCCTTTCTCTGCCTACTTGTGATCTATGTCTGTCAAATAAATAAATAAAATCTTAAAAAAAAAAGAAAAGAGGTTGTAATATATACATGCACACATAATTACATATAATATATATTACATATAATATATACATATAATATATAATATTACATATAAGATTCATTACATATAATGTATTACATAAAAAAGATATATATTACAAAGATATATAAAATATATATCACGGAATATTACTCCATCATAAAAAAGGATGAGATCCTGTCCTTTGCAACAAAGTGAATGGAGCTAATATATATTATGCTAAGTGAAGTAAGTCAGAAAAAGACTAATATATGATTTCACTCATATGTGGAATTCAAGAAACAAAATAAAGGAGAAGAAATGAGAAAGAGAGAGAGGAACAGACTCTAAATTATAGAGAACAAACTGATGGTTAACAGAGCAGAGATGGGGTGGTTAAAAGGTGATGGGGGTTAAAGAGGGCACTTGTGGTGAGCACAGGGTGATGTATGGAAGTACTGAATCACTATATTGTACACCTGAAACTATTATCACACTTTATCTTAACTAACTGGAATTTAAATAGAAACTTGAAACATAAAAAAAAAAAACAATACCTAAAGAATAAGATGACAAACTAGATGTCATCAAATAAAACTTTTGTTTATTAAAACATGTCATTAAAGAAGTATGTATATAAACCAAAGATATGGAAAAAATACTTGGACTATTTGTAAAATTTGTACCTGACAAAGGACTGCTATCCAGAAAATATTAAGATCTTCAACAACTCAAAAATAAAAATAAAAACAACATAGTATAAATTAGTAGAACATGTTAATAGATGCTTCACAAATAAAACATACAAGAATGAGCAATGAACACATGAAGAAGTGTGCAATGTCATTAGTCATCATGAAAAACAGACTAACATTATGATGAGAAACCACTACATATGACCCGAATGGCTAAAATGAAAAAGACTGACAACACTGACTCTTGGCAAGATTGTGGAGAAACTGGAAGTTTTCAGAATTGTTGGTGGGAGTTTAAAATGTTACAGTTACTTCAGAAAATATCTGTGTGTTTATTGTAAAACCAAACACATATTTACCCATGATCCAGAATTTCCAACCCCAGTTATTTATCCAATAGAGTTAAAAGCATGTTTACAATGACAACAACAAAACATATGTAAGAATATGTAAACCAGGTATATCCATAATAGCCTGAACTTTCTGGAAACATTCCAGGTATCTATCAGTACGAGAATAAATAAAAAACTGTGATATATTTATAAATGGAATATTACTCAGCAATAAAAATGAACTATTGATACCTGTGAAATGAAAATAAAAATATAAGCTGACAGTGGAGAAAAGATGTTTTCCTAATGAAGGGAGCATGGGTTTCTGACAGGAAAAGAGTAGCAGTGTTTATTACAATAAGTATTTGTGTATTTTCCTCTAAGCTTTAAGAAATTGTCCACTTTACTGTTTCGTGTATGTTTCCTGCTTTACAGACCTACACTCAATTATCAGAAGTATTCAGTCTTACAAGGACATAAAAGGTAGAAGTGCTTTCAATGGAGTTTCCTTAAATCTGCTCCAGTTTGTGCAACTTCTGGAGACATTTGTTGGTGAAGATACCCCCTTGAGTGTCAGTGAGACCCTCACATCCTTTTTTAAGAGAGGCTATGTTGAAACAAAAGAAGAGAAAATAAGTGGCTTAGAACAGGTGAGTAATATTGTTTATCAATAAAACAGGTGGGGTCATATTATTAGTAAACCTCTCAACCTCAGTTGCTCCTAATGTGGTCCTTTAAAAATGTATAACCAAGAGGTCGTTGGTGGCTCAGCTGATTGAGCATCTGACTCTTGATTTCAACTCAGGTCTTGATCTCAGGGTCGTGCATTCAAGCCCTGCATTGTGCTCCACAAGGGGTGTGAAGTCTACATAAAAAAGAAATAAAGTTTGTTTAAAAAAAAAAAGTTTATGATCAAGCTAATTGCTTTATTTCAATGAGCATAGCCATTAAGTATTTAATTTTATGGTCAAATGTTCCGAGATCACACTGCAGAGAATTCATTCCCCTAATAATAACATGATCACTGGTGGCAGGAGATCTTTTATTGCAGTTTTCTTTTTCCTCCTCTGAAGCTTGAAGAGCAGATTCTGAGGAGCAGATATGTGTATATGCAAAAAATGCATTTGTATGCACACTGCTGTGTGAATTCATTTACTAATGCACATACCTAGGGGTACAATTGTGATTTGTACATGTATTTTTTATTCATGTGAATCCAGGTGATACATATTCCCTAAGAACTTACTACATAGTTGAGTGATAGGTGCATACACATTAGCTGATATAAACAACTTATGTGCCCTTCTATGAAGTATGTAGCTTACATTACCAGGCATATTCACTCATCTCAGCAGCCTTACGAGTCTTCTCAACCTAATTCTAGAGTTCATATCCCTTTTGCCTCCTCAGTTGCAATTCCCCCATTTAACCAAATGCTATATATTCGCTTTCGTTTAGCAATTAAATCTATCTGGATAATAATTTAGTTACTATCTGACTGATGTAATTAACCTGGTAAAAAATCTGAAAGGTAAATAAAATCAATGTCAAGTTAGATCGATGCTAAATTATAAATTATAAATTACAAAAAATAATTTTTGAACATAGTCATTTTTCATTGTTTGAACACTGCCTTCACCCTGCATATCCCACCAAGAAGCCAGGTAGAGCATGCCGTATGTTTATCACATTCCTGAACGACCAGCAAGGGAGTGGAGAGGAATGAATCAAAGTTTCTTAAGGAGTGTAGCCCCTTTCCTAAGTTAATGTGCTTTAGTCCAATGCAGAGAATGCCTGTTTTTTGTTTTATTGTGTTTTGTGTTTTTGTTCTAGGAATGAAACAGAGAAACGGTATTTAGAGGATTCAAGTTAAATGCTTTACATTTGCCTTTGGCTCAGGTTATGATTTCAGGCTCCTGGGATGGAGCCCTGCTCGATCAGGGATCAGGATCCCTGTTGGGTGGGGGGAGTCTGCTTCTTCCTCTCCCTCTGCTGCTCCTCCTGCTCTCTCTCTCTCTCTCTCTCTCTCTCCCCCTTCCTCACGTTCTCTCCTCTCTCAAATAAATAAAATCTTCTAAAAAAAATTAAATGCTTCAATTTCCCATTCTATCATGTTTAGTCCCAGCTTTTTTTTATAAAGCTGTTTTTAGAAATAGTGCAGCACTTTTGAGGGAATAACCATAGGATGGAGGCTTGCACGATGGAGAGTGTGTCCTGTGCTTTGTTATCCTGTTTCTTTTTTTTAATTAACATATAATGTATTATTTGCCTCAGGGGTACAGGTCTGTGAATCATCAGGCTTACACATTTCACAGCACTCATCACAGCACCTACCCTCCCCAATGTCCATAACGCAGGCACCCTATCCCTAGCACCCCACCGCGCAGCAACCCTGTTTGTTCTGTGAGATTAAGAGTCTCTGATGGTTTGTCTCCCTCCCTATCCCATCTTGTTTCATTTTTTCCCTCTCTACCTCCCACAACCCCTCACCCTGCCTCTCAAATTCCTCATATCAGAGAGATCATATGATAATTGTCTTTCTCTGATTGATTTCGCCCAGCATAATACCTTCTAGTTCCATCCATGTCATTGCAAATGGCAAGATTTAGGTTTTTTGATGGTTGCACAGTTTTCCATTGTATATATATACCACATCTTCTTTATCCATTCATCTATTGTTGGACATCTAGATTCTTTCCATAGTTGTGGACATTGCTGTTATCCTGTTTCTATTCTAGGCTAGACAAAATGTTTCCAGAGCCCGACGGGAACTTCTCCTAGAAGCTGTGTTTCAGAAGTGGGACAATGATGGCTCAGGCTTCCTGGATCTGAAGGAAGTTGATGAAGTCTTGTACACATACAAGGAGGGTATGGAAAAAGAATCTATGAAGAAAGGTAAAAAGATAAGGATTTTCTTATTAAAGCTGTGGCAACAACTTGGCTTCAAATTTTCCAGTACTATGACATATACAGTTAAAACTCTGGTTCTGAAACCACAAGACACCACTTCACACCTATTAGTATGGCTATCTTTTTTTTTTTCAGCTTTATTGAGATATAACTAACATAGAACATTGTGTAAGTTTAAGGTGTACAGTGTGTTGACTTGATACATTTATATACTGCAAAATGATTACCGCCGTGGCATTAACACCTCTGTCACTTCACGATTACCATTTCTTTTTTGTACTGAGAACGTTTAAGATCTACTCTCTTAGCAACTTTTAAGTATATAATACAGTATAATCACCATGCTGTATATTAGATCCACAGAACATATTCATCTTTTAATAAAAGTTTATGCCCTTTGGGACACCTGCCTGGCTCAGTCAGTTAAGCATCCAGCTCTTGGTTTTTGCTCAGGTCGTGATCTCAGTGTCATAGGAATGAGCTCCAGGTTGGGCACTGCACTCAGTATGGAGTCTGCTTGAGATTCTTTCCCTCTCCCTTTGCCTCTCCCCCTCCTTGCATGCATGCTCTCTCTCTCAAATAAATTTTTAAAAACCTTTTTTAGAAAAAGATGTTTATACCCTTTGATCAGCATTCTCCCATCTCCCCTACCCCCAACCCCTAAGAACCACCATTTTATACTCCGAGTTTGGCTTTTTTAGATTCAGTATGTAAATAATATCATATAATATTTGTCTTTCTCTCTCTGATTTCACTCAGCATAATGGCTTCAAGATCCATTCATGGCAGCACTCCATCTTTTTCATGATGGAATGATATTCCTGTGTGTGTATGTGTGTGTGTGTGTGTGTAGGAATCACATTTTCTTTATCCATTCATTCATTGATGGACACTTGGGTTTTTTCATATCTTGACTATCATGAATAATTCTGCTATGAACATGATGGTACAGATATCTCTTCGAGATAGTGATTTCATTTCTTTCCATTAGATACTCAGAAGTGGAATTGCTAGATAATATGGCAATTCTATTTTTAATGTTTTGAGGAACCTCCATAATGTTTTTCCTAGTGGTTATACCAATTTACATTCCCACCAACAGTGCACAAGGGTTCCCTTTTTTCCACATCCTTGCCAACGCTTATTATCTCTTGTGTTTTTGACACTAGCCATTCTGACAGGTGTGACATGATATTTCATTGTGGTTTTGATTTGCATTTCTCTAATTGTTAGTGATGTTGAGTATCTTTTCATGCACCTTTTGGTCATCTGCATGTCTTTGGAAATACATCTATTCAGTTTCTTTGCCCATTTTTTAATGTCTTTTTTTTTCTGTCTAGTTGTATGAGTTCCTTATATATTTTGATTAATCCCTTATCAGATATATGATTTGCAAGTATTTCCTCCTATTCTGCAGGTTTCCTTTTCATTTTGTTTTTTGCCTCTTTTTTTGTGCAGAAACCTTTTAGCTTCAGGTATTCCCACTTATTTACTTTTGCTTTTGTTGCTTATGTTGTATGGTTATAATTTTATTGGATGGGGAGATGAACCATGAGAGACTGTGGACCCTGAAAAACAATCCAAAAACAATTTTGGAGGGGTGAGGGGCGGGAGGTTGGGTGAGCCTGGTGGTGGGTATTATGGAGGGCACGTATTGCATGGAGCACTGGGTGTAGTGCATAAACAATGAATGCTGGAACACTGAAAAGAAATTTAAAAAACAAATAAAAATTTTTAAAAATAGAAAAATCTTAAGTGTTGTCAAGGATGTAAAGAAGGTAGAACCTTCACGCATTGCTAATGGGAAGTGTAGAAAACAGAGCTATCAGGAGTGGAATGTATCATATGGTGCTTTTCCCAAGACCTTAATTCTCCATTTTTAGATCCCCTCTGTGTACCTAACTACCCTCACTCTTAAGTTTTAAAAAAAATCCCAAAATTTCCTCACTTCTGCATATTTTCTCTTCTTATTGTATCTCTTTGCCTGTACAAGGTCTGTTTCATCTCTCAAGTAGAGCTGGTTTGTAAGTTTCTCCTGAATTTAACAATTTAACCACTTAATTATCCTCAATGACTTTTTTTCTTAATGACTTTTCTTTTCCTATACTACATTTTTCTTTTCTGATCAATACTTCCCAATCAAAAGTTACTAAAATTCTTATTCCAGTATAAGAAGTTTCCTCATTTATTTGATTAGATTCCAATATAAACCATTTTGCTTCACTGGGTTTAAAGATTTATCTGGTGACTTTTACATACTAGATTTCCAATTCTTAAAGTATACAGTGAATGACAGAAGAGAATGATCAGAGTTAGTTAAGTTCTTCAAAACTTTCAAAGTTGCTGTATTCACTGACCTTCAAGTGTACCTAAGCTTATCAATTGTCATGTGTTCTTCATTCACTATGTCTTCTCCAAACTTTACATTATACTACACTACTTGTCTTAGACTACATTCAAAGAATGAAGCTTCAAAGGGCACAATGAGGTGCTTTCCACTTAAAAGGAAGGCAAATTTCATAATACAGAACCATGTTCTATAGAGGAAAGAACACTACACAATGCTCAAGAGAGTTGGGTTCCAATGCTGGATCTTTCATTTAATGGTCACATGGCCAGCGGTTTCTGGGTGGCTCAGTTGTCTAAGCATCTGCCTTTGGCTCAGATCATGATCCTAGGGTCCTTGGATGGAACCCCACATCAGGCGCCCCACTCAGCAGGGAGTAGGCCTTTCCCTCTTCCTCTGCCTCAAATAAATAAGTAAAACAAAAGAAAATTTTAGTGGTCACATGACCAAAAGCAAGCTACTGAACCTCAACAGATCCAGGTGTCCTCATTTGTAAAAGGAAGGAGTTAGAAATGATGATTTCTAGAATTTAAGAAACCTGAGGATGATATTATAAGGAAATTCCAATATGTATGACTGAACTACAGCAATAGGGGTAGAAAGCATAAAATGTAATGGGTTAATCCCAGTAGATGAGAAGGAGGAAAGTAATGAGGAGGCAGAATCTGCTGCCAAAAATAAATTTCTGCAAGCAGGAAGAACAAATTATTCTCTCCAAGGGTAGGCTTATACAAAATGATTCTCTCTGAACACATATTGGTAGCCACCTGGCCTGAGGAGATGATTGCTGAGCTGATAACCATATGGAAGAAGAAAGGCAGATTTAGCTTCCTTAGAAAAGGAAGAAAATTCTAAATTCAAACATTAGCTAATAACTGATCAGCAAATCTTCAAATAGCTCTTTGTTGGTTTTGTTTTGTTTTGTTTTGTTTTGTTTTGCTCTATCCTTCTTATCTATTTCAGTGTCAAGGATTAAAAATTGAATAAAAATTGGAGAAATAGGATAAATCCACAGAATTAGAAATTTCTATAAATGTTTCTGCTGGTATCCTCAAAATGCAAGTTTTTTATATGGAAGGGGCAACTTGAAACTTTTAGCCAGCAATTTTCCCTTTTTATTCCTAATACAGCCTAATCTTCTGAGAAGAAATATTGCATATAAAAGCTGTAAAACATATGATCTGCCTCTACTGTAGAATTTAATGGAATAAATAACTCTTTCCCCATTATTTCCCAAGGAGTAGCTATTAACATTTGTTGGATATATACAACTTTTAATTTTCTATTAGATCTGCCTCAATATATAAGTTTTATTTTTTTAAGTAGGCTCTACCCTCAGCGTAGCATGGGTCTTGAACTCCTGACCTGAGATCAAGACCTGAGCTAAAATCAAGAGTTAGATGCCTAACCAACTGAGCCACCCAGGCACCCCTATGTAAGTCTCCATTTAAGTAGGACATTTAACTTTCTTAAAGTTATAACATTTTGGTGATTTATTTTGTCACCAAATTCCAGAGATCTTGAACATTTAAGAACCATATTTATTTAGAAAATCTCATTGAAAAACTCACATGGTGGTGTTTTGTTTTTTTTTAAGAAACTGAAAACTGGATAAAGAAACTGCTGTTTTTTCACTCTGGAACAAGGAATCTCTAAGAAACTCCTCAGCCTTTCCTTGATTGCCATGACTTTGACATTTTTGAAGATTATAGGCTGGTTGTTTTTAGTATGTCCTTTTAGCTTGGCCTAACATTTCCTCATGATTAAATTCAGATTATTCACTTTAAGCAGAAATATCATGTAAGTGATGCTGTATTTTCTCATTGAATCTTAGCAGAAGTGCCATGATAATAACATGGTATCTGTGGAGGCTCCTCAAAAAATGAAAAATAGAACTACCCTATGATCGATGATCACTCTGCTGGGTATTTACCCAAATAATACAAAAACACTAGTTCGAAAAGATATATGCACCCCTATGTTTATTACAGCATCATTTACAATAGCCAAACTATGGAAGCAACCCAAATGTCCACTGATAGATGGATGGATAAAGAAGATGGGATATATATACACACACTATACATACAATGGAATATTATTCAGACATAAAAAAGAATGGAATCTTGCCATTTGCAACAACATGGGTGGGCCTCGAGAGTATTATGCTAAGTGAAATAGGCCCCCCAGAGAAAGACAAATACCATATGATTTCACTCATCTGTGGCATTTAAGAAACAATACAAAGGGGTGGGGGAGAAATGAATAAAAAACCAGATTCTTGACTCTAGAGAACAAATGGATGGTTAGCAGAGGGGAGGTGGGTGAGGGGTTGGGGGAAATAGGTGAAAGAGATTAAAGAGTACACTTATCTTGATGAGCCCTGAGTAACATACTGAATTGTTGAATCACTATATTTTACACCTGAAACTAATATAACTATGTTAACTACACTGGAATTTTTTTTTTTAAATAGTATCTGTCAGTCCCTACCATTTAAAAATTACTTTTTCCCTTTGTAATTAACAAGTTTTTTGTGGTTGTACTTTGAAACCATAGAAATATCCCCCTTTTTTAAGGTTTTATTTTTAAGTAAATTTTAAAATATTTTTTTAAAAGTATTTTTAAGTCCCTGCACCAGGTGCTTGAACTTACAACCCCAAGATCAAGTTGAATGCTCTACCGACTGAACCAGCCAGCCCCCCACTTCTTGCCAAACTTTTTGTTCATTTATTATAACAATATGTATTCATGGTTTCCTATCTTACCCAATAGGCTGTGATCCAACACTATCACTATTTATTTTAATGTTCCTATTGTCCCAGATTTGACCGATTGGGAGTCCTTTCAGTCTGGACATCCCCTCCTCTTCCCTCCAACATTGTTGTTGTTGTTTTTTTTTAAGATGTTATTTATTTATTTGACAGAGAGATAGAGCCTGAGAGCACAAGCAGGGGGGATAGCAGAGGGAGAGGGAGAAAGCAGGGAGGCGCATGTGGGGCTCAAGCCCAGGACCCTGGGATCCTGACCCGAGCCAAAGGCAGACACTTAACCAACTAAGCCACCCAGGTGCACCCCCCTCCTATATTCTATTATGAAAAATATCAGGGACACGTGGGTGGTTTAGTTGGTTAAGCATTTGACTCTTGTTTTTGGCCCAGGTCATGATTTCAGGGTTGTGAGATTGAGCTCCCTGCCAGGGTCCACACAGTCTGCTCAATCTCTCCCTCAGCCCCTCCCCTCACTCATGTGTTCGCTTGTTCTCTCTCTCTCAAAAATTTTTAAAAATTTTTTCAGACATATAGCAAAGCTCAAAGTATTTTACAGTGAGCACCTATATACTCATCCCCTAGAGTCTACTATTAACATTTTACTACACTTCAAAAAGTATCTATTTATTCATCTCTTTATCTCTCTGTCCTTCCTTCTATTTCTCTTAGTTTTGATACATTTCAAAAGAAACTGCAGACATCAATACATTATTCCTTAAACACTTCAGCATGTGTATCTTTAATTAGAGTTTGATATATGTTAACAGTTTTTTTTTCCTTTAGGGTAAAATTACACACAACAAAACACACAATTTTTAAGTGTACATTCACTGAGTTTTGGCAAAGCATAACTTGTGCATCCAATACCCCTATTAAGATACAGAACACAAAGTTCCCTCATGCCTCTTTCTTATGCATTCCCCATCACCAAATTACTAGGACAACCATTCTTTTGGTTATTTTCCACTATAGATATGTTTTATCCCTTCTAATCCATATAATCCATATTTATGGAATCATTTGTATGTACACGTTTGCATAAGGCTTCTTTGACTCAGCATACTTTTTTTGAGATTCTTACACGTTGTTATATATACCAACAATTTGCTTTTTTTTCTGAATAGTATTCCATTATATGAATATACTACAGTTTGTTAGTCCATTCTCCAACTGATAGACATTTAGACTGTTGCCTGTTCTTGGCTATTGTGAATAAAGATGCTATAAACAATCTTGTACAAACCTTTTGTGTGGATATATGTTTTTATTTCTCTTTAATAAATACCTAAGTAGGATTTATAGGGTAGGGGTATTTTTAGTTATCTAAGAAACTGCCAGAAGGTTTCCTGTGTCCTTTTCACATGTATCTATCAGGCTTTGAGCCCCTCCTTGCTTTGCACAAGGAGATCTCCTAGATTCATCTTATACTTTCCCTGCACCCACCCAGGAATCACAAATCTCTCCAAGGAACCCTGGTTCTCCTAGTGGAGAATGGTATTTAGAGGCCAAGATCTTGGTTCTACACATGCTTATTTCTCCCAGGTCACTGCTCCCAAGTTTCTCTTGGGGAATGTGTGTGTGTGTGTGTGTGTGTGTGTGTGTGTGTGTGTGTGTAAACATTCACATCTGTACATACCTCCATAAATATCTATTAATATTTTTTTAAATATTTTATTTATTTGACAGAGAGAGAGAGAAGTCACAAGGAGGCAGAGAGGCAGGCAGAGAGAGGGGGAAGCAGGCCCCCTGCCGAGCAGAGAGCCCGATTCGGGCCTTGGTCCCAGGACTCTGAGATCATGGCCTGAGCTGAAAGCAGAGGCTTAACCCACTGAGCCACCCAGGCACCCTAAATATCTATTAATATTAAAAACCATAAGTTCACAACCATACTTCCTAGGCCAAAATAGTAACAGGGTTCATTCTAGTTTTCTCCCTTTTTTGTAGCTCCCTTCTCTGTTGTTTTATCTATCTATCTATCTATCTATCTATTTGATCAATCCCCCATATGGAACTAATCTCCCACCCCACTGTCCTCTTCCCCACACTGATGTGTTTTCCTTCTTACTACACTTAAGTTCCAACATCCTGTATTAATCTCCCTTCCCACAGTTTCCCTCCTTACTCTGCTCAGACTCTGACATCCCATACCGGATCCCCCTTCCATGTGAATGTCCTTCACACATCCCTTAGGTTCTGACATTCTGTGCAAGCCATCTTTTCACATAGATGCTCTCCTCAGTCTACTCAGGCTTTTGATTCCTTGTGCTGAGCTGACCTCCTACCTGGAAGTCCTTTTCATTTTTCTTGGGCCCTGATTCCCCATGCCGAACTGTCTCTCCACATGGATACCCTCCACACTCTGTTTAGGTTCTGACTTCAAGTCAAGCTGTCCCTCCATTTGGATGCCCTTTTCACTCTGCTCAGGCCTAAATATCCCATGTGGATATCCTCTTCTTCCAGCTTGGGTTCTGATACTCCAAGCTAAACAGCCTCTGCAGGGCCACGCTCTCCACTCAGATAGGCTGAAGATTGCCAGCCTTCATGGTTAACATCTTCACCTGCTCAGGCTCTGACAGCCCATGCCAAGTGACTTCCTGAACAATCCTTACCCAACTGGATTCAAATACCCCACTCTGGGCCACCATGGCTTGCTTTGATCAAGAGCAGATTCTTACCTTGTCTTGCCCCACCAATGGCTTAGGACTTAATTGTTCAAGAAGGGAAAGGAATAAAAGGAGAAGAGGAAGAAGATATTGAAGAGGAAGAACCCACAAGGTACTTCTAATTTAATTCAAGACTATATCAGTCAGGACCCTTTGAGTCCAAGTAATAGAAAACTCAACCCAGAGTGGTTAAATGAAAAAAGGCTTTATTGTTTCATATGATGGAAAAGTCCTGGGCAATTTCAGGACACAGCCAGATTTGGGAGTTCAAACAATGGCATTAGGAAAAGTGTCTGCTTCTTTCTTTTTGTCTTTTTCAGTCTGATCCTCCTCTTTTCTATGTTTTTTTCTTTTATATTTTATTTATTTATTTGACAGACGAAGATCACAAGTAGGCAGAGAAGCAGGCAGAGAGAGAGGAAGGGAAGCAGGCTCCCTGCTCAGCAGAGAGCCCGATGCGGGCCTCGATCCCAGGACCCTGGGATCATGACCTGAGCCGAAGGCAGAGGCTTTAACCCACTGAGCCACCCAGGTGCCTCTCCTCTTTTCTATGTTTTGACTCCATTTTCATACAGCCTTTCCACTTGTGGGAACCAGGTCCAGTCTCACAGCCTCACAGGTTTATTCAAGTCCAGTGGGAGTAAAAAGGAAAATGTCCTCTTCCTAATAATTCAAGCAAAGTGTCTAGCATTGGACTCAACCAACCACTCTAGCTGAGGGAGTAGAATGTCCTGACTGGTTTAGGCCCACGATGCCTGCTGCATCTCTCGAACCATGAGTGAAATCCCATCCAAACACACAAAGGGAGATAGAGTGGAGTAGTTTCCCACAAAGCAAAATTTGGGATACAAGCAACAGGAGAAAGATGAGTGTGGATGCTAAAGAGCAATAATCAACAAAAGCCCAACTATAAAAATGAGAAGCTTTCATTGATAAGATGACTAAACATACCAGGCAGTATCTGTTAATTGTCAAATTATTTATCTAACATATAATAATATCAGATAAATAATTTTTTATTTATTTATAAATAAAATTTATAAATTTTTATTTTATAAATAAAAGACATTTTATTTATAAAATATTTTTATGTTTTCTTAAGAAAATATATTTTCTTAAGGGCAGAGGGAAAATTGGGACTGATACAGAAATGGCAGCTTGTCATGTCCACAATAGCAAAACTATAGAAAGAGCCTAGATGTCCATCAACAAATGAATGAATAAAGAAGATGAGGTACACACACACACACACACACACACACACACACACACACAGTGGAATACTATGCAGCCATCAAAAGAAATGAAATCTCGCCATTTGCAACAACGTGGATGGAGCTAGAGGGTATTATGCTAAGTGAAAGAAATCAATCAGAGACAGACAATTATCATATGATCTCTCTGATATGAGGAATTTGAGAAACAAAACAGAGGATCATAGGGGAAGGGAGGGAAAAATGAAACAATATGAAACCAGAGAGGGAGACAAAACATAAGAGACTCTTAATCTCAGGAAACAAAGTGAGGGTTGCTGGGAGGGGGTGGGGTGGAAGGGATGGGGTGGCCGGGTGACAGACACTGGGGAGGGTATGTGCTGTGGTGAGGGCTATGAACTGTGTAAGACTGATGAGTCACAGACCTGTACCCCTGAAACAAATAATACATTCATTATGTGTTAATTGAGAAAAAAAAAAAAAAAAGAATGGCTGCTTGTCTTCCAAGGGAAGCAGAAATTGTGGTAGAAGACTTCTTCAGGAAGGAGAGATTTTGAAATTTAAAATTTAAATGAGAAGGGCACATACCCTATGATTTATTTATAATAATATATAACATATAGTTTATAATAAGTGTCAAAGAAACTTACACATGTGCTCCAGGAGACATGTATAAAAATGGATGCAGCTCTGCTCATAAGGGCAAATCCTGGAGACAGACTGCATGCCCACAGACAGGAGAATAAATCCATGGCAGTAGGCTCACAAAATGACATACTATGTAGTGGTGGAAATGAATGAGTCCCAGCCAGAAGAACAACATGAGTGGATTTGGTAGCATGATGTGGAATAAAAAAGTAAGTCCCAGAAAACAACATATAGCATGATGTCCTTTTTCTGAAGTTTACCAATAGACAAAACTAATTTAGAAGTATATTGTTTAGAAGCATATACACACACACATACACAATAACACTATTGGGTAAATAAAAGGAAAGGACGAATAAAGCAAAAGCAAAACTTCAGGATGGGGGCGCCTGGCTGGCTCAGTGGGCTAAAGCCTCTGCCTTCGGCTCAGGTCATGATCCCAGGGTCCTGGGATCGAGCCCCACATTGGGCTCTCTGCTCCACGGGGAGCCTGCTTCCTCCTCTCTCTCTCTCTGCCTGCCTTTCTGCCTACTTGTGATCTCTGTCTGTCAAATAAATAAATAAAATCTTTAAAAAAAAAAAACTTCAGGATGTTGGTTGGGGTGTGGGGAGGCAGGGGATGGAACAAGGTCAGGGTATAGATATGCTATTGGTATTGTTCAGGTGTGGTAACACATTAGTAATTGTACAATTAAAAAAAATAAAAGGTATGGATGCAGAAGTGTGCAAGGCATGGTCAGGACCATAAGTAGAATGGAGATAGTGGAGCAATTAGATTCAGTTGTACAACATAGTGATTCTGCATACATTATGCTATGCTCACCTCAAGTGTAGCTGTCATCTGTCACTGAATGTGGTAGGACTTTGAACCAGGGAATTGCATGATGCAAGTTGTGTTTCATTTTTGCCTGTTGCTATCTTTTTATTAGGTATTGTTTAGAATAGTTGGGGGTGTGTTTATGATTATTCAAATGCCATGATTAATAAAAGCCTTAAGTTTGACTTAGTGCCTTTGAGGTTCATTCTAGTTGTATGTTATCTATTTATTTAAAAAATGTTTTGTATATAGTTGACACACAATGTTACATTAGTTTCAGGTGTACAACATGGTGATCCAACTTCATATGTTATGTTATGCTCACCTTAAGGGTAGCCACTATCTGTCACCACACAGCACTATTACAGTATCATCAACTATATTCCCTATGCTATGCCTTTTATTCCTGTGACTTACTCATTCTACAACTAGAAGTCTGTATCTCCCACTCCCTTTCACCCTTTCTGTCCATTCCCCTATCCACCTTCCCTCTAGCAACCATCAGTTTGTTCTCTGTATTTAGAGGTCTGATTATGCTTTTTTTGGTCACAAGTTGTGTTTTAATTTAATTTTATAAATATGTATTGAACCTTACTCTTAGTAATCCAATTATGTATAAAATGATTAGTACTGGTTTGGGATTATGGTAATAGGAATGGAGAGAAATGGAAACAAGATACATTGCCAAAGGCTAACAGGATAGGATTAAGTGGCCTATTGGATATGGGAGGTAAAAAGTAGGGAGGAGTCAAAGTTGACCCTGGTGTTTCCCCCACTGCTGAGTGTGGTAGAGTTAAAAAAAACAAAACAGAGGGGCACCAGAGTGGCTCAGTTGATTAAGCATCCAACAGCTGATTTTGGTTCAGGTTATGATCTCAAGGTTGTGAGATCAAACCCCACATCCAGCTGGGTGTGGAGCCTGGTTAAGATTCTCTGTCTCCCTCTTCCTCTACCCCTCCCCCCACTCTCCTCTCCCTCTTTCTCTGTCTCTCAATCTCTCAAAAAATAAAAAAATAATTAAAAATAATAATTTTTTTTTTAAAAAAGCAAAACAGAAACAGGGAAGATGACACAAGACATCTTGAGCTCAATACAGGAAGTCACTGTAGGGGTTCTGTTGGGCTTTGAGATGCCTTTGAGATACCTGGTTTTCCATGGTGAGCAGTTGTCAGGGGCTTCAGTCAGCTATAAAAGAGGAATGGAAATTTCCCCCATAGATAAATGAACTTTTGATTAGTTCTTGGTTTTACGTTTATGTCTTTTAGCCAAACTACACATCCAATTTCCAAAGCCACACCCTGACCAAGAAGTGAGGTTGTCTTTAAAACAGTTTCAGAAATACATAGAATTGGTTGTATCTGAACTCAGAGGCAATGAAGATCATGTTCTGGAAAGTGTTGTGGAGTTTCTGATGAATACTTTAGAAAGGAGCCATACTGAGAATTTGAGGAATTGTGCCAGACGAAAGTGGCTATACCAGATCCAACGTGCTGCAAAGACAAGTGGGGTGTCCTTGGAACCAGTGTACATGAAGACTTTTAATGCCCTCACCCAGGTAGGTTTTCCTAAGGTGATATATAAGAGGAGAAACATCCTCATAGTAGGGAGTGCTCAATGGTTTCACAGGGAGCACTTAACATTCTCTTGAAAAATCACTGGGTACTGCTATAGAAGTTGCATTCATTCCCAAACGTCACAATGACCCAAAGCCTAGGAAAGAGGCAACTGGAAGGATTGTAGGTTGGGAACGTAGAAGTAGAGAGGAAAGGTATAAAAGACAGAATCATGTCTTGTGATTCCTAATTTCATTTTTGCTGAGAGTCAAATAAGATTAGAGCAGAAAATAGACTAATACTGAAAAATACCTGTAAGGAGATGTGCAGGCACTTCAAGCCACATTTCCCTTGCATGATGTTTCAGGAGTTGGTTTCAAAAGGTACTATTTAAATCATAAAGTCATTATAAAGAAGGATCCAACATCACACAATATTTCATAGCACTGCCTAGAAACACACGGGTACTATTATAGAATCTTATAGAATCATGTCACTTAAAACACATGCCTCTGATGGGACCACTGCCCACAGCTTTGCCATCTTCTCCAAGACTCCCAGCTGGCTGCTTCTCCCAGGCGGAAATAGCATGGCTGTCTTCTATATATGTCACAGATTCCACTAGTCCAGGGAACCTGGAGTCACACTGCAACACTTAAAGGACTCATTTACTGAATGGCTGAATTATCCAACGTAGTTTGAAATGGTTTGCCCAGGAGCAGAAGACTGATCTAGAAAAGAGGTTATTACTCCAACTTGCTTCAGAGATCTGTGGTACATTTTTGTTAGTTACTCTATAGATCTTTTATGTAGAAAAGACAGAATAAAGGCAGAGGGGGGAAAAAATAAGAAAGAAAAGCAGACCTAAATACATAGAAAGAGGAGACAAAGATCAAGGAAAGGATCTTTCATGTCCCCAACTTATAGACATGCTCAATATATGTGTTAACACATAGTGTTGTTAATAACATTGTAGTATCTTAGGTACAGAGAATTTTCAGATATTTGAATTCGAAAGATTAGTTGCATAAAGTCTGCAATCTGGGGCCCCAAGAAATTTTTTCTCAACATAAATCAAATGTCATAGCCAAACTATGTTAAGAATTCCTTGAGAGCATTTTTTTCTACATTCACTTCATAGTAGATGGTGAAAATCTACTCAAGAAATATGAGTGAAATGAAGCCATCTTCTTGCCCTAGTCCTCCAAAATAAATACTTTTAACTGAAGCCCAGACAATATGACTATAGTTTAAAGGGATCCAAGTTTTAAACTTCTAAATTTGAGTAAGAGGAGAGATTTTTTTAAAAGATTTTATTTATTTATTTGACAGAGAGACACAGCGAGAGAGGAAACACAAGCAAGGGGAGTGGGGGAGGGAGAAGCAGGCTCCCCGCTGAGCAGGGAGCCCGATGTGGGGCTCATTCCCAGGATCCTGGGTTCATGACCTAAGCTGAAGGCAGATGCTTAACAACTGAGCAACCCAGGCAACCCCCTATTTTTTTTAAGTAAACCAGTTTAGTAGACATAAAATAAATTGATTCTACTCATTAAGACTCAGATTTGGGAGACAGCTGTGGTGCCAGCCTTTTTCCCACTGCCCATTGGGGTCAGATGCTCAAACAGGCTAATGAAGAGGCATGATTAAAATAATAGCTCTTTGGCTATTGGCAAATACGTGGTCAGAAACATTTTGCCATAGGACGCTGAAGCCCATGGGAATAAGAAGATCAGTGCTCACATTGCCCTCTTAGAAGAAAACCTACTACTGCCTGACAGAGGGCAAGTCCTGTTGAGGAACGTAGCTTGTACATTAGATGATGCTCCATTTGTGCTGAACAGAGTACTCTATCGGGACATGAAGGGAATCAGGTAAGAATTTATGAAGAGGTTGCTTTTACCCTTCTAAAAAAATAATTCCCTTTCTGAAGTAAATGAGTATTGAAATCCTAGTTAGCTGCCCACTAGAGAAATGCCTCAGGTCACCATGCTCCTGGAGTGGGAGGTGATGGGTTGTTAGTCTTGAGTAATTTCACCTGGTCATTTCTAGCACTCATTCCCAGGCACTCTGGGACTCAGGGACTCTGCTTCACAACATCAGCACCATTGATTCTGCCTGCTTTATGAGTTATATCTCCGGCATCCTGTTTACATGTGTTTACCCTGTTATGACCTAAGCTCATTTTTTAAGTCTTTTTCTCAAGTTAGACTCTCCAAACCAGCAATTTCATGAGTCCACTTCTCTGACATACAATCCCAATAATTACAAGTGGAGAATTTATTTAATTTCCTGCACAGTTTCATCTAAAGCCTTTCCTGGGCCTTTCTACCGTCTCCATATTCCTATTCCTCAGCTTTACAGTAGTGGATGAGGGAAAGCCAATACACGTGCCCCAAGTTCAGCACCATGGGAACATCTTTTTCTGGAACACTTCTGTCAAGAAGAGTGATCAAAATGGATCATTCCTGGCTCTGCCTCTTCAGGATGCACATATGAGGATCTTTGGGGTCATGGCTGTTGACACCCTGAAAGATCCCAAAAAAATTAACATCTTTGTACCTCATGAGATCAGATTCTATCAGGTAAGTCATGGAGGAATTCTTCAAGAACAATGGTAGGATTGCCTCTCCTTCTATATTTTTAAAAAACAAAACCTAAAACCAGATGAGAATAAAGCTGTATATATAGATTATGTCATCCTACTGTTCCTGTTCACTGTGTGTATCTGTTTTCAGAGAGGTTCCCCATTACACATGGAAGAACCCTCAGCCTCAGTTGCCTGTCTATGCCTCAGTCTCTCTGGGGAGATGCTAATATGTGTCCCACTGCACTAATCATAGGAACAGCATTTTATGCTGTAGGACTGAAATCCAACCATTAGACTAATAATTAAGACCCACAAAGTAGGAATGAGCCTTGAAAAGGTACACATTAATGTGTTATTAATAGGGGAACCTAGAAATCTTTTACTTACCACAAATGCATTCCCATGGCTCTTGGTTTGATGTGATGTTATGATTTTTGAGAATGAAGAATGAATGAAAAAGCCTAAATGTGTCTTGAGTATGCATGTTTTCTAATTAGATCACAGAAAAGATGGGCACTTTTAAGGCAATAACTGGACCATTTCTACAAGCATTTTTATTTGGTTTTATGAATAGGAACTGCAGAGAAGGAAGATTGCAGCCTTTACGGAGGTGATCACCTGAGATATAGCAGCAATCAGGAACTTGCTAGGCTTTTTTTTTTTTTTTTTGATATTTAAACTTTATTTTATTTTTTCACTGTTCCAAGATTCATTGTTTATACATCACACCCAGTGTTCCATGCAATATGTGCCCTCCTTAATACCCACCACCAGGCTAGGCTTTTATCACTCATTCTCCTCTAAGCCCCTACCTCTTTATGTTTATTTACCAGGATTTCAAATTTTCTCTTCCTGGGGCCCATGGATGGCTCAGTCAACTGAGCGTCCCACTCTTAGCTTCGGTTCAGGTCATGATCTTGTGGTCATGGGGTCAAGCCCCACATGAGGCTCAGCGTGGAGTCTGCTTGAGATTCTCTCCTTTTCCCTCTGCCCCTCCCCTTGCTTACACTTTCTTTCTCTCAAATAAATAATAAAATCTTTAAAAATAACTAAATAAAATTTTATCTTCCTGTTTCCTGGATGTATAATTGAGGAATGTGGTAGAACCTTTTTCTCTGGACATCTGTTAAATAATATTTACTCTCATTGGACCTAAGAATGATGTGAAGATATTCAAAAGAAGATGAAGGAGAATGGAGTTATCAGTGGGGGAATTACAGATAGCCTTGTTAGAGAATATGTCAAAATGATTTTTTTTAAGGTTTTATTTATTTATTATTTATTTATTTATTTATCAGACAGAGATCACAAGTAGGCAGAGAGGCAGGAGGTGAGAGACGTAGGGAAGCAGACTCCCTGCTCAGCAGAGAGCCTGATGCGGGGCTCAATCCCAGGACCTGGAGATCATGACCTGAGCTGAAGGCAGAGGCTTAACCCACTGAGTCACCCAGGTGCCCCTCAAAATGAATTTTAAATTGACTCTCTTACACTGCCTGGGCTCATAGTGCTACTTAGCTCCTGGGACACACTGTTGCTGCTCTCCTAAGTACAATGGTGGGGGGGGGGGGGATGTTGTATCCCATAACAATTGACACAGTGCCTCTGATACAGAGTAAGGAGTTAACATTTATGCTTTCAATATAATACCGAGACATGTTCAGGAGTGACATTGATCTCTAGGTCAATGTAGTTGACCATTTATGTTTGGGACTTTGTTTCATTTCATGCCAAGAATGAAGTAACATTGTGAAAATAAAGTATTATGTGGGAAAAAAAAAAAAAAAGACTCTCCAGCCCCTGGAGGTAAAAGCTCCTGGGTTACCCTGAGATGCCTTGGGTCTTATTATAAAATTCACATAGTTGTAAAGGATTTTTGGTTCCTAGAGTCTATTGTTATTATTATCATCATTATCATCATCATCATCATCATCATCATCATCAGCCAAGCAGAGAAAGACAACAACCATACATTTTCACTCATGTGGAACATAAGGAGTTGTGCAGAGGACCATAGGGGAAGGGAGGGAAAACTGAATGGAAAGAAATCCTAGAGTCTCTTGACAACAAGACAACAGATGGGTTCTAAGGACTTCCTATCCCTTCTCTGTGGAACAGGCTCTCTTTATGTCTATGAGAAGACTGTTTAATCTGACATGTTGCAGGCCTTGGAACAGAGCACAGCCTGTACTACCGATCTGATGACAGAAGCCACATAAAAATCCTATCAAGGGAACTCCTACCCATCTGCCCAAGGCTGGCATTAGTTCCTGGCTTTTAAATATTTTTCTTCATTTCAAACTTTACCTTGTTCTTCTGACTCTGTTCTCTGACGATACATATCACAGATTTCACTGGATGATTATCAGGAAACATTAATTATGTGGGTCTTACAGTAGATCTCTCCTTACACCTTTGATTTCTTGAGATCTTTTTTGTGTAGTAGAATCTGGAACACTGCTTTTTGAGAACTGATGAGTAATTTGTTGGAAATAGATTATCATTAATTTTATAAGATAATCCAATTGATGCCTTAATTACTTTGTTAGTTTAAAAAAGAAAAGACAATGAAAATGTTCTGTCTCTACAGGGTGTCGCCAATGTCTTCAGCACTGCCTATCACTATGTGCACAGCAGGGAGCATATCCTGCATGTCGTGATCACAGGCATTGGCTGGCTCTGTGACATCACGTCTGACATTACCACGATCACGACATACTTCATTGAGCCGGGCCCAACGCAGGTAAGCAAGGTTGGGCAGTGTTAGAACTCTAACAGTGTTTCTAGATATTCTTGTCTTGCTAATATTTTTTTAAAAATTTTATTTACTTATTTGAGAGAGAGAGAGAGCAAGAGGGAAAGGGAGAGGGAGAAGCAGACACCCTGCTGAGGAGGGAGCCTGAGTGGTACTCGATCCCATGACCCTGAGATCATGACCTGATCCAAAGGCAGATGCTTAATCAACTGAGCCACACAGGCACCCCCGTCTTACTAATATTTTAAAATTAGGGGCACCTGGGTGGCTCAGTCGTTAGGCGTCTGCCTTTGGCTCAGGTCATGAACCCCGGGGTCCTGGGACTGGGCCCCACATTGGGCTACCTGCTCCGTGGGAAGCCCACTTCTCCTGCTCCTACTCCCCCTGTTTGTGTTTCCTCTCTCGCTGTGTCTTTCTCTGTCAAATAAATAAATAAAATCTTTTTTAAAAACATATTTAGTTAGCTATTAAGCCAACTGGGGACATATTTCCCATAATCCCAACTCAAGAGCCTTGCTTGTGAGTGGCAAAAGTCCATCTCAAACTGCTTTGGGCAGAAAAGGGAATTGATTGACTCATGTGACCAAAATGAAGGACAGGAGTCAGGCTGGCTTCCAGGATGGCCAGAACCAGAAATTCGATACCATCAGGGCTCTCTCGTGTTCTTCCTCTCTGCAGCCCTCATGTCTGCTTCCCTCTACACTTTGGCTTGGTCCTTCCAGCTTAAGATAGGCTCTCTTCTCAGAGCAAGCCAGATGCTTAGTAACTAAAAAAGAATCTTTCCTTCTTGTTTCAATTTGGAAAACCCAAGAGAGATCTTCTTAGTCTATCCTGAGATATGCCTCCCCAGCCAGGGGCGGGGGGTGGAGGAGTTTACAGTAACTGGCAGCCCCCACCTGAATCATATGGGTGATGTGGGAAGGGAGGAGGCTCTGGAGTTTGGAAGGACATAATTACATCACACAAGTTAAAAAAAGGCCTGTCTCTAATGTAATGAGTCTTCACCAAATGTTTATTTTGCTTCTTTACACTTTCTTCCCCCAAGGTTTTATTTAACTTTCAGCTCATTAACATACAGTGCAATATTAGTTTCAGGTGTAGAATTTAGTGATTCCTCACTTATATATACAACACCTGGTGCTCATCACAACAAGCTCCCTCCTTATTACCCATCACCTGTTTAGCCCATTGGGCATATCCCCCCCATCCCCCAACAGCCCACCCCCCCAACCCCCCAGTAACCATCGTTTGTTCTGTATAGTTAATAGTCTATTTCTTGGTTTGCCTCTCTTCCTGCCCCCCCACACTTAATCTTATATATTTAATTTTTTTCAGATTTATTTATTTAAGAGAGAAAGAGAGAGCAGGGGGAGGGACGTAGGGAAAGAGAGCATACTGAAGCAACTCCTCGCTGAGCCCGGAGCCCAATGTGGGCCTCGGTCCCAGGACCCTGAGATCATGACCTGAGCTGAAATCAAGAGTCCGCCACTCAACAGACTGAGCTACCTAGGCACCTCTACACTTCATTTTAATGTTAGGATTTTGCATGTGGTGAGAATGGATGGAAAGGCACTTTCCTTTTAAGAAGGCTAAAGAGTCCAGTATGTTGCCTGATCACGTGGTGGCAGCAACTTGGTTGTCTCTCAGTCTCCTGGCTGGCCCCCCACATGTGCCTCTCCCCTTCTCTCCAGGCTCCTTTCTTCTCTGAGTGGTTGGACCAAGCTGATGAGGCCTCAGCCAAAGAGCAGAATCACAGAGCTCTCTGGTGGAAAAAACCAGAGTGCAGAGGTGGAGAACTCCCAGTTATGGGTGCTGCTTTTGGGGGTGGGGTAGGAAAGGGAAGCTCCAAGTGTTCCCCCGTCCCAGTGTGTGGGGGTGAGGGCTGAAGACCATTCAGTATTGGGGCAGACCACCAGGTCTGATAGGCCACAGTCAGAGTGTGGGATTTGGGGAGGATTTGACTTGGCCAGTGTCCACACTTAAGAATAGCCCTGTTAGGGCCTCAAGGGAAATGATAGCTAGGGCACCATGAAGAAAAGTTAAAATCATCCACAGCAGTCAACAAAAAGCATGGCCTCTCAGGGCATGTAGTTTCCATGGTCACAATGATGTGGACAAGATCACCAGAGTCACTATCCTTCTGATTCATGTTATAGAGGTTCTACATGAAACAAGCTACAAACATTGCCAAGGAACCTAAGTTTTTTTGTTTTTGTTTTTTTTAAAGATTTTATTTATTTATTGGACAGACAGATCACAAGTAGACAGAGAGACAGGCAGAGAGAGAGGAGGAAGCAGGCTCCCCGACGAGCAGAGAGCCCAACAAGGGGCTCGATCCCAGGATCCTGAGATCATGACCTGAGCCAAAGGCAGAGGATTTAACCCACTGAGCCACCCAGGCACCCCAGTTTTTTTTTTTTTAACAAAACAGAAAATCATATGATTTTTTAAATAAGAACACCACTTTTTAAACATAGAATGTCTTCCAAAAATTATTCATAAATTTAACAAAACTCCAAGAAAAATCCCAAAATGATTTTTTTAATTGACCAAATGATTTTAATTTTCATCTGGAGAAATAAATAAGTGTATGAGCATAGCTGAGAGAAGGAGGAATGAGAGGGAATTTACAGTCTTGATCTGGGGAAGAATGGCTAAACCCACACCACAGGTTGAAACGATTAAATCCAGGCTGCTACATTGATGACATAATAAGGTAGAACTTCTTGCACCAAAATTATAGACAAAATAAGTTTTTTTAAATAAAGTGAGGGGAAATTGCCACATATTTAGCAAAGGATTAACAGTGTTCTACACAAATCAGTAAGATTTTAAAAAAAATCCAAAAGAAAAATTAGCAAAAAACAAGTCTACTAAAAAAAAATTGGGGTGGTGCAGTTGGGTGGTTCCATTGGTTGAATGTCTGCCATTGGTTCAGGGTCCTGGGATGGAGTCCTGGGCTCCCTGCTCAGCGAGGAGCCTGCTTCTCCTTCGCTCTCTGCCCACTCCCCCAGCTTGTGCTTTCTCAAATAAATAAAATCTTTAAAAAAAAATTTTTTTAAAGCCTGCTCAATAAACATGGAAAAAAGTTCCATTCTTATAATGAAATAAATACAAAGTTAAGTAAAAGTTAGCTTTTATCTACTAAATTGAAAAAGATTTTTAAACTATAATTTGAAATGCCTTTTAGACTCTAAGTGGAGATATTAAATAGGTAGTTGAATATATGAACTAGTGTTTGGGAAGAAACCCAGCCTAGCAAATAAATAGTGTTTCAAACCATGAGGGATACCTGGGTGGTTCAGCCGGTTAAGCATCTGCCTTGGGCTCAGGTCATGATCCCAGAGTTCAGGGATCGAGTCCCACATCGGCCTCCCTGCTCAGAAGGGAACCTGCTTCTCCCTCTGCCTGATGTCCCCCCTGCTTGTGCTCAACCTCTCTGTCACTCTCTCTCACTTTGACAAATAAATAAATTCTTAAAAAAATCAAAACATGGGATTGGGTTATACAACATCATGAATGTATTTCGTGCCACCAAACTGTACACTTTTAAATGGTTTAAGTGCTAATATTATGCTAGGTATATTTTAACATAATAACCAAAAAAAAAAAAAAAAACAAAACCCAAAACCATGAGACTAGATGGAATAACCAAGGGAATGAGTGAGACTAGGAAAAAACAAAACAAAACAAAAAAAGCCTAAAGTCCAAGCCCTGAGACAGTCAAGTGTTTGGAATCATTGTGGCTCAAAATTAAATTGACTTTGATCTACTGTATGAAAAATATTTTGCCTTTTCTATCCTGACCCTTGACAAACACATACACACACAGAGGTACACTCTTAAAATAGAAGTTTTATGAAACAATACCTACCTTAACTATGTGATGTTTTCGGATACTTTCTCTTCTATTTTATCTCATTCTTTAAAAAAAAAAAAGTTTGTCGGGCGCCTGGGTGGCTCAGTGGGTTAAGCCTCTGCCTTTGGCTCAGGGTCCTGGGATCGAGTCCCACATCGGGCTCTCTGCTCAGTTAGGGAGCCTGCTTCCTCCTCTCTCTCTCTGCCTACTTGTGATCTCTGTCTGTCAAATAAATAAATCTTAAAAAAAAAAAAAGTTTGTCAAAAGAAAAAAGCACAAGAGGATAAATACAAAATAATACATAATGCGTTAGGTGAGAATGAATAGATGGTTGGATACCCACTTTCCAAAAGTTCATGTTTGGCCACTTCTCTTTTACAAAAGACCCTCATTAGTATCTGTTTTTTTCTGACTCACAGAAATCCAATGAGAATTTTTGCTTTTATGAAAAAAGGTAAAAAGTGAAAATAGGGTCCAGCGTTTGTTTTGTAGTGAGCCCCCAGAGCCGGAAGAGAGGCCCCATTAGCCTCTCCCCACCCCCACCCCCGCCCACACTCAGCATCTCAGCATCAAGCTGCCATACTTTTGAACTGTGTGAGCATCTGTGCTTTATCTCAATTTATTCTGTGCATCCATTAGCAAGATGCATTGTAAGGCATCAGAAAGGCCTAAGAGAGGTTATTTGGGGAGTCCAGGAATGCTCAAAAATGTTTCTGTATAAATTAATAGTAACTGCTTCTTCACTTTACATTGTTTTAGCTCATGAAAGTTTTCCTACTTTCAGAGAGTGGGGCAAACCTGTATTGGAAAAGTAAGGAGGAAAAAAATAACAAGCCAGTAGCAGAAGAAAGAAAATGGGGGATACTACCATCGCAGCCTTTTTCTCTAAACAGTTTCCTAGAAAATCTTGACTAGAGTGGGTATCTCACTACTGAATAATACTGAGGCACTTGATGAATTTGTAGTTTCTTGGTCCAAGTAAAAGTAAATTAAAAGCTTATTATGAGGCATATTCTTTATGAAGCCCTTATTATCGTATTATGTTCCCAGTCTTAACAGAAGTGGCCGAACTGACCCAATTTGGGGGGAAGAGGTGGAAACAGGAGAGGAATTGTCTAGTTTGGACTAAAGATTTAAACTTAGGAACATAGTCACAGTGAGATTCTAAAAAATCCTCTTAGTCTAGTATATATAACACCCAATAACGAGTCATGGAAGAAATAAATTAGGAAAAGTTAGATGCTGAATTGCCAACATCAGAGAACCTTTCCAGATTCTCTGTTGAGAACATTTTTCATCTAAACTGTTTAGGTGAACACTTGAGGTCATGACAAGAGGAAGCTCCACACTACGAAGTGGTTGTTCCCCAGAGCACCATTCATCATGCTGTCTCTATGGATCTTGTTATCACAGTTTCCCTTTTAATCAAAGGATTTTTTAAAGGTGGACATAAAAAACGCTTTTTAGGGGCTCCTGGGTGACCCAGTCGGTTAAGCATCTGCCTTTGGCTCATGATCTCAGGGTCCTGGGATCGAACCCCACATCAGGCTCCCTGCTCAGTGGGGAGCCTGCTTTTCCCCCTGCTTGTGCTCTCTCTCTGTCAAAAAACAAAAACAAACCTTTTTATTTCTTCCAGTTGAATTCATCTTTTCTACAGTTTAGTATATTTTACAGGATATGTTAATCTTACTTTCTTATAAATAATCTCTACCAAAAAAAAGTTGGTCACGACTCATTCCAAACTCATCAAATTGTATCCATCAAATATGTGCAGTTTTTTGTATATCCGTGATACTCCAATAAAGCTGTTTTTTAAAGGCACTAAAATGGAGTGTCTGGGTGAATCAGTCAGTTAACCATCCAACTCTTGATTTTGAATCAGGTCATGATCTCAGGGTCATGAAATGGAGCCCCCATGATGGAGGGGGGCTGCTTAAGAGTCTCTCGTTCTCCTTCTGCCCCTCCCTACTTGAATGCACGCTTTCTCTCTCTCTTAAAAAAAAAGGGAGGCATTAAAATATTTTCATAACCCATAGTTAGGTTATAATCTATAGTTCAAAAACCTCTTAGAGGTGAGGAAGACAAAGAAGCAGCAAGAAATAGAAAAGTGATTTGGGGGAGAACCAGGAGTCCCCACTTTGGGACAAGTGGTGTCCCAAAGGCCAAGTGAATAAAGCATGTCAAGAAGGAAATTGTTCACTGAGTCACATGCTGCTACAGCAGAAGATGATGATTAGGGTTTGATCGATGGATTTCACAATAAGGGAGTCACTAGTGACCTTGACCAAGGTAGTTTTGATGAGATGGTAAAGACAAAGACCTCAGGGGAGAATATTTTTTACTGTTCTTATTTTCCTTGGACTTTTCTGTATTTTCCAAATGTTTTATAATGCACTCTTCACATTAAAAATATGGTTTTATCACAATTATAAAAAAAGTTTGTGCATCTAAAAAAATGTTGTAATTTGAAAATTTTCTCTCATGAATGCCTCATTCTTAAAGGTACTAAGTAAGATGTCCCGTTACTTCAAGCCAGAGATCACCTAAAGTTTCCCAAATTTTTTCCTGTTTTTCTGTTCCCAAAACCTTTAATGGGAAAATGAGGTCTAATGATTCCTCTCTGTGTTTGAAATCTCTTCCTCTTTTCAAGGATTCAGACTATGTTTTACGCAATATGATGGTTACCGGGCACCTGGGTCTAACAGAAATCCACAGGAACCCCCCTACAATCTTCAGGAAGACATGCATCTTCAGGTATGAAAGATATCTTCATGTCTGTTTTATCTTTCTGCCAAAACACATCCCCGTAGCATGTTAGTAGCTCTGAGAGACACAGCGTTTGCCTATTATTAGTATACACCTGAATACTATTCTAATTGGGTTTTCAAGGAAAAATTCCTATCTGCGTGGGATGTGTTAACTCCTTTCCCTTCCAGTCCTTTTGAAAATAGATTTCACTGGCATTTTATATTGCCTGTTTTTAAGCATGATAGTGTTTTATTTTCTACGCTTTTCTTATAAGCATGGAATTCAACAAAAACCCCAGGATTGTGAAAAAACACACCCACGTCACTTATCAAAGCTCATCATCTTAATGTTAACAAGCCTGTGAACGTGTGTTTTTTATTTAAAAAAGAGGATATGGTCTTTAATAAGTACCCAGTCCAGATTCCTTTGAATGCCTTTCACATGGGGGATGCAGGGTGCACAAACTGTGGACAGGTGCAAAACAGATCTTAATGATGGACACACGTATTGCAAAAGGGACAAGCTGCTTGTTAGAAGTCGGTGCAGCTGAGTGGAAAGTAATCTAGCTCCGTCTAGGAGACTGATTGACACTTAAATACATGTTTTAACTATAAGATTTAAATACAAGATTTAATTAAATCTTAATTTGGCCTCATACCTGACTGTTCACTCAGGTTTAATCTCTTTTCCACATAGTTATTCCTTGCTGTGGTCAAAAGTTTTAGGAGAGGGGCACCTGGGTGGCTCAGTGGGTTGAGCCTCTGCCTTCAGCTCAGGTCATGATCTCAGGGTCCTGGGATCAAGCCCCACATCGGGCTCTCTGCTCGGTGGGGAGCCTGCTTCCCACTCTCTCTGCCTGACTCTCTGCCTACCTGTGATCTCTTTCTCTCTCTGTCAAATAAATAAATGGAGTCTTTAAAATATATATATATATATATTTTAAAAAAAAGTTTTAGGAGAGTCTTTTTAACCCCCAGACTCATAACCTTTGATTCCTCTGCATAACTTAGAACAGGTGTCTTTGGAGGAACTTTGTTGACCAATCAGCTTTATGGTTGTGCCTAGAAAGTTTAGGGTGATGCGTCACTACTGTGGTTATCATTAAGACACAAAGTGGTAGCTCAGCAACAGGAAGGGGTGGGAACAGCAAAAAAAAAAAAAAAAAAAGGACATAATCTTACCTGGCATTATGGGATTACTATTATGAACCATAAATATGCCTTTTGAGGCTATGCAAAGCACCAACATTTTTCAGATACCTCAGAAGAATGACATCTTAATATCAATGTAGATTGGGAAGGGGGAGGGCACCCGGGTGGCTCAGTCGGTTAAGTATCTGCCTCCAGCTCAGGTCATGATCTCGGGGTCCTGGGATCAAGTCCCGCATGGTGCTCTCTGCTCAGCGGGGAGTCTGCTTCTCCCTTTCCCTCGGTGCCTTCCCTCTCTCTCAAATAAATAAATAAAATTTTTTAAAAAAGATTGGGAATGTGAGAGAAGAAATGTGTCTATACCTCACTACAGAGGGAAGCAGCTAGTATGTTTCAACGAGCATCTCAGGCCCCTGGAGGGAGCAGTTCCATTGATGCCCTACCCAGAGCCCTAATGAACCTCTTGCCAGCTGCTACAGGTACAGCTGCTAGTGACTCACACTGGAACCTTCTCTGGAGGAGAGCCCTTGAGTGATGGGAGCCTCACGAGGTGCACCTCAGAGTTATGTAAACACACACCCAAAGCATCTTAGAGCCAATGACTGGTAAAAGACCTCTCCCTTGCCTCAAGGTGGGGCAAAATCTTTGGCACAATTTGCCTTCCAGAGCTCCCCTTGAGATGAGACTGAGACTAGACTTCACATTCTTTTTTTTTAAATTTAATTTAATTAACACATAGTGTATTATTAGTTTCAGAGGCAGAATTCACTGATTCATCAGTTGATATGACATCCAGTGCTCATTACATCACGTGCCCTCCTTAATGCCCATCACCCAGTCACCCCATCCCACACCCCCCTCCCCTCCAGCAACCCTAAGTTTGTTCCCCATGGTTAAGGGTCTCTTACGGTTTGTCTCCCTCTCTGATGTCATCTCCTTTTATTTTATTTTTATTTTTCCCTCCCCTCCTCTATGCTCCTCTGTTTTGTTTCTTAAATTCCACATATGAGTGAAATCCTACGATGATCGTCTTTCTCTGACCAACTTCTTTCACTCAGCATCATACCCTCCAGTTCCATCCACGTCCTTGCAAATTAGCCTTCACGTCCTTAATTAGCCTCTCCTTCCACGTTTTACTTTCCTCCGACCTTGACAGCTTTCTCCAGAAAGTACTCCCTCAGTCTATCCTTTGCATAAGCATTCCTGTCTCAGGCTCAGCTTCTAGGGAACCTGACCTAACACAGCCCTCATTCCGTCCGCCATCCAACTGACACTTACAGGACAGTATATAAACAAAAACCAAATACCTTCAGATAAGTATATGTGTAGCAAAGACAACGGAGCAGAGCCGCACGATGGAGAGTGACTTCACACTGCTCGGTCAAGGAGGCTTGTGTGTCTGATGCGCGAGCTGGGGGAGAGAGCTGTATGCAGTCTCGGGGTGGAGCCGTGCAGGCAGGTCAAACAAGGCCTGGCATGGCAGGAGCACGGTTGGCAGGAAAGAGAGCTACTCCGTGTGTTCGGGTGGAATGTTGTGAGCAGGCTGATGCTTTATGATCTTAGGCTTGTTTGGTTTGGGTTTCAGAGACTTCCTCTTCAAGTGTACAGACAGTTCCGAAGTTGTTTTGGCCTCTGTCTGTGGAGAAAACCACATCATAATTCCACTCCGTGAGAGAACAGGAAAAGCTCTGGGAGTTCTTGATTTTAACATTGGCAGGAGTAAAATGTTGTTGTATCGGGAATTTAAAGATCTACAGAAAATGATGAAGGTGGTCCAAGCTGCCTGTTACGAAATACTGGGCGAAATATCTGGAGAAATAAAGAAAAACTATGTCCTAGGTATTGTGAAGGGGGCAACAATCTGAATTCCTGGGTTTAATAAATGTGGGGGGAAATCACAGATTGCAGTACATTTCCTAAAAGGAATTGTTACAGTACACGGCCCTTTCTACATGAAAGGAATTCCCTCATGCAGTCTTGGGCTAATGAGTTGGTCTATAAATTAGAGCAAAGGGTAAGAAATCTCATTTTCTTAGCTGGAATCATATGGTTTCAAACTGGGAGGACTCATAAAGGCAAAGTAGAGCTAGCATTTATTAAATGCCCCATTATGGAGCAAGCACTTTACGTATGTAATTTCCATTAGTCCTTGCCATAACTCTTGGGTGAATGGTGATAACTCATTTTACCCATGAGGAAAGTAAAATTCAGAAAAACAAAACAACTTGCACCAAATCACACAGTTAACATGTGGAGAAGCCTGGATTTGCACCCCACTTTGGGGGCTCTGTCCATTATCTTGCACAGTATTAGAGGAAGCATTTTGTTTTACATATAAAGAAGCTAACATCCATGAAAGTCATGGCCCAATCGCAAGCTAGAGGCAGAACTAAAACTAGACCCTAGTGCTTGTGATTCCACACCCTCTAGGCTACTCAACACAAAAGCAGTTTGGGCATCATGGAGGGAAGAAGGAAGCATGGAAACCTTTGGCTACCTAGAATAAATAGAGTAATGTTATGTGGGATTAATCTGAGAGGTTTCTTGCCATTAGACAGGGTAGGTTAAGTAGGAAAAAAAGAAGAAAATTCATGTCTTTCGAGCATCCACTCTGTACTTATCCATTAAGTGCTTTTACTACATACATCATCTCATTTAATTCCCACAGTTCACCAGGGAAGTAGGGATCAGCCCTATGCTCACAGCGAGGAAGAGGGGGTTCAGAAAGACAGAACTAATAAGAGGGAGAGTAGGCATTCAAACTAAGGTCCAACCCTCACACCTCAGTTTTTACCTTTACTCAAAGCCCCTTCCTGTGAGCTTCACCAGGTGTCATTCCATTTCCACATTTTGATTTCATCACTAGAGAAACTAAGATTGTTTAGAACCATAGAATATGGTCTTCTTTTTCCTGGGGGGGGAAAAAAAAAGAAGTTTACTGTATTGTGCTCAGAATGCTATGAAAAACTACTCTACGGGCTAACCAACAGTGCGGGATATTGTTTCAGAGATTGAAAATGTAGGAGAAGTCCCGCGGGTAGGGGTTCTCTTCTTCCGGATCATGCTGCAAGAGCTGCAGGAAAGCCTCCGCCTGCTCACCTCCCTCGACTTTGTGTCACTGCTGCTCTATGATTATAGTCTCCCACCAGAGTCCTCGTCTCTGTCAGAGAGCAAGGCCCAGGAGCTGGAAGCCGGCATGAAGCTGGTGCATGACCTCCTGACAGCCGTGATCTTGTTCATTCATCCAGAGTTGGAATCATCAGGTGACTTCAGAGATTGGGAAAAGTGTAAACGGGTAAGCTGTTTTCTTCTGTCTTTAAACACTCTTTTTCATCGAAGAAGAACCCACGCAAGCTTAGGTCTACCAATCAAGATCGCACAAATTCTAAATGTACAAATGCAAGAATTTATAATGTGAACATTTGTAACCAGCATCTAGATCAAGAAATAACATCAGCAGCATCCCAGAAGCCTTCCTTTGTACCCTCTCCTCTCCCTCACCTGCCACACACACACACACACACACACTCCAGAGTGACCAGACCAGATTCCTGACTTCCAACACCATAGATTAGTTTTGCCTGTTTTAAAATTTACGTACATGGAATTCTGTAAACTGGTGAATTGGGTGCCCTCCTTTTACTTGCTGGTGCTCCCCTAACTTTTGTTCTTTTATTCATAGTATGTTAAGAGTTACCTAGTCGTGAATATCTGTGACTTTGACCCGACTGCTAAAAATGTGCAGGTTAATTTACAACTCATCAGTGAACTTATCAGAGGTAAGTTTACACTTAATTGTGGTCCAAATCTAACAGCAATAAAACGTAGTTGCAATTTGGATATTCAGATTTTTTTATTACAATTAAGTAAGTGGCTTATAAATACAATTTTTAGGAAAAACAGTTCTGATTGTAGTCCACTTAAAGACACTTGTCTATAATTGACCACATTCCCCAAAGTGACTGTTCATGCCACACATTTGAGAATTCTGAATCACACCCATCTCCCACTTATTGACTACATGTGCATTATTTATTAAAAAAACAAACAGAAGTGAATAGGGGCTTCAGTGAGGATGGGAAACAAGCACATTAAGAAAAGCTATTACTATCTTTGGGTTTCATTGAAGAACCAAAGAAGAGAACAGATCATGACTCTTTGTAGACTACTAACAGACTTTTTGGAGAAGGAGAATCAGCAGGAATCAAGAGTAGGGAGACTCCCAAGCTGGAGAACGTGATGAGCTCTTTGGCCAGAGAGAACAGGTCACATATAAGAGTAAAATCCAGGGGTGCCTGGGTGGCTCAGATGGTTAAGCATCTACCTTCAGCCCAGGTCATGATCTCAGGGTCCTGGGATCAAGCCCCGAATTGGGCTTCCTGCTGAGTGGAGAGCCTGCTACTCCCTCTCCCTCAGTGCTCTCTCTCTCTTGCTCTCTCTCAAATAAATATATTTTTTTAAAAAAAGAGTAAATATCCAGAGTGAAATAAGTGAAGGGATTAAGAGAACCCTTATGATGAGCACTGAGTAATATATAGAATTGTGGAATCATTATACTGTATACCTGAAACTAAAATAATACAGTATGTTAACCATACCAGAATTTAAAAAAAATTTTTTAAAGAGTCAATATACCTATACAAGCATACATTCCTCCACAGGTGTATGTCATCTCCCCAAAGACCTCAGGCCGTTTGTGTGAATGGACCAATAAGGAATAAATTTAAAATTTGTTACTTTTTTGGTTTGTTTCTTAGCAAAAACTAATCATCAGTTGGGAAAATGGCTCTGTAGAAAGTGATGGCTAAACCTGTCCTTTTCCTTCCCTTCCCCCTTTCCTACTGTCTATGGAGACTCTGGACTAAGTCAGACGGGTTTCTAGACTTCTGGGATGTATACGAGGTCAAGAGGCTCAGAACCAGAGAGACTCCGAGGAGAAGAGGTCAGGAAAGGCAACCCAGAGGAAGACACCACAGTCCTCAAGGTGGTTGTGGCAGGGGAAGGAATAGCAGTGAGCCAGGGCAGACAGAGAAGGGAGAGAGATCTTCTGGTCTAGGAAGGCAAGGTAGTGTCTGAAGTTTGGGAGTGCTGGGAAGAGGAGAGAAGATGATGTCCAGAGAAAAGTTAACATGAGTTCTTGGGGACCATGAGTGAAATGAATAAAGATTAGAATTTCTATTTGGAGTGATTCCTACTGTACCCTCAGGACTCTGGGCTGATTCTCGGGAGCCTCTGAATTAATTCACAGATGTCACACGGATCATTCCTTTTAAGGTGCTATTCAAGGGAAACAGTAATATCAGCCACAACAAAAATTAATACTTGTTTACTGGATCTCTGTCTCTACTCGTTCCATCTTTGCTCACAATTGACTAAAGACTTAAAATCCAGAAGAAATATTCTCTAGGTCAGTGCCTTTAAAGTAGATACAGTCCCCACCATGAGCCCCAGAACACCCTGCCCCTCCACGTGAGACCCATTGGTCCAACTGACATTCTCCCTGAGCCCCCTGCTCCACTTTGGTCGCCCCGAACGCACCCGCCCCTCAGCTGAGAGCCACACCCTGCTACTGGGCTCACTTGTCTCCTCTCTGACTGATGTTTCCTATTCTTGGGCGAGGACGCGGGCACTCACAACTGAACAATCTAGTCCTTCTGTCGAATCGGCGTTGGGGATATGGAGCAAGCCCTTCCACCCTCCATTTTGCAAGTGTGTTCAGGATTTGTGTCCTGCCCTTAATCACCTCATCCCCAGAAACATATTCTGTGACGTCATCCCAAGGCGGGTTCTACCTCCGACTTACCTATCAGAACCACCTCCCATTACTCATTTTCGCTCCTTTGTTCGAGAAAACATGCAAATTTCCGCCTCCTTTGCCTGACCCCACTTTTAAATTGTGCTGGCCGATTCCCAAGCAGCCTGGATCAGCAAGGCTCCCAACCATTTTCTCTTTTCCAACAGTGTCCTCAGGTGGCAGGAACTCCAACTGCAGTTGACAGAAGTGGATTCAGTCACAACCCAGTAGCCCCCCCCCCCCCCCCCCCGAGGTTCCCCTACCACCTGGGCCAAAGCTTGAGCGTTGTCATGGTCTCTGCAGCAATCAAGAAAGTTCACAGGCCACCCAGATACCAAACCCCTCTCCTTCAGATGCAATTGTATCAGGAAATTCTAAGCTCTCCATTTGAGGAAAGGAAGGGGAACGTATTGGGGTAACTTTCTGTTTGTACAGGAAAAACAGGAACCTTCTAGAAGGGCAATTTGTTGCTCAAAATGTATCTGAGCCTTCTAGCAGTGTTAACTCAGGCCCCATTCAAGAGCCCTACCCAGCAGGAAATACCAACAGTATCTGTCCCTTCGGCCCATCTTGCAGAGGGACTATTAACATAGCTCCTAACCCACCACACCTTTCAAGCTAAGGATTTTTGCCAAGAAGGTAAAATCGGGGCTGGTGATGTGTCCACACTTTCTTAGGACTTCTGCTGCCAACTTTCACTCTACTACATCCTAGTTCTAGAAAGGAATATATATTTTTAATGTTTAGAAAACATTACACATTTACTTATTATTTTTTAATTTTTGGTCCTAGACTTATTGAGATACAATGACATATACATGATATTAGTTTAAGGTGTACAACATAATGATTTGAAATGGTCACCACAATAGGTTTAATTAACAACCATCCCCTCATATAGTTATGAGATTTGTTTCTGGTGAGGAGAACTTTTAAGATCTACTCTCTTAGCAACTTTCAAATATACAGTATAATACTGTTAACTATAATCACAAGGCTCTACGTTACATTCCCAGAATTTATTTATCTTATAACCAGAAGTCTGTGCCTTTTGACCATCTTCACACATTTCCCCCAACGCCTAACCCCCTTTTCAGGTAACCACCAATCCACTCTCTGTTTCGGAGTTCAGTTCTTTCAGATTCCGCATAGGAGTGAGATCATACAGCACTTGCCTTTCTCTGTCTGGCTTATTTCACTTAGCGTAATGACTTCCAGGCCCATCCATGTTGTTGCAAATGACAGGACTTCCTCCTTTTTATAACTGAATAATATTCCATGGCTTATATGGACACCATGTTTTCTTCATCCATCCATCGATGGACACTTTGGTTGTTTACATGTCTTGGCTTTTGTGAGTAATGCTGCAAAAAACAAAACGGAGGTGCAGATTCCCTTTGAGGTAGTGATTTCATTTCCTTTGGTTATATACCCAAAAGCAAAATTGCTGGATCCTATGGTGATTCTATTTTTAATATTTTGAGGAACATACACTGTTTTTTATAGTGGCTCTGCCAATTTACATTCCCACCAACCGTGTACAAGGGTTCTATTTTCCCCACATTGTCGTCAATATTTGTTATTTCTTGTCTTTCAGATCATAGCCATTCTAACAGGAGTGATATGATATTTCATTATGGTTTTGATTTGCGTTTCTAGAAAGGGGTGTTTTATATTCTGGTGGAGTTCTGGGCAGCAGAATCCCACCTTTAGATTGAGGCAATCATCTATGGAGGAGCATTGGGCAATTTTGTCCAGCAGGCTTGGCTTCCCAAGGCTGTGCCATTGCACATGAATGTTGCTGACATACTTGCCTATAGGGATCCTGGTGACTCCGGTGACCAATGGACCAGGACCCAGACAGCTGTGCGTGCAATAATGCATCAAAAGCACTCCCAGAAGTTGGCCTCTTCTACCTGAAGACCCATGACCTGACCTGACCTGATCTATTCTCCTCACTCTACTTTGAACCTCTGCTGCCAACCTTGCCAGCTTTTTCTGTAGGGTGTCCCATACCTTTCCCATGTTCCCCTCCCTGGGGGTTTGGACAGACATTGTCTACCAGGAAACGTTCTCAAATCTAGAAGCAAAAACACTGTCTCTCATTTCAAGTGTGACCAGAATCACTTTGGTCTCTAGAGCCTGTATTTCTGGCCATACTTCTCCCCCATGTCTAAATCCAAGGGTCTTTAAGTCCATAGGCACTGGTCTCTGCAGGAATTCCCCAATCCTTCACTTACCCTAAAAGAGCCCTAGAGCTCCTCCTATGTCAAAGCAGCCAGAGCCTCAGTGTTATTACCATCTATAAAGAAACTCACCACAATGATCCTCCAAAGACAGCAATGGAGGGAGATACCCCACCATCAGAAGAAAGGACTGCCGGACTCGCAGCCCTAATTAACTCTGTCTTCAAGATTCACCTTCCCCAGGTGATCTTTCCCTAAGTCCTACTCTCTAGCTCCCTCCATGACAAGAGTGGAACATGACTCCATTCCCCACAGATGAAGATGAGACAGGAGTGTTCCACAAGATTCTCCCACTTTCCAGAAATAATCAATATGAATACAGCACTGAACTGAATCCCAACTGTGAGGTTGTGCCGTGTTCTTTTCATTTTTTTAAAGATTTTATTTATTTGTCAGAGAGAGAGAGACAGAGAGCACAAGCGGGGGAACGGCAGGGAGAGGGAGAAGCAGGCTCCCCACTTAGCAGGAAGCCTGATGCTAGGCTCAATCCCAGGACCCCAGGATCATGACCTGAACCAAAGGCAGATGCTTAACTGACTGAGCCACCCAGGCACCCCGTGCCTGGTTCTTTTAAATGAGTCAAAGTGAACTGGATAAAAAGATACCAAGAACATTGTTTTGTCCTATTAATTTGGATCCTCTGTAGACTATCACTGGTTTGGATTTTCAGTTCTCTACTACCTTCTTAGACCTAGTTTCTTGGATGGTGATTCCTGCTGGGCTTTGATGTTTTCCTACCTGTAGGAAGAAAGCTGCAATCACAGTAGACCTGAGTTTAACAGAGAGCCTGGAGTGTGCCTTTTATGAAATGCTCCCAGATGTCAGGCTCTAGAGGAGGAAACATCTCATTCAGTTTCAGAATAGATTCCTTTTGTCCTGGAAAAAAAAAAAAAAAACTCTTAAAGGGCCCTATTAGTGAAGATACTGGACAAGTATTCATTCACACACTGTGTGGGAAACTATCTTGCGGTTCAGTAAAGACTTGGGGCCTTGATGCTTGACCCATTTCCTATGCACGCAGACCCCTTCCATCTCCAGTCCAAGTCCTCGAGGGGGAAAGAAGAAAGGAGAAAAAAGTCAAATAATGAATTCTCTTTCTGCTCCTTACCATTCCTTTTGATTTTAAATTTTAAAGTTTTCCAACAATAGTCATCGAATTTAGAGAAACAACCTGGTTTTATTTGTCTAGCTACCATCACTAATGCTTTAATATCTGATAAAGCCTGCTAAAAATCAGTTTAATGAGAACACTTTTCTATTTAAGGCATACGTAATTTGCAAGATTTCCTTGACACATTTTTTTTCATTTTAGTGGATATTAAATAATCTTTTATCATGAAGGATTAGAAAAATTATATTTTTATTAAGGTATTTTTAAAAAGTCAAAAAGAACTAAAAGCCTTCCAACAACTAGCTCATCCCTCTTCTCTTTTCTCACTGTCCCCAGTTCCCCTCACCAGAGGCAATTCTTTCTGACCCTTTTGTTTCTTTTTTTTTTTTAAGATTTTATTTATGTATTTAACAGAGAGAGAGATCACAGTAGACAGAGAGGCAGGCAGAGAGAGGGGGGGAAGCAGGCTCCCTGCTGAGCAGAGAGCCTGATGCGGGGTTCGATCCCAGGACCCTGAGATCATGACCTGAGCCCAAGGCAGAGACTTAACCCACTGAACCACCCAGGCGCACTTTTTTAAGATTTTATTTATTTGACAGAGAGATAGAGAGGGAGAGAGAGGGGGAACACAAGCACAGGGAGTGGGAGAGGGAGAGGCAGGCTTCCCGTGCTGGGAGCCCAACGTGGGGCTCAATCCCAGGACCCTGGGATCATGACCTGAGCTGAAGGCAGACGCTTAACCACTGAGCCACCCAGGTGCCACCCCCCCCTCTCCCGCCTACTTTTGACTGTTTCTTCGGACACTGGCACATTTCTTTATTTCTAATATTATACAATATTGCTATCTTTTCATTCATCAGTTTCAACCTTGTCAATTGACTTCCTCTTATTACAGATGAAAATTTAGTTCTCTTGTACTATCATTCTCTTACCCTATCTTCCCAAGTAACTATATTACCATTTGAGGTTAAATCAAAATGCAGTGTTGACATGATTTTTGCCTATGCAAATATTATCTATAGCTGAACACCATAACATATTTGGATGCTCCTTTTTCACTTTTTGTTTATCCTGAATTAAATAATTAGCATATATATGTATAATTGCTGATTTGTCTTGGTATTTCTTAATAATTCCTACCCCATACACATGTCTTTCCATCTAACTTCCCAAAAGGGAAATTTGGGGAAAAGTTTTATCAGATAACTTTTTTAGTTCCTTTTTTTTTTCTTTCTTCAAGACATCCATTCTAGAGATCATAATTCTCTTTCTATCTAGGATCTTCCTCCACCCCAAATCTGCTACTCGGCTGCCTTCCTGAAATTCATTCTGTTGCTATCATAGGAGTTTACTTTGTCTTGTTCAGAGGCAGCAGATCCCCAGTAGTTTTCTGAGAAAGTGTGGGTGAATGGTAAATTCTTTGAGCCCTTTCATGTCTGAAAATGTTTTTATTCAGCCCTCATATTTGATTTGTAGTTTGCCAGGGAACATAATCTTAAAGACAGTGCCTCCTTTTCTTTCTTGAGAAATGGAGATTATAATTCACAGAGCACAAATTTCACCAATTTATAGTGTACCACTCAGTAATTATTAGTATATTCACAAGGCTTTGCAACTATCACCACTATCTAATTTTACAATATTTTCACTGCTCTAAAAAAAGAAACTCAGAACCCATTAGCAGTTACTGTCCCTGGCCCCTCTCTACCGCAGCCCCTAGAAACCACCAGTCTACTTTCTGTCTCTAAGATTTGCCTTTTTTAGCTAGTCATTGCATATAAACGGAGTCATACGATAGGTTGCCTTTTGTATCTGGATTCTTTCACTTAGCATAATGTTTCAGGGTTCATCTTTGGTCTATGTATGAGTACTTTATTCCTTTTCTATGGCTGAGTAATATTCTATTATATGGTTATACCAAATTTTATTCATCCATTTATCAGTTGATGGACATATGGGTGGTTCCTACTTTCTAGCTATTGTGTATATAATGCTGCTATAACCATTTGTTTTGTGGGAGTGTGTGCTTTTAGTTCTCTTGGGTGTATGAGGAGGAGTGGAATTGCTGAGTCATTTGGAAACTCTCTATTTAACTTCTGGAGGATGTAGCTACATTGTCTGAAGAAACTTGAAAACATCCAAGATTGCCTTTGAGATATCTAAAGTCTTTCTGAAACCTGACACTGTGCATGTGACCTCTTTGTTTTTGTTTTGTTTTGTTTCTTTCTAGAAGCTGGAGAATCACTCCCCTTCCCCCCCAAGACTGAAATTTTATAAGACTATGCTTTGATATGCGGCTGTTTGCATCCACTGTTCTGAGCATTCACTGGGCCTTTTCTCTTGTGACACTCAGGTCCTTAAGTTCAGTGTGATTTCTCCCATGGCATCCCTGTTGTAACAGAAGGCTGTGCCCTCTATGCACTGCACAAAGGTGCCCTGCTGAGGAGGTGGCTGGGGGCTGAAATCTAACCAGGATTCCATTTCCTCAAATGTGTGCCTTAGCTTAAGACTATGTCTGCTTAGAGGAGGGGCATCCTTTTCTTTCCACACCTTTTTCTGTTTACCAAGCCGGGCTCACAGAGTGCATTCATCCATGCTAGGTGTCTTTTTCTCATTTATATAAAGGTGACCCAGAAGGTGGTGGTGACCCTGCCCTCCCTTTTCTGTGTTCCTTCTTTAGAACTCCTATTATTCAGACATTGGCTCTCCTAGATGAAGTCTCTCAACTCCCTTTATTTTCTCTCCTATTTTCCATCTTTTGTCCCTTTGTTTCACTTGCCAAGACATTCTGTCAACCTGATCTTCTAGTCTTATTGAATTCTTGTTTCCGCATGTTTTAAGGTCTAAGAGCCTTGGTTCTCTAAATACTTCCTTTGCACAACATCTTGTTCATGTTTCATGAGTGCAACATCTTCTCTCTCTGAGGGCATTAATGATAATTCTTTCTGGAAGTTTTCTTTTCCCTGTCGTTTGTCCTTTCTTTCTGTTTTAGTGTTTTGGTCTCTGCATCTCATCTCTACAACACACCACTGGACAACTTCCTCTCTCCAACACTAGAAATTTGTTTCTCAGAGAGGGTAACACAGTAGGTCTCTGGGCTGGGGGACATCAGACACAGTCGAGATGGAGAGTACCAGAGTGAAAACGGGGAAAGCATGAGAATGTTTACTGAATATAGAGACCTCTGTAAGCTTTCTCCACAAAGCTCCAGACAAAAAGGAGAAAACAGAAGGAGCAAATAACTGATATCTGTACCTTTGGGTGTAAGAAAAATATCGTGGAACTTTTATTTGTATTATTTTATCCCACCATTGCATAACTTCTATGTTTTGCTTTTAAATATTTCAAAATAAATAACATAAACAAACATATATCAGGGCTCATGCTCAAATTTTGTTACTGATGGAGGCACATAGTCAAAAGAGTTCAGAGGCCACTGCATTAAACTACGAATGTTTGTAAAGTAAATTGCATTGATTTCAATTCTCCACACTTGATTTATAGCTGTATCATGACAATAAGCCAATACAATGTGATATACCATACAGAAATTTTTAAACTAATACACCTGTAAGAACTCAGTGTTCCACGTGGAACAAAATTTTACCCAACTTCAGATAATTCAAGAAAACGTGTATTTTTATCTCCCCACTTACCAGTGAGTCCTTCCTGATAAGCTGGAAGCAGCATATCAGACCATGTTAAATTAACAATGACATATTAAGTGCCCGACTACCATGTCAAATATGAGTTTTCTGACCCACATAAAAACTGAAATATGCACACACATGCCCTTTTAAGTATACAGTGTGGCCTGGACATTCAGCTCATTGCATATGGCAGTAATGTTAAGAGGTGGCATAGGGTATATAAAACAATAGAAAGAAAGGAACGAAAACTAAGAACTGATAATAAGGAGAGGAACATTCAAGAAATACTGCTGATCTTGGGTTACTAGTTGAAAGGAGCAGTTACACTTTAACTTTGGAACTCGATGCTTAAATACATCATTATTTTTGCCTCACCCATTTTCCTAATTGTAATTCCCCCAAAGGATTTAACTCATCTAGTGTGAAAGCAGTGATCCATAAAGGGAGTTTGAATTAGAACTACCCTAGAACATCCCGATGTCTTCAGCAAAATCAATTCCTTGTGTAAGTTTGATTAAACTAAAACCTACAAAAATACCATCAAATGTTTCTGAGTTGATAGGTTCATGAACGGATTCAAAGGTTGACCCAGCCATTCTTTTAGCTGAGATGTCTTCAGGTAATCTACTACAACCTTCACCAAGGCAACGCAAAAAATATATGTAGAATTTCTTATGGTTAGGAAAGAAACAAAAGTAGTGTATCTGCTTGAATGAGTTACCACGTCCGTGCACTCTGTCGCTGGCCAAGCTGCACAAGCTGGCATCTCTCCACCACAAGAGGGCAATAGCGCTCAACCGTTGTCAATGGAAACCCCCTCCAGAGCCAAGGAGGCTTCATTAGAGAAATCGTTACAGCCAGTTGTTAACACATCAATCTCTCATTGCAAAACGCGGGCAAACAGGAACCACAGCCCAGATAGGTCCAGAGCTTCTGTTCCCGGTAACAAAAAGACAGGAAATAAGCAAAAGGGTCTTGTGAAAGGGAGAGGCCTCCCTCCCCATCCTCATGTCCTAGAATCACCGTGGAGATGGCTGACTATCTTAATAATGGCTGCAGATAGGGGTCTGTTTCATTTGGATGTTCAGATAAGAACACTGTGACAGGCATCTGTGGAACACGGCTCTTAATGGGGATTTGGGAAGGGCAGAATAAAAACTGATGGGTGCAGCAGAGCTGATAGCTCGGAAAATGAGTTAAGATTGATTTTAGGAATGAAACCTGGGATAAACTTTAGATTCATGACATTGGAACATTAAGATCATCAAAGTAATTTTTTTTAAGATTTTATTTATTTATTTGACAGAGAGAGATCACAAGCAGGCAGAGAGGCAGGCAGAGAGAGAGGAGGAAGCAGGCTCCCTGCTGAGCAGAGAGCCCGATGCGGGGCTTGATCCCAGGACTCTGAGATCATGACCTGAGCCCAAGGCAGAGGCTTAACCCACTGAGCCACCCAGGCGCCCCCATCAAAGTAATTTTTGCAGCCTATAGCATTACCTTGTAAAGGTTCCAGGAAGCTAATTAATACAAAAAGGGGTCAATTATAATAAATGCACCTCAGTATTTTAAGTACGTGTGTTCATTGGTCTAGTATTGCCCATAACTTGAGATGGATCAGGTATTTTTAATGTGCTCTCATGACCAGCAACTGTTTTTGTTTTTATTCATAATTGTCATTTATGACACTGAGCTATTATCTGAAAAGACTTGTAACATTTGAAAAACCCAACTTAATTTTTCTGTAATTTCTTATCTCAACATTTCTTGAACAATTACAATTTAGAGGAAAGACGGTGTTTCTGTGAGTGTTAAAAGAATTTTTGAAAATTGGACACCTATGTTTTAAAGTCACCCTCAAATAAAAATGGAGACGTGAATATTTCCCACCTTTTATGTGCCTTACTTGTCTCATATTGTACCTTTTGTCATGGTCAAAACTTCAAAACAATAGAAAGGGTACATCTAATTCAGGGAATCTTGTTCCTTCATAGAGAGAAAGGATAGAATACAGGGAAATAAAACATGTTCTGTCATCCTAATAGATACCCAGGAGGGACATAATTGTCAATGTTGTTAATGAGCCATTGGATAGAAGATGATATTTAAAAACTCTTATTCAAGTATAAGTATCATTTAATGGTTTATTCAACTCAAATTAGCAAACATTATTGAGTTAGGCACTGTGACAGACAATAGGAGTAACAAAAATGAATAAAACATCGAGCTGAGGATGAGAGTCACCCGAAAGAAGGAAGGTAATTAATATTTTTTAGCAACTACTCTGTAACAGATTGTTGCATATGTTTTCTCATTAATACTTGTAACAGTTCTGAGGTATCATCCCTGTTTTATGGAAATTGAAACCAGCAATTAAGTGGACGGCTCGAAGTCACAGAACTAGCTGGTATAGAGCCACGACTGGAACCCAGATCTGTTCAACTTTTAAAGCACAGTCTTTTTTTATTTGGGTCATTCTGTCTGAATATTAGTGATTGACTCCTGGAGAAAAGTAACTTTTATATCTGGTAGTTTAATAGTTTACAGTTTAACAAATGAAACATCATGTTGTGCAGTCATTACATATTCTAAAATATATTTTAATTAGGAAATATTTTAAACATAGAAGTTAGAGGGGTACTGGCTGGCTCAGCCCAAAGAGCACACAACTCTTGACCTCAGGGTTGTGAGTCTGAGCCCCGTGTTGGGTGTAAAGTTTACTTAAAAAAAGAAGAAGAAGAAGAAGTTAGAAACTTATAGAGGTTACAGAGCCGTATGCTATATTCAATCTTAATATTATGTATGAGTCAGACACTTTTAAAGAAATAAAACATTACAGAAACTGTTGAGACTTTCTACCTCTCTTTGATCTCATTCTCCTTTCTTCCTCTCTAGAGATAACACTATTACGAATTTGATGTTTATCAGTTTTATGCATGATTTCTTGCTTTGACTATGTGTTTATGAATCCATAAACAATATAATATTATTTTACAGGGTTTTAAATTGTGTTTTAATTGTATCCAAAAGAACATTTTAAAAAAAAAAGATTTTGTTTATTTATTTGAGAGAGAGAATGTACAGGGAAGAGGGGCAGAGGGAGAATGAGAAGCAGACTTCCCACTGAGCAGGGAGCTCATGTGGGGCTGGATCCCAGGACCCCAGGATCAGGAACGAAGCCGAAGGCAGACGCTTAACTGACTGAGCCACCCAGGTGCCCCCAAGAACACATTATTTTACAACTTACTTTTTGTGATAATATGTTTTTGAGATTTATCCACAACGGTCTATATACCAAAATTCATTTATCTGTTTTCTGGTAATTGCATAAACAAAATTCCGCTATGGTTTTGACTCAAAGCATATCTGACGAACTTTCCTCATTATACTGAAACTTATATTTTAATAACAAAAGTACAAAACTATCCACACTAACTTTTTTTTTTCTTGGTACAGATCATTCTCGAATCGAAGTATGGGAATTTGGTAATACTGTCATCGAATACTTCTACCACTGGACACACATCTGTTTAGCTCTCATGGAGCTAAACAAAAAACCAAGTAGTGCCCTTGTTCCCCCCTTGCCCTCCAAGACTGACTCCTGTGTGTATGCAAAGATGCCGAAGGGAAACGTGCCAGGGAAATGCTAATGAATTAGTACTGTACTTGGGATATTTTTGTCATGTTCAGTTTTGTTAGCTCTAAAATATTTTCAATTGCAAAGGAGTGCCACATAGACACATTCTGCTCCTAGACAGTTACCTCAGCACTTTCTAAAACAAAAATGCTACCTAAGGAGAAATTTGATCTAAAAAATATCCAGTCAAGGTAGCCGTAACCAAACGTATGGAATATGCTTAAAAGTTTCTTTTTAGTGTTAACTTTGCATCTGCCATGGCACTATTGTGGCTAATTGGGTAGAGTTATTTTCATTCTTTTAAGGTACAAAGTAAAGACTGAGATTTAAGGGGGAAGTGGCAGTTTTTACATTTATTACCAGATAATAAAGATTTTAAGAAATTAACTGAGAATTGTTTTTCTAATTTTTCAGAGACTTAAGTGAGCGCCCCCACTTTTCCCCCTCCACCTCCAACTCCTCCTCCCCACTCATTTTGACAGGTTATTCCAATGAATAGAAATTCTTGTGGGAAGATGTCCATGACTCATGGAAAAAAGCAAACACCTTTCTTTTTATTTTTTAATAACAAAAACCTCTCAAGTTCAAGAACTGCAAAAAGAATTTATACTTATTTTAAGCTTATTATTACAGCAAACTTTGCTGCTCTTTTGTGAGATCTCATCTTTGCAATAAGATATCTGATGAGAGTCCCTTTTTAATAAAAATTTGGGAAATTAAACTTCATTTTCTTTATTTGGTTGACAAAATGTGATGTGTTCCAAACATCTTATAATTTGAGATTGGAGGTCCCTTCTTAACCTTTTCTGATAAGATGGCAGTGTTATTACCAGTCCTCATCTCTTGGATGCCCAGTTTTAACCTGTAAGCCTATTTCATATTTGGGAGAGGGCTTTTCAGGGCATTTGCAATGACATTTCTAGGAACAATGTTCTTAAAGATATTAAACTGATAGCCACATATCCTGATGGCTTCAGAACAAGCTTGGCAAGTCCACTGTGCATACAAATGGCATTTTAGGCAGTGAAGAGAGAACATTTTTGCAGAATGCTACCTTCTTAACCATTATCATGGGAATTAAGCAAACTAAATGGCATCTAGCTTAACTGAGAACAGATATACATTTGCTTGGATTTTAACTTGTTTGAAGTATTTTCACACACAGTTCATTTGATCCTGTAAGGTAGTCAGTCTAATATCAGTCTAATATCATTATCTCTACTTTATAAGTTAGGACATAGGCTCAAAGAGTGAGTTGCTTAGGTCAAAATAGCTAGTAAGAAGCAGGGGGGCCTAGCATTCATCTTTCCTAATTTTTGCCAGCACCTCAGATATGTCACTAACACTTGACAACCTTTACCAGGCTAATGACCATGTTATCAGTCTTTTGGAAACTACTTTAAAATTAAGCAACTGGGGTGCCTGACTGGCTCAGTTGTTAAGCGTCTGCCTTCAGCTCAAGGTCCTGGGATTGAGCCCCACATTGGGCTCCCTGCTCTGTGGGAAGCCTGCTTCTCCCTCTCCTGCTCCCCCTGCTTGTGTTCCCTCTCTCACTGTGTCTCTGTCAAATAAATAAATAAAATCTTTGAAAAAAAATAAAATTAAGCAACCAAAAAGAAAGACTAATTGAGGGGCGCCTGGGTGGCTCAGTGGGTTAAGCCGCTGCCTTCAGCTCAGGTCATGATCTCAGAGTCCTGGGATCGAGCCCTGCATCGGGCTCTCTGCTCAGCGGGGAGCCTGCTTCCTCCTCTCTCTGCCTGCCTCTGCCTGCTTGTGATCTCTCTCTGTCAAATAAACAAATAAAAAATCTTAAAAAAAAAAAAAAAGAAAGACTAATTGGATTTATTTAATAATCTTTCAAGTAACATACTATCCCATAACACCAGAAGCTTACTTTTTTAGCGAAGAGGATGTTATTCATACTTGACAAAATTTAGATATAGATTTATATTTAAATATATTTATTGGATAGGCTGATTTGAATAATTTGAATAGATTGAATTACCTACAGTGAGATATATATATATATATATATATATATATATATATATATATATATTTCAGAAGGTTAGACTTGATTAGATTTTTTGTTGGCGCTCTTTCCTATAGCTTACAGGTAATGAGGACACTGTATGGTGTCAATCATGCAGGCCATTTTCTTCTTCTTTTTTCTTTCTTCTTCTTCTTTTTTAATTTAAAGGGGATGGAAGTTCATTGAATACACTATAAGGGAGCAGCGAGCAAGGAGAGACTGTCTACCAGGACATAGTGGCAGGGGCTAAATTGGTGGGGGGCATATGGGAGTATGAGAACATATGGAGTCTTCCTTTTTGGTAACTATGTCCAGTTTAAGTAGCCCATTGGTCAGCTAAGGCTTATGGCTGTCTTGAGGTGAGTGGCTTAATGAGCCTGTTTGCATTCAGCCCAGTGGTCACTGTGGGCCCTTTTGGCTTTCTTGGGTTTCCATTCCTCAAGCCTGTTGCCTATAAGCAGCCTCGACATCCCCCCCTGACAGATCAATGATGACAAGTCTTTGGCATTTGAGTGGAAGACTCATCTTCAGTAGCAGCTTCACGTTGGATGGGGAGAAACATGCTTTCCCTACCTAAGCTTGTGGGGCCATCAGGGTTTCTATGCAGTTATAGACCAGAGCATGGTATTATATTGTGCTGATATGAGATTTGAGTGAAATTCCCTGGTGGCTAGGTCCATGGGATTTAGAGGGAAGGGACCCTCCAATGGCATGGGCTGGAATCATCATTTGTATATATAATTGTTGGATTTACTCAGACGCATAGGAACGTATTTTGCCTGTAGATCAGAATGGCAGCTGGATCCAAGAGAACAAAGGAAAAAGGGGGTGGAGGGTGAAAGAAGCAAGGCAGCTGAGTCAGCCAGTATCAGGAAAGGGTCCCAGCCCAGTCCATAATGTGTACAGATTTCCCCTAGACAAGTTTTTACTGCACGCATGTTAGGAACACAGACCTCAGGGGGATGGAGTGGGAGGGGAGAGGAAAGGGGTCCTTCGCCGTCACAGGCACAGGCAGTTTGACCTCTCTGCCCTCAGACCTTTAGACCAAACTGGGGAGCCGTCCTGGCCAGAGATTTTAAGATGTCTGAGGAGTACTAGGGTTTGACTGCCTAAGAGCCAAAGAGAGAAAAGAAAGCGAGAGAAGGATCCTTCCCAAGGACAAGAGGGAAAATCCCTCACCCTTTCAGCAAGGACAGTCTGGTGGGTTCCCCTGGGGGCTTCAGAGCCTCACTAAGGAGTAACCTTCGCCAAGGCTGTCAGTTCCCCCAAGGAGCACTAGAGTTGGTCCACTGAGGGAAAGTCCCAAGAAATTCCAAAACAATCTGGGAAGACTCTCAACCCAGCAGAGGTTCTCCATTTAGGCCACAAAATGTGGGGCTTCCAGATTGGGTGGAGGCTCGTGGTGCAGGCAACGAAAGAATTCCCCCAAGGCAAAACAAAGGAACTAGAACTTTATTAAATATACTGCAAGGGAGGAGCGGCCAGGACAGCAAAGGAGAGACTGTTTGTCTGGACCATTTTCCTTTTTAATTATGGCTTTCCTTGGTCTAGAAACAACAATCAGTTTTCAGGACAATGAAATCTTAGGAATCTTAGAAATCTTAGAAATTCTAAGATTCTTAGAATCTTAGAAATTCTTTCAGGAATCTTAGAAAAGTTCCTGTTGCCTCTTTTAACAGCTTTATTGAAATACAACTTACATAAAATATAATGCCCCGACTTAACATGTTCGGTGCAATGGTTTTTAGTGTATTCACAGAACTTGCAACCATTACAAAATCAATTGAAAAGCATTTTCATCACCCCCTTAAGAAACCCCATACTCATTAGTAGTCGCTCTCCATTTTCCTCCACTCAAGCCCTAGGCAACTATTCATCTTCCTTTCTCTATGGGTTTGCTTATTCCAGACATTTTATATAAATGGAATCATACAGTATGTGGTTTCTTGTGATTGACTTCTGATTCCCCATTAATCTAAGTATGATTAAGCTACCAGCTACCCTTAACTTCCATAGACATCTCCAATCCACTGACTCCAAAGATCTTTGCAGGTAATTTAGGGAATTTTCATTCTTCTCATGTGAGTTTTATGTAATGCTACTCCCACCTAACCCCACTCTACATCATTAACTCTGTGTTCTTACTCTCTCCCATATGATTTTATTATAAAGACTTCTCTTAATAGATAATGTCAATAAATTAAATATTGCCTATTTCTTTGTCCATAGACATGGTAATTATCCTCAGAGGGTGTTCTGTCTCCTAGTCATTAGCTCTATAACTCTATCTTACCGTCCCTCAGTTTACTGCCTGGGCTTAGACTGTCTTGCCCATAGACCACAACTAGTAAGGCACATCTTGGTGGCCATATCTTGTTCTCTGTGGCCCCGACTCTCCAGCCACAGCTTTTTGAATTAGGGTTGACCCTAATTCAAAGGGAATTGGTTTCAACCACAAATTGGTTTCAAAGGGAAACCAATTTGTGAAATGGTCTAATATTGAAAGTAACTATACCATGGATAAACCAAACTGGGAAACAGTAATAGGAGCAGTGGCTAGAAGGGGGTAAGTATTTAGAGAGACCAAAAAGTGTCATACCAGGCCCTAAACAATTAAAGCAAACTGCCTTCCAGACAGTAAAAATTAGCAGAAATTGTTGGTAGAGAACAAGTTTAGAGAATGGGTAGTTTGGTTTGGGACAAGAATGCACAAAAAGGCAGAGAGGGTATAAAAAGCAGCAGAGACTAAAAGAGTAAGGAAGTAACATAAGTAACATTAATGTCAAAAGATTAAATGGAACATCCATTATCTTGGGTGCTAAGGACCCTGCAGTTACCCTGGATCTAATTCTAGTCAACTGCTTTATTCTTGAGGTCTTATTTCTGAAAGTCTAAGTTAGTCAGAATTCTCTGTTGTGTAACAGTCAGGAGTATGGTAGTGATGATACCATCTCTTATTGGCTTTACCCTGCTTCTGTCCTTTCAGCACCTTCAATTAAAGTTCCCAAACTTGGGTTCAAAACGTTAGGAGGCTTCTCTGTGTCTCTGATTCACTGCTGCATGTACCACCATTGCTGCAAACTCTGCCAAGTGTTTGAAGAACTTGAACTCTCTGAAACACTGCATCTGAGAAATCGGTGTTCTACCTTTGGGAAAAATCTCACAATTGCTTCACTGCAACATCCCAAAGGCAAGGGGAGAATACAGGATTTAATACAGTAATTCAAAAGCTCACATTATATATGGCATATTGAGCTGGGTAATTTTGTGTAACTAATTCTGCATTCAGTCTCTTTAAGCAAGAGGCAGACAGTCTTGGCAGGGGGGCTTTATTTTTACCCTTTATTGATTCTTCTTTATTTTAAGCAAAATAACAGATACTTATCGTTTAAAGAGTCATCCTATTATACCTTTTAAGACCAGAGCCTTTCTCAGTCCCTCTTCACCCCTATTTTTCTTATTTCTGAGTCAACTATTTTCAATTCCTTTAGCTCAGGAATTAATACACAGTCCACAGGCTAAATCTGGCCAGTTGCCTATTACAATAAAGTTTTATTAGAAAAGCCATGCCAAGGGGTGCCTGGCTAGCTCAGTCAGTGGACTAAGTGAATCTTGTTCTCAGGGTCCTGAGTTCAAGCCCCACATGTAGCGTAGAGTTTATTTAATAGATAGCTAGATAAGAAGGAAGGAAGGAAGGGGGGGTGGGAGGGGAAAGGGAAAGGTAAGGTGGAGGGAAGGAAAGGCCATGCCCAATTGTTTATGACTGCCTTTGCTCTACAAGGGCATAACTGAATACCTGCCACAGGTACTAAGACCCTAAGACCCACACAACCAAAATATTTACTATCTGACCCTTGGCATAAAAAGTCTCCCAACCTCTGGGGTGCCTGGGTGGCTCAGTGAGTTAAGCCTCTGCCTTTGGCTCAGGTCATGATCCCAGGGTCTTGGCTGGGATTGAGACCCACATCGGACTCTCTGCTCAGCAGGGGGTCTGCTTCCTCCTCTCTCTCTGCCTGCCTCTCTGCCTACTAGTGATCTCTGTCTGTTAAATAAATAAATAAAATCTAAAAAAAAAATAAAAATGAATAAATAAAATTATAAAAGTTTCCCAACTTCTATTTTGGCTTTTGTTTTGACATGTACCTCCACAGTGTGAAATAACATACTGTGTGGCTACACTTTTTTTTTTTCCCTGACTTAGGCAATATTTATTAGCCTCCCAGTTTGCATTACAAAGATTTAGCTTCTTCCCCAGCATGTGTGTCCACACACACACAAACACATAAACATTTCCCATTCCTCCATTCTTTCCAATATATTACACTGTAATTTAAATTAGAATATGTTGATCTTTAGCGTTTGCATTATTGTGATTATGTATGCTATTTAGGGCTTAGTCATGTAGTAAATTACAACTATTTTCCTTTTCTGAACATCTTTTGATTTTCCCAGTAGTTAATGTCAAAAGAGTGGCGGAGTGACCAGAATAATAGCACCCAAAGTAGATTTCAGAGCAAAGAATATTACCATGATAAAGAAGGTCATTTCATAATGAAAAATAGGTCTCCATTAATTAAGAAGTCATAACAATCTTAAGTATTTATACATCTAATAACAGAGTTTCAAGGTACATGGAGCAAAAACGGATTAGGACTACAATTCCAAAGAGACAGAAGTAGATTACTGGTTACCCAGGGTCAAAGGGTATAGGGTAAAATGACTGACTGATAGATACATGCTTTCTTTCTTGGGCATTAAAAGTATTCTAAAATTGATTGTGGTGATGATAGCACAACTCCCTGAATGTATTACAAACCATATCCCAACAAAGCTGTTTGAAAAAGAATGCCTGGGGGGGCATCTGGGGGGCCCAGTCAGTTAAGCATCTGACTCTTGATATTGGCTCAGGTCATTATCTCAGGGTGAAATTGAAACCATAATGGGCTTCGCTGCACTGGATTGTGTAGCCTACTTAAGAGTCTCTCGCTTTCCCTCCACTAGACCCTTCCCACTTAAAAAAAAAAAAAAAAAAAAAGAATGGCTATACTATGAAGAAATCCCACCTACACATAAATGGTAAATATGTGGTTAAACATAATATTTTTCTTATTTTAAAAATGTTTTTGAAAGATAATTGCTTAAAGCAAAAATAATTTATATGTTTATAACACAGGTAGCAATAAAATGTGTGAAAACAGTAACACAAAGTCTAAGAGGAAAATACTTTTGTAAGGTTTTTTAAATTATACATAGAGAAGTATAGTCATCATTGAAGACGGACTGAGACAAATTAAAGGTGTATATGAGAAACTCCAAAGCAACACCTAAAAAAATAAGTATGGCCAGTAAGCCAACAAAGAGTTTGCATCATAAAAATCTTAAGCTAAATCATAAAAATTCCTTGATTAATCCAAAAGAGGGCAAAAAAAAGCAGGGAGGGCTAGAGAACAAAGAAGAGATGGGGAAATAGAAAAACTGCAACCATACTCCTAATCGCTTTAAAGAAAATGTTCTAAACACCCAAATATATACTATCAACATGAGATCCACTTTGAATATAAAGACACAAATGGATTAAAATAAGTTAAAAGTAAAAGAATGGAAAAAGATGTACTATGCTAACAAAGCTGACTGTATAAATATCAGATAAAGTACATTGAGAGAAATAAGAGAGTCATTTCTTAACGGTATAGAGATCAATGCAAGAAGACCTAACAATCCTAAATGTTTATATACCTAATAACAGAATTTCAAAACACAAGAGAATTAAAAGGAGAAATAGATCCACAATTATAGTTGGAGATTTTAACATCCTTCTATCAGTAATTGAAAAGATATCTTTGGCTGCTGTAAGACTAGTTGGAATGGGCCAAGTGCTAGTGAATGAACAGACGGAGTGTGACTGGATTTAAAAATGTACATAGATCCTATATGATTTTGATTTCTATACCCAGCATTACCACCATGTTATGAATCATTTCGTCCAATGAGTATATGCCCAGTATTCACGTACAGGTTTTTATCTTCTGCCAAGTTAACCCTGGGCCAGGTATACTCACACTGAATACCTCAGCGGGGGGGGGGGGGGGGGATCGATAGCCTTAGGGCAGTGTTTTTCAAACTTGAGTGATTATCACAGTTCCCTGGAGGGTTCGTTAAAATTCAGATGGCTGGGCCCCATCCCGGATGGGGATGCATCTAATGCAGTAGGTCTGGGAAAGGGCCAGAGAATTTACATTTTTAACGAATTCCCGGGTGACGCTCCACACTTCGGGAGCTACTGGCTAGAACTGTCATTCCTTTCCTCGCATTAATTTCAAGACAGTCAGTTGGTTTCCAAACAAAGACGAAGACCGTAGGACTGGGTTCCCTACAGCGCGTAAGCAACTCAAAACCCGGACTCTCAGCGGATCCAATTGGTTCAGACCTCCCAAATCCGCGCGAGAGTTTACGAGACGACGTCGGCGTCTGCGTCTGCGTCTGCGTGACGTCGACGTCGGCCACGTTCAGCGGAGACGAGAGCAAGATGGCGATTCCGGGCAGGCAGTGAGTGATCCGGGAGTTAGGGTTAGGCTGGGAATGGAAAATCACGGCGACTTTGTCTTTGGCCGAGGAGAAAAAGTGCGCTGGAAGTGAAGGGGCTTGTGCCGTCAGGGATAGAGACGGGGAGAAGCGAGAGATCCTGAGGAACATATTCCCCTCCCCCACACATTTTCCAGGATGGAAGCCCGAAGTTTGAGGGAGAAACTTGTGAGGAAATAAAGGAAGTTAGGCTGAGGGGCAGAGAGCGAGACTTTTCTATTTTCCAAAAGCTCGGTCTGAGGCCCCTCAGTCTTGCTTCCTACCCCGCGCTTGAGTTTCTCCCTGGTTGGATGCTTTCATGGGCAATGAGAAGAGAGACCATTCCTGGCTTCCTTAGAGGGCCTTGTTCTCCTTGGCTGCTCAAGTTCTGATTCCCGCCCTCCCTTCTTGTTTTAGGAATGTTGTGCAGAGAAACCTCAGAAAAGGGTAGGCATATAGGGAATTGGGGTATACATTGCCGCAAGAGAGACAAATATTGTGTGTTCTTGGAAGTTTTACCTTTGATGTATAATCCTTACTTCCCGTGATCTCGGCATTTTAAAGGCCAAAACGTGAGAAGCTAAATGAGTTGGATCTGATGGCATGGTTCTCTGAGATGCTCATGAGTTCGATAGAGTGTAAGGGGCATCTGTCCATGGCTACTTGGGTTTTTCAGTTAATGTAATCTTTTAAAAATTCTCGTGGGTGACATTATCCAATAACTTATTTAAAACTATGTAAGTATCCAGTAGGGAAAAACAAAACAAGACTAGATATTTTTTTGTTCGACCACATGGATAATTTAGAGTGTTTTCTAATTTTTAGTGGGCATAAACTGAGCTTTCCACTAACGTGTTCTTTCTAAAACATTACTGTTACTTCACCGTCTAAAACATTTCTGAAGTCTTCAATTAATTCTCTTTGATTAATATGGTATTTGAATTTGGTCTTTACCTGCAAATAATTGCTTAAAAGCAATACTTAGAAAATCTTAGTGGACATTAGAATTTTGAGATCACTGAAAAGCAGAAAAAATCTTATGTGTTCATAAGCTATTTGACATGTTTTGACTTGGTAGCTTCCATCTGGAAGAGGTAGTGGATGTATTATTTTTTAACATTTAAGTATAATGGTGTAATTTCTATTTCAAAAAAAAAAATGCAGGTATGGGCTTATTTTGCCAAAGAAAGCACAGCAGTTGCACCCTGTTTTGCAAAAACCATCAGTGTTTGGAAATGATTCTGATGATGATGATGAGGTAAGGGAACCTATGTTTTTCTATTGCATTGTTAGAAATATAATTTTTTTAATTGAACTTGTGAATTTGATGTCTTTTCTTGCCTTAGGTATTTACAGAATAATCAAATAATTTATAGAATTATCAAAAGGAATATTTAAAGAAAGACTTCTCACTGATTTTTTTTTTTTCTTCATGAGTGGTACACGGATAATCTAAGATTTTTTTAAAGTTGTGAATTTCAGTTATTTCTAAGCAGTTACACAAAGTTGTTTTAGATAGCTAATACTGATTAATACTGATGTGATAAATTGTTAGTGTAAAGATCCCTGAAAGTGAGTTATTAAGATGTCACCCATTGCCTAGAAATTTTTATTAGTGAAGTAGTTTCTTCTAAGACTACTTTTGTGGTTATTAATTGTCTGCTACATGTAATTGCTCAGGTATAATTATGGTAGTTCTTGAAAGTACCATTGGTAGTACCACAATAATATCTAATATGAGTATTTTTTATTTTAGCAGCCAAAACAGTGTTTTCCTGTGAAATCCACAGCTTATAGCAGAAACAACCCCATGTATATTCTTATCTAATACTTGAGTCATTTTCTGTATTTCTAAAGACTTTTGAGTCCGTTAATCTGGTACTTCCTTTGTTCTGGCAGAAAGATAGCTTCTCTTTCAGTTTTTATTATTTTATAAAGCATAGATAGGTAATTGAACGTATTTGATACTTCTTTGCTTATTGCTTTCCTTCTGTTGAGGAAATTGGCTCCAGATGCAGTCTACTTCCCTACATTACGCCCTGAACAACTATCACATTATGATTTTGATTTGCATTTCCCCTATGGCCAGTGATACTGGCCATATATTTATCATGTTTGGAGAAATGTCTGTTCATATCATTTACCTATTTTAAAATTGGAGTATTTGTGCTTTTACAAGTTGTAAAATTTCTTTATATATTCTAGATACAAGTCCCTTATTAGATACAGTTTATTAATATTTTCTCCCATTCTTTGGGTTGTCTTTTCACTTTCTTGGTAGTATCCTTTAAAGCACAAAAGTTCAGTTTTGAGAAAGTCCAATTTAGTTTTTATAATAGGTTTCTACACTTTTGTGTCTTAACCTAAGAAATCACTCCTTAATCCTGTGTCACAAAGATTTATGCCTGTATTGTAGTTCTACTTCTTAAATTTAGGTCTGTGATCCATTTTGAGTTAATTTTTGTATAGGGTGTGGGGTAAGGGTTCTACTTTATTATTTGCATAGGGTATCCAGTTGTCCCAACATCATTTGTGGAAGACTGTTCTCCATTGAATTGACTGCACCCTTGTCATTAGTTTTTTGTTTTTTTTTTTTTTAATATATATTTTTTTTTTTTTTTAAATTTTTTTTTAAAGTCATCAGTCATGGACATGCCTATTCTGTAGTTTCACATCCTGGCATACCATGTAATACAAAGCGAAATATTTGAGAAGGATGGGTGTACACAAGCGGTCTAGAAAGTTTACACACATTGTTGCTCTTCCTTTTGCATTGTGAAATGAGGCTGGTGGGCAGTGGGTATACTAGAACCAGAAAAGCTAGGGCTAGGCCAGTTTGTTCTTCTTTTCTCCGTCTATCCCTCCTTCCCTTCCTTCTTCCCTTCTTTTTCCTAGGGGGATTTCTTGCAGAGAATTGGGTACATAAGTAATAAAAGACTTAAGAAACCAAAAAGAGGATGGTGAAGCAACCCAGAGATCAGCAGCAGTAAGAGCAAGTAATGATAAAGGGAAGGATACAGGTAGGATATAGGTCCTGGAAGCCAAGGGCTAGGGTTACCTGGGAACTAGAGTCTTCCAGAAGGAGCTGAAGCCACTGTGGAGATTAATGTCTTAGGTAGGTAGAGAAAAAGGCAGAGAGGAATACTTGGTTTTTTCCCTTTCTCCCACCTTCCAGTATATCATCTTTGTTTTCCATTGGTAGAGCTCAGCCAGAAGCCAACTGACAAGAAAGCTGCAGCTTTGTTCTTAGTGAACAAATATAAAAGTTTTTCATTATAACATCTTATCAATAAAAAGATGAGTCTGATGAATTCCAGCATTGAGAAGTAAATTTCTTAGTTAAGTAAATTTAAATATTTGAGGTCTGAATGCCAGAATTCTTATTTAAAATTTAACAATTTAAGCAACAATAAAGTTATAGTGCTTTGGAAAATATAGAGAAAGATATACTATGGTTTTCTTCCAAAAGAGGGCATTATATACCTGGAGAAGAGCTGCTGCAAAGCAAATCCATTGTTATTTACAGCAATTCAGAAGCATTTAAGAACCCAAATTTAAGATCAGACTTTCCTTCCAGAGGTCCAGCAGACGGGGCCCTAGCAAATGACTTCAATTTTAATATGTGTTTGTATTCAGAGTTAGTTTAAATGTGGGAAAGTGGTATTTAAGTGGTTCCTCTTTTGAAAATTATCAGAACTAATTAGGAATAATTAGTTTGTTCAGAGGCAGAGGAGATGGGAGTTTTTACTGTGTATGAGTAAGAGATTAATATTGTTTCCAGATGCTGTTGTCTGATCATAAGTGTTTGAGTGGTTTTGCTGTGATAGTAATGTGTTTATTCCATTTTTCCAAGTGTATCCTCTTCCAGTGTCATTGCCACCACCTTCCTCACTTAGATTATTTTAATAGCTTTGTAACTAGTTTCCTTATCACCTGTCTCCTTAAATTAATTTGAAATACTATGGACAGATTGATCCTTTTAAAGCACAGTTCTATTCACTTGTAACTATCTTGCTTTTGAGCCTAATTGTATTTAAAATCTAAACTGCTAGTCCTGACATTGAAAGCCTTCACTAGCTTTGGCTTCAAAATGCTTACTAGCATTTGTTCCCTAACTGTGCTTCTCTGTGCAGAGTGTAGTTTTTTTGCAACTCTGCTTTTCATCACACTAGAAGTCTTTCCGTCCTTCAAAACCCATTGCAAAAGTGCTTCCTTTATTTTCCCCAGTGGAAGCAATCTTTTTTTTTTTTTTAATGATTTTTTTTACTTATTTGACAGAGAGAGAGAGGGAACACAAGCAGGGGGAGTGAGAGAGAGAGAAGGAGGCGCCTCACTGAGTAGGCACCCCAATGCGGGGCTCGATCCCAGGGCCCTGGGATCATGACCTGAGCTGAAGGCAGATGCTTAACGACTGAGCCACCCAGGTGCCCCGCCAGTGGAAGCAATCTTATCCATTTTCTCTTACTCTCCTTTTCTTAGCATTTAGCTTTTTATACCTTGTGATGTAAGTTCTTTGCATACAAGTCTTGTCACTCTACTAGCGTATGAGCTCCATGAGTTAGGATCTGGATATCTATGCTGATACATGTACTACAAAGTAAAATTATTTACTTGGATGTTTTAGTTGTCTGTATTGTAAAGAGCCAGGCAGTAGGTGTTTGGGCTTTGCCAGGCCAACTATTGAACTTTGCTCTCGTGTGAAAGCAGCCATTAGACAATATGTAAATGAATGATCATGACTAATTAACATATTCTAATAAAACTTCATTTACAAAAGGAGAGGTGGCTGGATTTGGCTATAACTTGCTGACCCTTGGTCTACACAGTTCTCAGAAGCACTTGTGATAACCAGTAGTATTTCACAAATGTTACAGGATGGTCAGTGACTAAAATAGGTGTTGCATGACAGGTTAAACAAGAAACTTCCTTTTAGATATTTCTTACTACTAAATACTTGCTCATTTTGCAGAGCACAGTGACTTTTCCTTTTAATCTTGGCAATTGAAATACTTATTTCTAGACAGTATTCTTGTAGGATCCTGTTTTGCACAGTAATTCATAATGCCATGAAGAAGTATGATCAGTACAACCTGAAAGTTGTTGCAGTTTGTGTCTTTATCCAAAAGCAACAATTTTCAGGTTGGATGAAGATACAGAACTCTTTGATTTCTTCACAGAAGTATTAAGTTAAACTAGATAGCAAATGTTTATTAACTTAGTTTTTCATAAATGTATCAAAAATGTCAGAAAGTGGTGGATGATAACAATAACTTGTACTTTGAGTCTCTCAGAAGCCATGGTATAATACTTTCATAGGTTAAGCATTTGTTTTCATAAGATGTAAAAGCATTTATAAAAACACTAATACTTCAGGAAAATGAGGAAAACACATTTATAGACAAATATAGAAGAAAGAAATATCTGATATACACTAAAGATATTTCATCATAGTGTAAGTAAGAGATGTAAATTGGGACAACAGTAAGCTGCTGTTTTTTACTATATTAGCAATACTTTTAGAAAATGTAATGGGGCGCCTGGGTGGCTCAGTGGTTTAAAGCCTCTGCCTTTGGCTCAGGTCATGATCTCAGGGTCCTGGGATCCATCCGGCGGCATCGGGCTCTCTGCTCAGTGGGGAGCCTGCTTCCCCCTCTCTCTCCTGCCTGTCTCTCTGCCTACTTGTGCTCTATCTCTCTCTCTCAAATAAATAAATAGAATCTTAAGAAAGAAAGAAAGAAAGGAAGGAAGGAAGGAAGGAAGGAAGGAAACGAAACGAAACGAAACGAAACTGTAATGGGTGGGGTGCCTGGGTGGCTCAGTCCGTTAAGCGTCTGCCCTCGGCTCGGGTCATGATCCCAGGGTCCTGGGATTGAGCCCCTTATTGGGCTCCCTGCCCAATACGCAGGGAGCGTATACCCTGCCAATAAGCAGGAAAGCCTGCTTCTCCCTCTCCTTCTGCCTGCTGCTCTACTTGTGCTCTCTCTGTATCTCTCTGTCAAATAAATAAAAATCTATTAAAAAAATGGTAATGGCAAGGTTTTGGTGAAGTGGGTGCTCCCACTTGTGTTAGTGTAAACTGATGCCCCTTTTTGGAAAGCAGTTTTGCAAATTTGTGTCAACTTTAAAAGTCAAGTTAACCCTAAAAAAAAAAAAAAAAAAGAATAAATGAAACCTGTTATTTTTTTGGATGACAGCATGTGGTTATTTTATTTTTGAAAAAAATTATACATATTATTATTGTAATTTTGAAGAATAGAAGGAAATGAATGTTTAAAAAAGATATCCATAATTGAATACTCTTGAAGTTAGAAAGATTTAAAAGCTTGATTTTGTATCAAAGACAAACTGCCTGTATTTTCCCTTCTAAAATTCTCTCTTGAAGAAATTATCAAATTTGTGTTATGATTTATGGGTATTCAAAAATCTTTGTTTATGATAGCAAAAACTTAGAACTGGTCCACCCTTCCATAGTAAAAGTATGATGCTATATATATACAAAATTGTTATAGATAAAATCAAAGGAAAAAAGAAAGTAAAGCATTTCAGAATTTTTTTCTTAAATTTTATTAAATTTTTTATTAACATATAATGTATTATTTGTTTCAGGGGTACAGGTCTATGATTCAGCAGTCTTACACAATTCAAAGCACTTACCATAGCACATACCCTCTCCAGTGTCCATCACCCAGCCACCACATCCCTCCGACCCACCTCCACTCCAGCAACCCTCAGTTTGTTTCCCTCTGGTTTTATCCCTTTTCATTTTTTCCTCTCTTCCCCCATGATCTTCTGCCTTGTTTCCCAAATTCCACATATCAGTGAGATCATATGGTAATTATCTTTCTCTGATTGACTTATTTCGCTTAGTATAATACAGTCTAGTTCCATCCATGTCTTCGCAAATGGCAAGATTTCCCTTTTTGATTGCTGCATAATATTCCATTGTATGTATATGTGTATGTGAGAATACCACATCTTTTTTTTTTTTGGTAAAGATTTTATTTATTTGACAGAGATCACAAGTAGGCAGAGAGGAAGGCAGAGAGAGGAAGGGAAGCAGGCTCCCTGCTGAGCAGAGAGCCCAATGCGGGGCTCAGTCCCAGGACTCTGAGATCATGACCTGAGCCAAAGGCAGAGGCATAACCCACTGAGCCACCCAGGCGCCCCTACCACATCTTCTTTATCCATTCATCTGTTGATGGACATCTAGACTCTAGATGTCCATAGTTTAGGTATTGTGGACATTGCTGTTATAAACATTGGGGTGCGTGTACCCCTTTGTATCACTACATTTGTATCTTTAGGGTAGAGACCCAGTAGTGCAATTGCTGGGTCATAGGGTAGCTCTATTTTCAACTTCTTGAGGAACCTCCATACTATTTTCCAGAGTGACTGCAGCAGCTTGCATTCCCACCAAAAGGGTGGGAGGGTTCCCCTTTCTCTGCATCCTCGCCAACATCTTTTGTTTCCTGACTTGTTAATTTTAGCCATCTGACTGGTGTGAGGTGGTATCTCACTGTGTTTTGATTTGTATTTCCCTTGATGCCGAGTAATGTTGAGCACTTTGTCATGTGTCTGTTGGCCATTTGTATGTCTTCTTTGGAGAAAATGTTCATGTCTTCTGCCCATTTCTTGATTGGATTATTTGTTCTTTGGGTGTTGAGTGTGACAAGTTCTTTATAGATTTTGGATACTAGCCCTTTATCTGATATGTTATTTGCAAATATCTTCTCCCATTCTGTTAGTTGCCTTTTGGTTTTGTAAGCATTTCAGGATATTAATGTTAGTTGTCTTTGTGTAGTGTACTGATGAGTGGTGGTTTTTTATATTTTTATGTATTTTCCAAATTTTCCACAATAGTTTTATAATTGAAAAAATATTTTTTAAGAAAAATTAATGGTGAATTTGATAAGCATTTTCCATAAGATACTTAGATTTTAAATCATGGTAAAATATAAAAGGAAATAACACATTTTATCCGATAGAAGACATAATGAGACAGTACTGGGACTACTTAAAAGCATAAAGTAAGGTGAAATAAGCAGAATACAAAACTGAATATGTATGGTCATAGAAAGCTATATGTGTATGTATAAACAAAAATAAATGAGGGGCGCCTGGGTGGCTCAGTTGGTGCTTGGGATCAAGCCGTGCATCATTGGGCTTCCTGCTCAGCAGGGAGTCTGCTTCACCCTCTTTTCTCTCCTCCCCCCTGCTCATGTTCTGTCTCTCTCTCAAATAAATAAATAAAAATTTTTTTTAAAAAGAAAGAAAAGAAAAAGAAATGAAACCCGTTACTTTTTTTGGATGATAGTGTGTGGTATTTATTTATTTATTTATTTATTTATTTATTTTCTTCAAAGATTTTATTTATTAATTCGACAGAGATCACAAGCAGGCAGAGAGGCAGGCAGAGAGAGAGAGAGAGAGAAGGAAGCAGGCTCCCCGCCGAGCAGAGAGCCGGACGCGGGGCCCGATCCCAGGATCCTGAGACCATGACCCGAGCCGAAGGCAGAGGCTTCAACCCACTGAGCCACCCAGGCACCCCTATTTATTTATTTTTAAAGGATTTTTTATTTATTTGACAGAGAGAGACAGAGAGGGAACACAAGCAGGGGGGATGGGAGAGGGAGGAGCAGGTTTCCCGCAGAGCAGGAAGCCCAATGTGGGGCTTGATTCTGGGACCCCACGATCATGACCTGAGCCAAAGGCAGATGCCCAACGACTGAACCACCCAGGCACCCCATTGTGGCTTTTTTTTTTTAAATTATATATATTATTGTAATTTTGAAGAATAGAAGGAAATGAGTGCTTTAAAAAAAGGGTAACCATAATTGTATATTCTTGAAGTTAGAAACATTAGTAACTGGGTTACATGATATACTTTCAGTGTTTTCACTGTTTTTTAATCTTTCTCCACTTTAATTCCAGTCTTTTAAAAGCATTTTCTAGTGAAGTAGTCTTCATAGGTCTGTTTTTTCTAATGAAGAAACTAATCCTATTTTAGTTGAAAGCCGGTTTGGTTTGCTAATGGTAAGAAAAAGTTAAAATATTAATCCATCTCAACATAGTAGTACATCTGAATCAATAAAGTTTCAGTTGTGGTTTTTCATCAGTTATAATCATACAGTTTTCTGTTTTTCCGGATATAGTCTGATACAGTTAAAAGGACAGTTTTATATAAATATAACAGCATATTATATACAGAACTGGCAGAAAATTTATATTATTTTAATGATCACTAAGAATTTTTTTATACTTTTCTCATACTATTAAAATGAATTCCTGATAAATTCATGATACTGAATATATTTAACAGCAGTATAGGCAATGAGGGATTTAAAGTAGTTGTGCAGTTTTGCTAAAAACGCATCCCTAGACTTGCTATACACGAGTGAAACAGAAGCATAAGAAAATGGAAGAAGACGGAGCACCTGGGTGGCTCAGTTGGTTAAGCATCTGCCTTTGGCTCAAGTCATGATTCCAGGGTCCTGTGATCAAGCCCCCTCTTAGGCTCCCTACTTCTCCCTCTCCTCCCCACTTGTGCTCTCTCTTGCTTCTCTATAGCTATCTCTGTCTCTCTCTCAAATAAATAAATAGGATCTTGTAAAAAAAAAAAATGCAAGAGGAGAGAAGATGGTACTAAATGATAGAATTCTGCTAGCAGTGGGAGAGATGACAAGAGAATTCTGTACTTACTTAGTTTTTAAGTAAGCTCTACCCCCAGTATGGGCTTAGATCAAGAGTCACGTGCTCTACTGACTGAGCCAGCCAGGTGCCCTGAGAATTTTTCTATTCTTATTTCATCTTCCAATAGAATGAGAACATTAAAGAAGTAGTTGAGAGAACCCAGATAATGGATGAGATGAAGTAGGAATTTTTTATCTTTTTTAGGAAGGAAATGATGGTGTTAATCATGAGTCCTTGTAGTTGTGTAAAATTAATTTATGAATACTATGTTTAAATCTATGCATTTTTAGCCAAATTTACTTACGTTGGCACATGGGTGATTTTTAAAAAGTCTTTGATCTGAAATATAATTCATAAGCATTATTTTATTTTCCAACTTCAGAGTTTTTTGTTTTATAATTTCTGTCTCTTTATTGGTATTCTCTCTTTGGTGAGGCATTGTTCTCAGATTTTAGTTCTTTAGATGTAGTTTCCTTTAATTCTTTGAACACATTCTGTGTGTAGATCATACTTGTTTCTTTGCATGGCTCTTAATTTTTGGTTGGGATCTGAAGTTTAAAATACTGTAATGTGGCAACTCTGGAAACCAGAGTCTTTTGTCTTTCCAAGGTTTATTGGGGGTTTTTTGCTGTTTTTGTTTTTTATATAGTGACTTTTCTGAAGTAATTCTTGAAGTTTATGTATTTTTTTGTTGTGTATGGCCACTAGAGTTGTTGCTTGGTTAGCTTAGTGGTTAGCTAATGATTTGATAGAGATTTCTTTAAATACTTGTAACTAATAAGTCTTCAGTCTGCCAAGGGGGCTCTTGTATGCATGTTGGGTATGTCTACAGTACACCACTAGGCATTTTACAACTTTGCTTTAGCCTTTACTTTTTGCTTCTGCAGAGCCTCAGGGTCAGTTGTGAGAGCTTAGGACTGATTCAGGTCTTTCCTGATCTGGCACAAATGTCTTATATGCATGTGGACTTCATGATCCCCTGGATATGGGAAGCTTTCAAAGCTTCTTCTTGAATATCTTATTTCTCAACTTTTCTTTTTAAGCTTTTTGGTTAGCCTGTTGTTTTCCCTTTTAAAACTGTTACGCACTGCCGCAGGCAGCCCTGATGTGCAGCAGTTGTCTATGATTGTTTTTGACAGACACCCCCAGGGAAAAGTCCGTTTTACTTTGGCACTCTGTCAAGTCAAATAAAGGCAGCCCTGTGAGTGGTGTGTCTTAAGGGAACCACCAGACATATCCAGTAATTCTCTGGGATAGGGGTTTTGAAGGATCTCTAACCCCATTCTGCCTTCTCTAGTGGCTGCTAGATTGCTGGATTCTGCCATGATTGTGGGCTGTTGTTTTTAGACTACCATGGCACTAGGGAGGGGATGATGGAAATCTGGAAAGTTAAAAATGTCAACAGAGTTCTTACTGAGATTCAGCTGTTCTTGAATAAATGCTCCCTAGACTTAAAGCTTTAAGCCATTAGTTAATTTCCAGAGTTCTAAAAAAACCTGATTCTGACAATTTTTTGCCAGTATGAAAAAGAGAAGTCTTATTGGTCCATGCTTTGCCATTTTGAGTGACTTCCCAGGTTATCTTTTAAGTGTCTCTAGTACATTTTGGAACACTCCAGATAGAGTCATCTTACTGGTTTTATAAACACTATTGACTTCCCATTGCTCCTAGGATGGAGACTAGAATTCTTATTTTTGACCTACAAAGTCATCAATTGTCTTACTGTTCTTTTCATCCTCTTTTCCACTACCCTGTCCTATTTGATTCTTTAAAATTGCCTTAGGTTGGGGCGCCTGGGTTGCTCAGCCAATTGAACATTTTCAGCTCAGGTCATGATCTCAGAGTCTTGGGATCGACCTGCCTTTACCCATTCCCCCAGCGCATGCTCTCTCTCTTTCTCTCAAATAAATAAATAAATAATTGCCTTAGATCATGCAAGTGAATTTTAGTATCACTTTCAGGTACATATTGAAAAAATGAGGAATTTTGATTGGACTTGAATTGGTTTTATAGGTCTGCTTAGAAGAGAATTGATAGTCTGGTATTTTAGTATATATACCTAAGATGAAGGTATATGAAGATGGCATATGTCTTTATTTGTTCAGGTATTTTATATGTCCTTGAGTATAGTCTGAAAATTTCTTCAATTGGGGTCACACACATCTTTGATTTATCGAGGTACTTTTATAGCCCTTGTTGCTGTTGTGTAAGGGAATTTTTTGTGAGTTATGATTACTAGTACCTGTGACAGCTTCTGGTTTTTTTGTTGATTTAATTCTAGTTCCTGTATAGATCTATAGCTTGATGATTTCTTTTGAGTTTGTCTCTTTTTAGTTCTTTTCATTGATATGTCTTATTCTTCTGTGATTATGTGTGTGCTGTTACTGCATTCTATGAAAACTACAGTATAGTGCTAAATAGAAAACAATGATAGAAACATTCTTGTTACACATCTGACTTTAATGGGAGTTGCTTATAAAGTTTTATAATTAAATGTGATGTTTGAGCTGTAAGGTTTTGGTACTAAGAATTATTATAAATAAGTATTAAATTTTAATCTTTTTAACATCCATCAGCATAAATTTATTATTTGTTTAGTTTTTTGAAGTTAATCCATCGCCATCCCTTTATTCCTAGAATATTTGATTTGTTTTTAAATCTGATTTGGTGCATTCAGTAGTCTTTTTACCAGTGCTTTCCATTTCTGAGGTCTTCGGCTTAATTTCATTGTTGAATAGTTTTTTTGGTTTTTTTTTTTAAGATTTTTATTTATTTTATTTCACAGAGAGAGATCACAAGCAGGCAGAGAGGCAGGCAGAGAGAGAGGAGGAAGCAGGCTCCCTGCTGAGCAGAGAGCCCGATGCGGGGCTCGATCCCAGGACCCTGAGATCATGACCTGAGCCGAAGGCAGAGGCTTAACCCACTGAGCCACCCAGGCGCCCCTGTTGAATAGTTTTTTAACATGTGTTCATAAGGGCATTGTTTCTGAAGTTCTTAATTATTAAGGAATAATTGCTTATTGCTTTTATTACCTAAATATCTATTTGAATAGGTGTACTACTTCTAGAATAACGATTTATTTCAAAACCTTATAGATATTAGTCATTGAGAGGAAGTATAATACTGTATTTTTTTTTTAAGTCTTCTAGATGACTTACTTTTTTATTGGCTTGGACAACTAGTGGATATTTTCTTTTTATTCTTTTAAGTTTAGTGTGTTTTGGTGCAAATTATTTTGAATAATTTTTTCTTGGAATGAATTGTTGCTTTTTATCTAAATATCTAATTTTTCTTCATTGCACAGAAATTTGCTGTCATCGTATCTATACTTTTTCTCATCCATTTACTAGGCTCTTGGAGGATCATCTTTCATATCATTGTGCATTTATTCTTTATTTCACTCAACAAATATTTAGTGATTCCTGTTCTGTGCCAGTGAACAAAACAAAGCCATGGCCAGCGTGGAGCTTACATTCTTGTGGGACGAAGAGAGGTAATAGTTAATCTAACAGATAAGTAAATTACATGTTAATTTAGAAGGTGACAAGAACCAAGAAAAAGTAAAGCCAGGTAGGGTAAGAGAGTTAAACACATATTTGGGGAAAACTCAATTTTTGTCTTTTTTCTCTGAATTAACCATTATTATCTTAAACCTTTGTGAGTATTTCAGTTATGTCTTTTCTGGTTTTTGCTGTTTTATTTATTATCTCTAATAATTGTTTCAGTTCTCAATAACTTTTCTTAGCTCTACAGTCTCCCTTTACATCCCTTTTATTGTTTTATTATCTGACTGTTAACTCATTTGATTGATCAATTGATTTTTTATTTTATTTTTTTCAGTGTTCCAAGATTCATTGTTTATACACCACACCCAGTAACTCATTCGATTTAATTTGATGGTCTTATTTTGAAGAAATTTGACAGGAAAGAGAGAGAAGAGATAGAGATGATAAGGAATATTAAGGAATAATAGTGGAGTTGGTAGAATCTTCCTTTTTGTTGTTTTCTTAGGGTAGCAATGATTTATGCATGTTTAAGCTGGAAGGGAAGAAGCTAAAGGAAAAGAGAGTTTATAAAGCTAAGGTGTCAAAGAGTAAATTGGTCTGTATCACACAGAGTACCTAGGTAATAAGAATTTTGAAATTAGAAGATCTGCCTGATTCCAGAGTCTATGCTTTTAAACATTATAATGTCCTCCCTTTGAGAGGTAGGTTGTTTATAATGGAATTTTCAAAGTAAGAGAGAATGGATTTCAGAAGCAACAGAAAAAGGGTTAGTTGGGAGACTGGCCAGAGATAAGACAGACTTCAAAGACTCCATCCTGTCTACTAGTTGGGAAAGGAACACAAATAGAAGTTATGTTGAGACATGGTTTTTACCATATGAAATTACACAGCTCTGTCTTGCGGTGACTTAGGAATATATTGAGTAGATGGGGCTATTAATTGTCAACAAAGTTGGTATCCAGTTGTCGAGAATTTTTTTTTTTTTTTTAGAGATTTTATTTATTTATTTGACAGAGATCACAAGTATGCAGAGAGGCAGGCAGAGAGAGAGGAGGAAGCAGGCTCCCTGCTGAGCAGAGGACACCCCCCCCCCACATGCAGGGCTGGATCCCAGAACCCTGGGATCATGACCAGAGCCTAAGGCAGAGGCTTTAACCCACTGAGCCACCCAGGCGCCCCTAGAATATTTTTTTTTTTGAAGAGTCTATTCCAAGGGTTTTCAGTGGAGGAGTCACTACTTGAAGAGGGGCGTTAGGAAGTTTTTGGAGTGACTTTTGCTTATTGAAGTTTTTGAGAGTATTACTGACACCAGTTTTTGATGTGGGCCAGAGAATGTAGATACTCTGTATCTCATGACCCCATCCATATAGGTAAGATCCCTCTGAACCTTTATATAGATGAAAAACTATAATTTTATGAGGCTAGACTGAAGTTCTTTTTGCACATAAACACAAAATATGGTTTGTACATTTTTATTAAATAGATTTTAATAAAATAAAAATTTAAATACTTTTAGAAAGTATTATTTTTGCATGACAAAATGTATGCTAAAATTTCTTCTAATTTGACAGCCTTGTAGATGGAGGGAAGATTATATCTTATTTTGTTTAGAATTTTACTGGGGATGGAGGGTGGGGAGAACTTTTACAAAGGGTTCACCATTTAAAAAAATCCAGTCACTGTCACCATTGTCACTTGGTGGTATTTGTGTCATTAGTTCTATAGTCAGCATTTGTATCTGTAACATTAATGGTGATTACAGTGAGTCTACATGATAGAATGATACTCTGATCCTGTCTTCTGATGTGTGTATGCATTTACATATATAGAGTTTATATTCCATTATAAGTTACTTTCCTTTATTCTTTATAGTTCTTTATGGGTGTATATATGTTTGTATCCAAAACTTCATGAAAAAGAAGCAATGTGTATATAATTTTTAAAAATTGTGTGTAGAAAGTTTATTTTCCGTGTGTTTCATTTCAATATAGATAAAAGGGCCCTATAAAAGAAGGGTATTGGTAATAGAACTGAGAACTGCCGCTCTGTGCCTTTCCCAGTGATGTAAAATGGCTCATTTATTGTATTTTAAATTCCCATAAATATGTGGGTCTGTTTCTCTAGACTGTTCTGTTCCATTGATTTCTTTCTCTAATCCTGTTCCAGTGCAGTTTTATTTCAGTTACTTTAACATTATAATTGGGTTTGATATATAGTAGGACAAAGAATGAGAAAAAATAGTATTTATTGAGTACTTGCTGTTAGCCATTGCCCTAAGTGTTGTGTATTAATTAGTTCATGTAATCATCACAGTAACATTAAATATTACCATGTTTTGTTAAACCTAAGATGGCTTTGTTAGTGATACTTTCTTGATGGTATCAGAAAGTGTCAGTGAAAGGTTTTCATTTGGCACATCATTATTGCCTCCTGGGTGATAACTGTTATTTTTAAGATGTCACCAATCTCTGAGACATTAAAAGATGAAAAAATATGTTGTAGAATCATTGAAATAGGATGTTGTCATCTTCGTTTTACAGTTGAGGAAGTAAATGGGCAGAGAGTTTAACCTGCCTAAGATCACATAGTTAATTGACTTCATAGCTCATATGCTTGGTTGGGATCTTTTAAATTTATTGTTGTATTTTTCTCAGTGTTTATTTCTGATATATTGCAAAAGTTATGTGTGCTCTAGGTTCATGGTAAATACCCTTTTTCAAATTGGAGAAGTTGCCCTCTATTGTAGGTGTATCATTTTTAAATCTTCTTGTTTACAATTACTGGGTAATCCTGCTTACTGGGTCCATCTCTACGGAGTTCTCTATCAGATAATCCTCCGTGTGAGAGAATACACTGTGCCCTTGATACTAAGCTTATCCATGAGACTTGTATAACCAGTGGAATGTGAGTGAAACTGATAAGCTATATTAGAGCGGAAACTTTCAGAGCCATCTCGTGATTTAGCTGGTGCTTTTCTGCTCTGCCATATGAACAGCTTATTGCAGATAGAGACTACGTTCAACCTGGAATGAAGACAGTATGGGCCTACAAGCCATCTGTAATGGATACGTAGCATGAGCAAGAAATAAATCTTTATGCTATAAGCCATGAGATTTTAATGTTGTTTGTTAACACAGGATAAATTAGTGGAAGTTGACCAATCTAGAATGCTAAAAATTTTTATTAGGCATTTGGATTGAATTTTACCACATTTTCTCAACATCTATTACTATGGTGAATTACATTGATAGATTTTTCTAAAGTGAAACCATGCTTTACTAGAATAAATGTCTTGGTCTTGAAGTATTTATTCTTTTATATGTGCAGCTGGGTTTTGTTTGCTATTTTTTTGTTGTGGCAAAATATACATAACATAAAATTTCTCATTTAACTGTTTATAGGTGTGGCATTAGGTACATTCACATTGTGCAATCATCACCACTCTCCAGCACTTTTTAAGTTGTAATATGGAGTCTCCTAGGGATCCCCACGATCCTTTCATGAGGTCTGCAAAGTCAGACTGTTTTCATAATAACAAGACTTTATTTGTTTTTACTGTTGTCTTTCTCACAAGTGTACAGTGGGGTTTTCCAGAGGCTGCATTACAGATGAATTGCAACAAATTGAACACAGCAAATTTGAGCAATCTTCTGTTAAAGAGATGCACCAAAATATAAAACATGCTACTCCTCTTACTAAATGTATTTGTAAAGTACATTTATTTTAATAAGAGTGTTGTTAGCATGAATGAATTTATAGTTGTTTTTCAGTGACTTAATAATAAAATTTTGTGGGCACCTGGGTGGCTCAGTGGGTTAAAGCCTCTGCCTTCAGCTCGGGTCATGATCTCAGGGTCCTGGGATCGAGCCCCACATCGGGCTCTCTGCTCAGCGGGGAGCCTGCTTCTCTCTCTCTCTCTCTCTCTCTCTCTCTGCCTGCTTCTCTGCCTACTTGTGGTCTCTCTCTGTCAAATAAATAAAATCTTTAAAAATTTTTAAAAAATAATAAAATTTTGTTTTAATATCTAATATGGTAAATATTGATGGGATGACCCATAGAAGCAAAAGTCCTCTGGGTCCTCAGTAATTTTTAAAAGTATTTAAAAAGGTCCTGAGACCAAACTATTTAAGAATCTCTGCCTCAGTTAACAGAGAAAATATGTTCCTTTAAACTGCAAAGTGATATGTTGCATTTTGTCCTTAACTATTCAGATTTCTACTTTTCAGCTAATGTTGGCCATTTATATTTTCTAAAATAATCACTCATTTTCTTCCCCCAAGATTCAAATCATATTTGTAGAGAATTTCTATAGTAGTTAAAATGTTTTCTAAAAATCTCTTCTGAATTTGTAATTCTGTCTCATTTTTATTCCTGAGTTTGTTTTCTCTCCTTTTTCTTGGTCAGACCTGACAAAAGTTTGCCTAGATCACTTGCTACATTTTGAAGAATCAGTTTTTTGATTACTGGTCATCTACTCTTTTAGTTTTCTATTATATTACTTTTTTCTTTGTTATTACCTTGTAATCTTTTTTTTTTTTTTTTTAAGATTTTATTTCTGAGTAATCTCTACACCCAGCATGGGGCTTGAACTTAAAACCCTGAGGTCAAGAGTTAACACTCTCTACTGACTGCGCCAGCTCCGGATCCCCTTGTAACCTTTCTTTATTCTTAATTTGTTTTCTTTTAAATTCTTCTACTGAGAAGTCTTTTTTCTTTCCTAAGAAACTTGTTAATGGCTATAAATGTTTCCACAGTTATGCGTTGCATGTCATAAGCTTTGTTTTTTTAGTGGCCTCATTTTTTTCTTTTTTAAGATTTTATTTATTTAATTTGACAGATAGAGATCACATTAGGCAGAGAGGCAGGCAGAGAGAGAGGAAGGGAAGCAGGCTCCCCACTCAGCAGAGAGCCGGATGTGGGGCTCGATCCCAGCACCCTGGGATCATGACCTGAGCCGAAGGCAGTGGCTTTAACCCGCTGAGCCACCCAGGCGCCCTGACCTCACTTTTTTTAAAAAAGTAGTTCATAACTTTTGTTTTGAATCTCTTTTTTAATGCAAGAATCATTTAGAATTTATTGGTTTCTTTGATGTTGGTTACTTCATGCTGCTTGTACTTGCGTAAGTATATTCTCAAGTAATTATTTTGGAGTATATCTGTGGGTAATAATTGAATCTTTGCAGACCTGCATATGTCTTTATTTTGCCTTCACACTTGAAAGATAGTTTGGGGGACGCCTAGGTGGCTCAGTCGGTTAAGCCGCTGCCTTCGACTCAGGTCGTAATACCAGGGTCCTGGGATCAAGTCCCGCTTCTCTTTCTGCCTCTGCCTGCCGCTCTGCCTGCTTGTGCGCTCTCTCTTTCTCTGATAAATAAATAAATAAATAAAATCTTTAAAAAAAAAAAAGATAGTTTGGTTACATATAGAAACTTTTTAAAGTATCATACTTTGTTTTATTTTTATATCCACTCTTTGCAAATAGAAGTGTGTGGTGTCTATCTAATTCTTTGTGAGTAATCCACTTTCTCAACTTCCTTTCTCATATGTTTTAGGATTTTTCTCTTTATTTATCCTTGGTATTCTAAAATTTTACCAGACTTACTCAAGTTTCTGTGTTCACCCTTTCCAACTAAGGGCAGAAATGAAATCTCTGTTATTTGCCTTTTCCAAAAAAGGCAGTATATAGAGATCTACCCGTATTGCTGCTTTTAATGCAGAAACTGCAGTTAATCTGTCTTCTGTCTTTTCCTATTTTCTCTCCCTTACCTCAGAATTTGTAGCACCCTGGGAACTGTTCCCACCTTTTCTAGCATTCAGTGTCTGTGGGCAGTTTGGTTTCTTGCCTTTTATCTTCCTCAGGTTTCCAGTACACTAAAAGTACACCTTCTTGTTTTCTGGCATAATTGTGGATTTCCTGTCATTTTGAGGGTTTGGATTAGGAGGAGGAGAAGCAGGAGAAGGAGGCTGCAGCATGTATTAATTTGCCACCTTAAACCAGAAGCTTGCATTGTTTTCCTAGCTTAAGATCTTGGGCAGATTGTTTAATCTCTCAGTTTCAGATCCACATTAAAAATAACAACAAACCTTCTATTTTATAATATGATCTAAAAGTTTATTTTAAGGATTAGAGAGAGCATACCTCAAATACCTAGTACAGTGTGGGGCATAGAGTAGCTGTGTGATAAATAGTACCTGTATTGCTATGATATTAAATGCCTACTACAGTGCATGGCATAGAATGGAAGTGTAATGAATGGTGCGCAGATTGCTACAATGAAACTGGTATCTTCTGTGTGGGCAGTAAAACTAAATCATCATTAATCATTGGTCATCTGAAATTTTCTTGTGCTATCTCCATGTTAGGTTGTGTTTGACAGTCATAATTTTGGTAGCCTGCTTTTTTAATAGAATCTTGATCTTCATGTTGGGTTGTGGCCATTAGGTAAGGGCCATTGTATTAGAAAAAAATTCCATTAAGAAGGTAGTAATAACCGTAGTTATATTTTTGAATTATGTTTGTTTGCAATCTTATTGTACCTTTTTTACTCATTTTTTAACAGTTTGTAATTAGAAGATAATAAAGGCTTTACTTCCAAATATTCTGTTAAATAACAAAATTAGCTTTTTATTTTTCTGAAACCATACCCATCTTCCTCATCTATTGGCAGGCTTTGCTATTGCCTATTCCAACTTTACCATAAAAAAATCATTTAAAATTTGTTTTCCTTTATTTTCATGTTGTGTTTCAGTGTGTATAGTGAGACAAAAAGTAATAATCCTCCATCTCATTCTTGGATTTATCAAAAGCTGAAAATAAAATAGATCAGATCACTTTCTGGAACAAAATTACTTTATTAGTTTAGTAATAATTTGAGGTTACTTTAAAGATAAGAAGCAGCTTTTGGGAGAAGATTCATTTCCTGCCTTTGGGCTTTATCTGCAAGAACTACATCTTCAGTGTCAAGAGATTGTGTGTTTATAACTGAACTCTAATAAAGTCTGTACTGGGGATGCTGCACACCTGACTTGGTCATTGTGATTATATATTAGGTGCCAAACTGTTGCTTGTCTTTCAAAAAAAATTGCCAAGGGTATTTCATTAAAATCGGCCTGTGTGGGGACAACAAGACCTTGACTTTTTAAATTTTATTTATTTGACAGAGACACAGCGAGGGAGGGAACACAAGCAGGGGGAGTGGGAGAGGGAGAAGCAGGCTTCCTGCTGAGCAGGGAGCCAATGCCAGGCTGTATCCCAGAATCCTGGGATCATGACCCCGGCCGAAGGCAGACACTTAACGACTGAGCCACCCAGGCGCTCCACAACTTTGACTTGATTATAAGTGTGCTAGTTATTACCAACATAGTTAATGATGTCCCTTTGGAAAATAAGTTTGTGTTTCTAAGTGGAATAAATTGTAGTTTTCCTTTTATTAGTGAGTCAAGCAATAATAGGAAGAGGTCATTAATTATAGTAAATATGTTTTCACTAAATCTTATAAAATGTTTTCTTCAACTCTTTGATGCAGCATAGGATATTAAAAACCATGTTCTGAGTTTGTTTTCCTTAAATCTGTATCTTGCACAGTGTTAAAGAACTATACCTTTTTTTATGAGCAGTCTAAAATTACACTCCTTTAAAACTCCTTTTATGCTTCTCCCACTTCTTGCTATGTCTTTTCATCATAGAGAAATTGTCATACAAAACAAGATTATTTCAGAACTGCATCTTTCATATTTTTATGTCTGTGTGTCTTTCTGGAACTGAGACATCTCTTTGGCAAGGGAAAGAACTGTTACTTACATAGTAAACTTTTTAAACATGCAGGGAATTTAGTCATAGTCCTCATTTCGGGGTACAATTACATTATCAGCCTGACAAGGCTCTTTTCCTGTTTTATTAGTTTTCCTCTTCATCCCTAATCCCCTCTCCCATTCCCCTTTAAACATACCCTGATTTGATAGATATGCTTGAGGATGTGTCCTTTTATATTGTGTTGTTTTGAGTATGTTTTATATATGTAAATACCATTGTATTACAGATCTTTTTAAGTCAACACTGCTAGTTCATTCTAACTACAGTATATATATATATATATATATATATATATATATATCTACTTTATCTGATCCTATTCCCTTAAGAAATAAACATTTAAATTACCCTCTGTTCCTCCTACCACAACAATACTGTAAAGAAAAAAACATTCTCATGCCTGTCCCACAAAAGAGTTTCTTTGGGGAATATATCCAGGAGTGAGATTTCTGAACTGGGGAGTATATAAATAAATTTTTCACTAAGGAAGAAGATTAGGATTAGAGGGAGCATGGCACATTAGTTTCTGGAATACATATAGCAGTTTACATTCAATTTCATTTTGTTGGTGGTCACTATTTCTCCATTTACTCATCAACACCTTATAGTTTTTCCAATTCTTAGTTTATTTTGTACCTCATTGATTATTATGAAGCTGAGTTATCTCTTCATGTGTTTGTTAGGCATTCCTTATTCTTCAAGTTTCTCATTAATGTCCACTGACCACTTCTCTGTTGTATTTCCTGTCTCTATTTTTTATGATTTGTAAGAGTTCCTTATATATTTTAGATACTAATCCCTTGTTGGTTTTAGACATAAGTCTGTTACTTTTTTTGTGTCCTTATGGTGAAGACTGCTAATAATTCACCAAAATTTGTTCTTACCTTTACAGACAGTTTAAGCTGGACACATAGCTGCTCAATTAGGGATTACATTTTTAAGGATTATTTATTTATTTATTTATTTGACAGAGATCACAAGTAGGCAGAGAGGCAGAGAGAGAGAGAGAGAGAGGAGGAAGCAGGCTCCCTGCAGGGAGCCGATGCGGGGCTCCATCCCAGGACCCTGGGATCATGACCTGAGCTGAAGGCAGAGGCCCTAACCCACTGAGCCACCCAGGCGCCCCAGGGATTACATTTTTTAACTTTATCATTAGCTAAATTGAGACCATGTGACTAATTTTGCCAATCAGATATGGGCAAAAGTGTTACGTGCATTTCTACTTCAATAGCTCAAAACAAATGATGTGGGCTTCTTTTTTTCCTTGTTATAAATTGGAAGATGGATAGGTTTGTTATTTTAGGCCATGACCTAACTTTCTCCATACCCTAGCAAATGGCAGAGCAACAAGCCAGAAAGAGCTTAGGTTTCTGAATGACCATGTGTACTAAACAGTGGTCTTGCCAAACTGAATTGCCTCATGAAACAGTTATTTAAGAGATACATAAGCTTAAGTCCAATATTTGAGTGCTAACTTGTTATTAAGCTTAGAGTTGACTATAATGTGTCCTTTATGGAGCATAAATTCTCTCTTAAATGTAGTCAAATCAATTTCCCCCTATATAGTTTGTGCTTTAGAGGTCTTGTCTAAGTAGATATTCGCTGCTCTGAAGCTATTCTCCAAGATATTCTCCTCTCTACTGTTGGCTTTGTAATACCTTTTATATATAGGTCATGTTGAATTCACCTTTATACATGTTGTGAGGTAGGGATCCAACATTATTTTTCTTAGAATGGCACAGGTGTTTGCCAGTACCATCTGTAGATAATGCATGCTTTTCCTTCTGATTTATTGGCCATTTTTATCATGTCAAGTTACCATATATTCATGAATCTGCTAAGCTCTCTTGTTTATTGTTTGTTACTATGGCAGTTATACAGTTTTTTATTATTATGTCTTAGTAGTAAATCATACTATTTAGTAGGGTGAGTCCCTTTATACTTCTTTTTAAATTTGATTGAATTATTTTTAGATGTTTATTCTTACATAGACATTTTAGAATAAGTTTGTGAAATTTCTTGAAAACTAGAACAAAACCTTCCTGATTTATACTGGAACTGTCTTGGATTTATAGATTAATCTTTAAGGAACTACCTGTAAATGTGGTATAGTTCTTCATTCATTTAGACTTTTTTTTGTGAGGTGATTTTTCACTATTAATGTTCTCTGCCTTATCTTCAAGTTAATTCCTAGGTATTCCATATAACTATTTTGAGTGGTACTTTATTTTCCATATGACTATTCTGGTACACAGCAACGCTATTGATTTTTTTAAGTTGATTTCTTGTATTTGGCGGTCTTTCTAAACTCATTTATGATGATAATTTGTCTACACCATCTCCTTCATCTCTTCTAATCCTTATTCCGTGGTTTTTTCCCCCTTCCCCCCATTTTATTATATTAGCCATATTCTCCAGTAATATGTTGAACAGAGCCTCAATGGGCATCTTTTCTTATCTATATCTTAAATGGAATGATTCTGAAGTTTTCCATTAAGTTTGATGTATATTAGCTTTTAGTATGTAGACTTTATCAAGTTAAGGAATTTTTCCTTCTGTTCATAGTTTACTGGCAATTTTTTAATAAATCATTAAAACTATCAGATGCCTTTTCTGAATCTATTGAAATAGTCATTTTCTCCTGTAGTCCATAATGTGATTACATTGATAGATTTTCAAATATTAAACCATTCTTGAATTTCTTTTTTTTTTTTTTTCTTAAAGATTTTTTTAATTTATTTGACAGAGACAGACAGTGAGAGAGGGAATACAAGCAGAGAGAATGGGAGAGGGAGAAGGAGGCTTCCTGCCAAGCGGGGAGCCCGATGTAGGGCTCGATCCCAGGACCCTGGAATCATGACCTGAGCCCAAGGCGCCACCCATGCGCCCCCATTCTTGATTTTTTTGTGTTAATTGTTTTTGAACAGTATGTGTTATTTTTAATATACTAACAGATTCAATTCACTAATTCTTCATTTAGGATTTTCAGACATCTATGTTCATAAATGAAATGGGCTTTAGTTATTATCTGAAAATGTGCCTGCAGATTTTAATTTATGGGGGTGACATTGACATGAAGAGAGTGCATTGAAAGATTATTACTGTTCACAAGAGAAGGGAGCATGCTACTCTACTCAAGGACATGGGAAGTACCAGATGTAGTCAGGAAGCAAAAGCAAGAGCAAGGGGTAAGGCAAGGAAGGGGGAAACATTTCAAACAGAATTGGCTAGTTTGAATAATGTTGGCAGGCTCCGGACTTAAAGAGGTGCTCTCCAATTGCTAATATCTGACCTTTAGTGCTTAGGGCAGAGGAATAATGCCTCCTGAAGTATAACAGCCAGGTAAAGGAGATGATTTGAAGTTTGGGCTCTTCAGTTTACATAGGAAAAATACATTCTTGGACTAACCTTTGCTATCTCTCAGGAATTGGCCAACCCTGGAAGAGGTAGTTTCTCCCTAATCAGCAAGGTCACAAATGCCAGAGCATCAAGAATACAGGAAATAATAACATACAGTTAATGTTATTGGCCTTCTGGTGGATGGATGCCAAATAGACAAAAATTCTAAGAAAACACAAACAGCTATCTGTTCTTTTCGTACTACTATCTAGTTTTGAAATCAAAATGATGTCAGCCGTATAAAGCATTTTAGGTATTTCTCTTTGTATCCCATTATCTGTAACAAATTGTAGAAAATGAATTATTTGCTCCTTGAAAATTTTAGGAGAATTCAGCTTCTATAACTATCAGGGTTTATGGCTGTTTGGGAGAGGATGTCTTTGTCGTTATTGGCCTGTACAAGTTTTGGGGGTTTTTTTTAAGATTTTTTTAAGATTTTATTTATTTGACAGACAGAGATGACAAGTAGGCAGAGAGGCAGGCAGAGAGAGAAGGAAGCAGGCTCCCTGCTGAGAAGAGAACCTGATGTGGGGCTCAATCCCAGGACCCTGGGATCATGACTTGAGCCGAAGGCAGAGGCTTTAACCCACTGAGCCACCCAGGTGCCCCTGTGTTAGTACTTTTAAATCTCATCTATCATCACCTGTATCTCTTCACTTTTCTTGATGATCTTGCCAGAAGTTTGTGTGCTTACTAATCTTTTCAAAGAATCAGCATTTGATTTTATTCATCTTTCCATTTTATTTCTACTCTGTTTGATTTCTGCCCATATCTTTGTTTCCTTTGTTCTTTTGAGTTATTCTATAGATACTTTTTCAACTTGAGTTGAACTTTGATATTTCTTACATAAGCACATAAATCTATAGTTTTTTTAATATTGTTTTAGTTGTCTCACAAACTTTGTTACATAGTATTTTTATTGTTGTACTTGTCTAATTATCCTGTAATTTCCTTTATAATTTCTTCTTTGACCTGAGGATTTAGAACTATGGTTTTTGAGTTTCTAGACATAATGGTGGAGGTTGTTTTTTGTTTATTTGTTTGTTTTTGGTTGCTTTTGTTGTTACGGATTTCTAGTTTTATTGTTAAAATGAAAGAACATCGATTATATGGTGTTTGCTTTGTGGCCAGCACAGTTTTTGCTTCTTATGTCTTTGAAAAGCATGTTTATTTTTCACAGTATGTGAGTTGTCTATATATTTGTTAGTTTGAACTTACTTGTATTTTCTTAATTAATCTTCCTGTTCTGTTAGTTTCAGAGAAGAGTAAGTTAAAATTGCCATCTAAAATTGTTGATGTCTCTATAAAATTGTTGTTGCTTTGTGTGTATGTGTTTGTAACATTATTGCAAAGAAATTCACATGCCATAAAATGCAATGGTTTTTAATATATTCACAGAGTTGTGCAGTCATTATTATTACCTAATTTTAGAACAGTCTTTTTAAAAAAGCCCAAAAAGACACTTGTGCCCTTTAGCAGTCACTCTCCTTTCTCCCTTTCCCCAAACCCTGGAAACTGCTTATTGAATTTCTGTCTCTCATTCAGTGGGTTTCAAGTAAGTGGAATCATATAATAATATGTGGCCTTTTGTAGTCACAAAACATGGCTTCTTTCACATAGCATAATGCCTTCAGGTTCATCTGTGTTGTAGCCTTTATCAATACTTCATTCCTTCTTATGGCCAAATGATACTCTATTGTATGGATATACATACCGTATTTCGTTTATCCATTCATCTTGATGGGCATTTGGGTTGTTTCCACTTTTTGGTTATTAAGAATAATGCTGCTATGAACATTCATGTATAGGCTTTTGTATAGAGATGTTTTCATTTTTCTTGAGTATATACCTAGGAATGGAACTGCTGGGTTTTATGTGGCTCTGTGTTTACCTTTTGAAGTACTGCCAGACTATTTTCCAAAGTTGCTACACCATTTTACAGTTCTACCAGCAACATTTAAGGATTCCGGTTTCTCCATGTCTCATCAACACTTATTATTTTTTATTTTAGTCATTCTGCTGGGTGTGAAATGACATCTCATTGTGGTTTTGATTTGTATTTCTTTAATGGCTTAATGATACTGAGCATCTTCTCAAGTGCTTGTTGGCCATTTATATATCTTTGGAGAATTGTCTATCCAAGTTTGCAAGTCCATTGTTCATTTTTAAATTGGTTTTAGTCTTTATTGTTGAATTGTAAGAATTATTTATTCAGGATACAAATCCCTTACCATATATATGATTTCCAGATATTTTCTTCTATTCAGTGGGTTTTCACTTTCTTGATGCTGTCCTCTGAAATACAGTTCTTTTTAATTTTGTTAAAATGTAATTTGTGCCTTTTTTTTCAATTGTCGCTTGTACTCTTGGTTTGGTAAGTTACAAATTTTGTCATGTAGTATGTAACCGTGATCACAAAGATTTATTCCTGTGTTTTCTAAGTTTTGTAGTTTTAGTGCTTACTTTTACATTATGATCCATTTGAGTTTTTTCTATATGGTGTGAGGTAAGTACCCAACTTCATTCTTTTGCATGTAGGTATCTAGTTGTTCCAGCACTATTTATTGAGAAGACTATTCTTTCCCCCGTTGAATTGTCTTGGTGTTTTATTCATTGTAAAAGCATAAATGTTTATGTTTGTCAGTTCTTAATCTGTTTTTCCTTCAGTATATAATACAGTACCCTACTTCTCCCTTATATATTTTTTTAAAGATTTTATTTATTTATTTGACAGAGAGAGATCACAAGTAGGCAGAGAGGCAGGCAGAGAGAGAGAGGAGGAGGAAGCAGGCTCCCTGCCGAGCAGAGAGCCTGATGCGGGACTCGATCCCAGGACCCAAGATCATGACCTGAGCCGAAGGCAGAAGGCTTAAGCCGAAGGCAGAAGGCTTAACCCACTGAGCCACACAGGAGCCCCTTTATATTTGTTTTTGCTTTCTATTCTGTGCTTTGTTTTTTTAAATTCTCTAATTACTGTGAAGCTCTTGGTTCACAGTTGTCCTTCGTATTTCCCAGCCATTTATTTTCAGCATTTCTGTACCTTTTTGGACTTAGGCTATCCCTATTGATCTATTCCTACATCTTTTTTTTTTTTTTTTTAATTTTTCTATTTATTTTTTTGACAGAAGTCACAAGTAGGCAGAGAGGCAGGCAGAGACAGGGAAGCAGGCTCCCTGCTCAGCAGACAGCCCGGTGTGGGCCTCGGTCCCAGGACCCTGAGACTATGACCTGAGCCGAAGGCAGAGGCTTAACCCACTGAGCCACCCAGGTGCCCATTTCTACATCTTTTAAAAATCCAATATTAAGAATCTTTCTTTAGATCAGTGAGTTTAACTCATTTACATGTATGTATTGGAACATTGTATTAGAACTTTCCTGTCATTTTATATTTTTTATTTAATAGATTGAATTTTCGTTTTTGGGTTTTGGGGTTCTTTTTGTTTGTTTGTTTTTCCCAATTTGAAAGCTCCACATTTTGCTCTGTTTTAGTTAGAATTTTGGTCATTGTATGGTAACAGGTGGTAACTACACTTACCAGGGTGAGTGTAGTGTAACATACAGAATTGTTGAGTCACTGTTCTGCACCTAGAACTAAAACAATGTTCTGTGTCAACTGTTCTTCAGTAATAAAAAATTTTTTAAAAAAGAAAAATATTTTTGGTCATTGCCCAGATAAGTCCAGACTTTCATTTATGGTTTTTTTTTTTTTAAGTATTTTTATCTACATCACCATCCTCCCTTTAGCAAGTACTGTGGCAAACTTTGGCCTCCTTTTCTCATACTATATTTATATCACCTAGTAGGTGAGATGTTGGCAAACTATGGCCTATCTGCCAGCAACCTGTTTTTAAGTAAAGTTTTATTGGAACATGCTAAGATCTGTGCTATCTGATATAGCAGCACCCACTAGTTTTAAGCTTAAAATTTAAGAGTTCCTCAGTCACACTAGCCACATTCATGTTATCCATAGCCACATGTGACTAATGGCTACCATATTGGACAACACAGATAAAGGTAGAGCACTTTAGTTATCCCAGAAAGTTCTATTATACAGAGCTTCCCTAGATTTTTGGCTCTAGATTGTTTTGGTTATATGTTTTGTTCCTTTTTGAAGGTAATAGTAAGTTTTACTAAATTATTTGTTCACTTTTTTTTTATTTTAAGATTTTATTTATTTGACAGAGCACAAACATTGCGAGGCGGGGGTGGGAAGAAGCAGGCTCCCCACTGAGCAGGGAGCCCAATGCTAAGCTCAGTCCTAGGACTTTGGGATCATGACCTGAGCCAAGGGCAGACGCTTAACCAAGTGAGCCACCCAGGTGCCCGTATTTATTCACTTTCATGTATCTTTTATAACATCATTCTTGTTGGGAATGTTCCTTTAATGAGTATTTTCAAAGAAGGCCTTTAATGTAGGAAATATTATAAGACTTTGTATGCTTAAGATAGCTTTACTTTTGATGATAGTTTATCTGGATATAAACTTTTTGGTTCAAAATTCTGTCAACATTTTAAAATTACTCTGCATAGTAATTTTAAGAATTATTTTAAATCTTGTGTTTCTAATGAGGTATCTGATGTCATTTTGATCTTAATCCTTTCTTGGTAAACTATTCTTGTTAGAAGCTCTTAGAATTTTTTTTTTTATCTTTGATTCTCTTAAATTTTATTGTATCAAGGTGTTGTTTATGTATATGTGTGTGTTTTATTTATCCTCTGGCACTCATAAGCTGTTCAATTTGACATTTTTTTAATTCTAGAAAATTCTCAGTCATTCATATACTTCTGGGAATCAGTTTACTTTATACATCTTCTATATCTTCTGTTTTTACAAAGTTAATACTCTATCATGTCTTTGTACCTTTAAAAAATCTTCCTAATTCCTTCCTCTTAATGTTTTAGAAGTGTTTCTTAGCCTAATAATTCCAACTCACTAAAACATTTTTCAGCTATACCCATTAATCCATTCACCCATCTCTTGATATTTTCATTTTAACTGTTTTCTATATACATTACCTCAAATTATTTCTTTTTTTAATTAAATCTCAAATCACCTTTATTTTATTTATTTATGTATTTATTATTTTTTTAAAGATTTTATTCATTTATTCGACCAAGAATGAGAGAGCATAAGCAGGAGGAGCAGCAGGCAGAGGGAAGGGGAGAAGCAGACTCCCCACCGGGCAGAGACTTCTACATGGGCCAGATCACAGGACGCCGGGATCATGACCCGAGCCTAAGGCAGATGCTTAACTGACTGAGCCACTCAGGTGCCCCTCAGATGGTTTCTTTTTTAAAAACGATTTCTACTTCATACTAACCCACATCCTCTCATATCTGAGGATGTGTATTATGGTCATATAAAATTTATAGTCTGACTAACTCATTAATTTTGTTTTTTTTTAATGTATATACAGTTTTTTTGTTTTAATCTTTTAAAACATTTTTATTATTTAAATTCAATTAACATATAACGTATTTGTTTTTAATCTTTAAAAAGATTTTGATAGTTTTTATACTTCAGTGCTTTCTTGCTTGATTGATGGATTGATTTTTTTCCATGAACACATTTTCCATCGAGATTTTCAGCCACATTAAGTTAGCTGGTACTGTGTTTGAAAGGAGTGGTCAGGTTGTCTGGAGAAAGGAAGAAGAACCCCAGAGCAGAGAGCCTACAGTATTTTGGATCATAGGATATCTGGACTTCCCAGTTGCATCATCCATCAAGAAACCCTTCCTATTAACTCCATCAGAGATTTGCTCTTTATTGAGACCAAGGTTCCGTGGAATTTTGTTCAGCGAACAGAGAGAACATTGGGGTTGCCACCCCACCTAAACTGGAGTGCTGCTCTGAGATTACCTCAGAGCAATTGTGCTTTTTTGCCTAAGGTGATTGGAGAGAGACATTTTGGAAAAGCTCGCCATCATCCAGCCCCCCAGTTGTGTGTCATATACTCTTCAGCTGTGGGTTGCTACTCTTCCCTCCCTCTGTCCAGACAAGCCATCATTTGTTTTCCGAGAGATTTTTCACTGCTTTTTTGTTTGTTTCTTACATCCAACCTCTCACTTGTAGAACAATTTCAAGGGGAGCTTGTCTTAATATCAAGAATGTAACCCGAGTATGACTAATTTAAAAAATTATGCACATTCGGCTTTTGATTGGATGAGATTTTTTTTTTTGCCTCAAATTAATTTTTCTAACTATCTCTAATTATTAATTTAAGTTTTTACTAGTTGTTTTCCATTTAAGGATCACATATGCTCTTGACAGTAGGAAAGGAACAAAGGGAGGTCCTAGGCAATGGAAGGAGACTGGTGTAGAAATAATTTGTTTTCATTTGTTTATTTATTAGAGAGAGAGACAGTACAAGCAGGGGGACCAGCAGCCAGAGGTAGAGGGACCTGAGCGGGGAGCCTGATGTAGGGCTCCATCCCAGGACCCTGAGATCACAACTTGAGCCAAAGATTGAAGCTTAACCGACTGAGCCACCACCCAGGCGCCCCGGTCTAGTAATATTAAGTGTTAATTCAGAAAAAGAATAATGTAGATTTCAGTGCACATTTTTTTTTTCATGTTCTTGTTCAGAACTTTTAAATATCATTATTTAAGAATTTGATATGTAGAAGACATTGTACTGGGCACTACTGATAGAAGTTTGAATAAGATAAGATCTCTGCTTTCAAGGAGTTCTTTTCAATACTTTATGAAAGTGAATTTATATATAATTCAGGTTAAAACTAAAATATCTTCACTTCTGAGAGAAGTTAAAATTTCAGAAGCTACTAAGGGTGTTTTGTTGGAATTAAGGACATTTCTCTTTGAGCAACCAGGGATAAAAGCCAGATGGAACAGCCCGCCTTACTTTGAGAAAAATTTTTTTGTGGGCTCCTTTTCCTGTGCACAGCTTTTGTTCGTTCTGCAGTCTATTTGACTATGGCCTGTTTTTGGCTATACATTTTCTAGCTTCGTATGATGTGGGCTACCCTGCTTTCTGATCTTAAAATCAGCCTCGTATCTTAGTGTTTTTATGCATTCCAGGAATGATTTGCTTTGTATACTTGGACCATGCTCTTTAGCTTGTCTCTGTCTGTTCATCTGTTGCATAATAATTTGCCTCTGCTACTAGATTCCTGTCTCTGAATTTGCTCTGTACCTGTCCTTATATGTAGTTGGTTTGACATATTTTGGCTCTTGGCTTTAATTTCTAAATATGCCCTTTTGTTCTTCCTGAGGTGATTCATTGAGGCTGTGTTGCAACTGATTTTCTAAAACACTGGTCAGCCCTGTCACTGGTTCAGATCCTCTCTTCTTCCTCTTCCAGATTTTTGAGTTGTAATAGCCACAGCTCATTTTATTTTTAAATTGTTATTATTACATAGTTTATTTAAAATTACCCACCACAGATAAAAGTCTAAAGTTTTTTGTGTAGGGCCTGATGTTATTTTCCTTTTTGAAAACACCTTTATTGAGGTATAATTGATGTATACATGCACCTATTTACAATACACAGTTTGCTAAATTTTGACATAAGTATATACCATGAACTATCACTGCAATAAAGATAACATATCCATCACACTGCAGAATTTCTTTATGTCCCTTTGTAGTTCCTCCCTCTTGCCCCTTCCGATCCCCTCTATAACCCTAGGCAACTACTGATCTAAATTCTACAACTATAGTTTTCATTTTGAGGAATTTATATAAATGGAATCATGCAGTATATACTTTGGTTGAGGGGTGTGGGTGGCTTCTTTCAGCATAATTACTTTGAGATTAATTCACACTGCGTTTCAGTAGTCCACTCTTTCTAGTTGCTGAGTAGTATTCTGTTGTATAAGTATACCACAGTTTATCTGTTCACCTGTTGTTAGTTATTTGGATTGTTTCCAATTTTTGGCTGTTAAAAGTAAAATGGCTGTGAACATTTGTGTACCGTCTATACTTTCATTTCTCTTGGATGAATACTTAGGCATGGAATGAATGGCTGGATTGCGTGGTAGGTGTATATTTAACTCTAAGAAACTGCTAAATTCTTTTCCAAAGTTGGTGCACCATTTTACATTTCCACTACTGATATATGAGTCCTAGATGCTCTAAGTCCTTTGTATGGCTATGTTGTCATTTACTTTTTAATAAAACATTTTATTCTTTTCCACTTGTGTTTCTGCAACTTGTGTTTACATTTAAATGTTTAATAATGCCTAGAATGTGTTTTGGTGTTTGCTAAAAGGGAAGAGATACGTTAAGAAATCAGTTTTAATATTTCGTTCAAAAGATAGTTGTTTCTGCATCATTTTATTAAATAGTCTATCATATTTGTATGGATTTAAAACTTGCCTTCCTAAGGAATTGTTTCAGGTGAATACATTTTTCGGTTCTTTGCCTATTCTTCAAAACCTAAATGTTTAGATATTAGAAAAAAATGTACCATAAATCAGAAAGTTCTCCACTTACTTTAAGGAAATGAAATTATGAGGCTCATGTTCTATATATGAGATTAATTGAGTTCTCAATGAAGAATTATTGTCATAAGATTTCAAAAATGTACATTCATATCTTTTGGATAAGTATTTTTTTGTCCAATTTGTAATCATTCTAAAAACATAACTCTGGGGACACCTGGGTGCCTCAGTGGGTTAAAGCCTCTGCCTTCAGCTCGGGTCATGGTCCCAGGGTCCTGGGATCGAGCCCCACATCAGGCTCTCCACTCAGCGGGGAGCCTGCTTCCTCCTCTCTCTCTGCCTGCCTCTCTGCCTACTTGTGATCTCTGTCTGTCAAATAAATAAATCAATCAAAATAAATAAATCTTTAAAAAATAATAATAAATAAAAACACAGCTCTGGATGAAATGATCTCTCCAGGCCATGTATGATTCTACCTCTTGATTACTATTTCTGCAGTCTCCAAGCTTAGAAACCTTAATACCATGTTTGGTCCTGTTTTCTGCATTCCTTCAGTCCATCTGCTTCCAAGTTCTGTTTCTTTTAGAGCATCACCTAGTTTATCCCATTTATCCATTCCCATGTGCCATAGTCTTAAAACCTCAGTGCCCTTTGTATAATTCCCTGTTATCCATATTACATTGATTCCAGATCATTTTTCTAAATGACTTTTTTATTAAGTTTAAAAAAGTTAATTCTTTTTTGTCTTCACATCACATTTAGGGTTCTATTTTACATAATGTAGTCTGAGTCGAGTTTTAGTTCTTAGCACCCATACAGAAGTCATTTGCTTTTAATCATATTGATCTCTTCCTTCTTGCCATGTTTATGTCATTGTATTTTTTTTTTTTTTAAGACTCCCATTTATTTTGAGAGAGAGTGCATGAGTCGGGGAGGGGAAGAGGGAGAGACAGAATCCCAAGCAGACTGCACACAGAGCCCAAGCCCTGTGTGGGGCTTGATCCCATGACCTCGGGTGGCCCAGCTGAAATCAAGAGTCAGATGCTGAGCCACCTAGGCGCCCCTATGTCATTGTATTTCTTTATCGGGTTTCCTTTGTATAATACAACTTTTTTTCCTATTACCTTTCTTTCTAAATTTAGCTTAAATCTTCCTCTCCCATAGATACTTCTTTGACTCTCTCAGACCATGATTTCCCCTCTGAATACCTGCAGTAAATGTCTCCATTCACTCTGTTTGATCCATGGCCACTTCCTTGGACATGTTAACCATGCCCTTGTCGATTCTCTGTGCCTGAAAAAGTGTTCTCTATATCTCATTGTGACTTGTTTTCTTAACTGTTTGCAGGTCCTGGTGCAAATGACACTTTCCCATTGAGACCTTCCTTGAATGTCTTATTTTAAATTCAGTCTGCTCCTTAGTGTCTGTACCTTTCCTTGATTGTTTTTTTGCATAGGGTGCAATACATCTGACATATATTTTACTTGTCTGTTTTTGTTTCCTTATAAGTTCATTGACGGCAAAGGTTTTTGTTTATTGTTTTTTGGCCAGTACCTTGAATAGTGTACTGCACATGGCATATGCCCACTAAGTACATAAGTGAATGAATAAATGTTTTAAGTTGGTGTTAATTGTTCTTTAGTTAAATAAAGGCATTAGTTTGGGCACCTGGGTGGCTCAGTGGGTTAAAGCCTCTGCCTTCAGCTCAGGTCATGGTCCCAGGGTCCTGGGATCGAGTCCTGCATTGGGCTCTCTGCTCCGCAGGGAGCCTGCTTCCTCCCCTCTCTCTGCCTGCCTCTCTGCCTACTTGCAATCTCTGTCAAATAAATACAATCTTTAAAAAAAAAAATAAAGGCATTAGTTTAATTTGTTTAGTTCTTTGAAGGTTGGCATGGAGTGACCTGGCAACATTAAGTACTAACTGACTGAAGGTGTAGAATTAGAAACTTTGACCACACAAAGGCAGGTGGCACTTTATATTCCACAGCCCATCAAGATACTAAGCATAATTAACTTTCAGTTCTGAGTAGATCTTAAAGTTACTTAATAAATTTGTTACTTAGTAAATTAGAATAATTTCTGGTTACTTAATTATAGTAACCTCCTGTGTATATAAAAAATACATATTCCTTTAGACCATTTAGAAAATATAGAAAAGGAGCACCTGGGTGGCTCAGATGGTGGAGTGTCTGCCTTCGGCTCAGGTTGTGATCCCAGGGTGCTGACTGAGCCCTGCATTGGGCTCCCTGCTTGCTTCTTCCTCTCCTGCTGCTGCCGCTCCTGCGTGTGCTCTTTCGCTCTCTCTGTCAAATAAATAAAGTCTTAGAAAAAAATACAGAAAAGTATGGACTATATAAAATGTCCACAAGAATTAAGTAATGGAAATTTATACACTGTAGGTGGGAATAGAAATTAGACCACTTTGGAGAACAGTTTGTCAGTATTTAGTGAAGTTAAAGATCGATGTTCTACAACATAGCAGTTCTCTTAAATGGTTACACATGTGTATCAGGACTTAGGGACAATGTTTATGGCTGCTTTCTTTGGGGAAAAAAGAAAAGGAAATAACCCAAATAAATATTCATTAGCGGAAGTACTTATAAAAGTTCAGATCATGCAAAATTAACATCATTTAGAGACATAAAATAAGGGAGGTAAACTGTTCCTCCATCATCACAGAGTCTCTGGCTGGGAGTGACATAAGACGAAATAACAGGAGAAAAGCAAAGCTCATTTTATATTTACATGGGAGCCCTTGCTAGAATAATGAAGACCCAAAGAAGTGACTAGACCTAAGTGCTTATACACTAGGTTGAATGGCAGAAATTGTGGGAAAGTAAAATATATGTGTAGACTAAGGAAGATAGTTATTTTAACAAGGTGTGTTTCGATTTCTCTTGGCCTTGACTCCCTATGTTCAGTGATAAGTTTGTTTCTTCCTTCTGGTATTGGGAAGGCACCTTTCACATGGGAATTTTCAAGTGTCTTCAGTTCACAATAATCAGTATGCCTAGTGGCCATGTCCGGAAGTCCTTTAATACATATGTAGCAAAACTAACAAAAAGCAAGGAGATTATATAAACAAAATTTAGGGTGGAAAGGGTGGAAGATGAGACTTAGGGACGGATATATATTGACTTCATCTCTGTTGATAATGTTCCATTTCTTAGTCTGAGTAATGAATTCACAGGTACTATGTTATTTTTTTTACCCTTTTTGTAGATAATTTTTCATAATAATTTGTAAAGGTAGTGGTAATGTCATGTATAGGGAAAGTTGACAGGGTGTAGGAGGTTTACAAAGAGAGAAGACCTGAATATAGTTGGTAGAGAAAAAGAGAGACTTGTTTAGTAAAAGAGGAGATTTGGTAAATACCATTAGGACCCAGTTACAGTTGGAAGCTAAGAAATAATATTTTCCAGGAGTGTTTAGCTGCCTACTATAAACAGCAATTGGTTGCATGGATTCAGGACTCATGTTTATCAAATAGGTATAAAAGATGGGCAATGGGGGTTTAGATTATTGGCAAGAGTAGTGGAAGATTCACTACTTTAAAGATTAATTAAAAAAATAGGGGCGCCTGGGTGGCTTAGTGGGGTAAAGCCTTTGTCTTTGGCTTGGGTCATGATCCAGGGTCCTGGGATCAAGCCCCACATTGGGCTCTCTGCTCGGTGGGGAGCCTGCTTCCCCCCACCTCTCTGCCTGCCTCTCTGCCTACTTGTGATCTCTCTCTGTCAAATAAATTTTTTAAAAAAGATTAATAAAAAATAGAAAAATCAAGGGATTAGTGGCATCTGTAAGAGCAAAGAAAAGATAGTGGAAATAAATGAGCAAGAGAGCTATATATTCTGTTGAAGTCAGAAGCATTGTAAGTTGCACTGTTACTTTATGCATCATTAACAAAACACTACCAATTAAACTATAATATTCTTATAAGTTAGAATTCTAATTATATATTTACTATACAATATTGAAAGTTCTTTTAGACTTAATAGTATGTAAATTTTTACCTCTGGTTACTCTTACACATATATTAAAAATCAAAATGTGAATAAAAATAATTAGTTAAGGGTTCCTAAAACTTTTTCAAATCTGGAAGTTTTTTGTTTGTTTGTTTTCTTGATTGTAGTGAATTCTCACTCATTTTGTTCAGATTTTCCAAGGAATGCATATGAAGGAGTCATGATCAATCAGTCTTTTTTGAACTTATTTCTTCACTCAGATTCATTGATGACTGCATTTTTCTAAATTTATCATTCTTTCTGACATCAAGCTTAAGTATGGTCATAAGGAGGGTATTTGTAGGTAATGAACTAGGCATGTTAAGTAGTAAGCCCAAGTGGGACTCCAGAGTAAATTATCTCTGTAATTGCATAATTTTAAGAAATGTTATGTTACCAACACTTGATGATATTCATTCTGCAGATTTTGGTGCTGATGCTGTTTTAGTATTTACACACATGCAGGTAGAACCAACTACTAAGAATACCTCTTGCTCAACAGCGGTTAGATGATGCCTGCTGTATGAAGTGTATCCTGATTTCATCAATATAAGTATATGAAATAATGTACATCTTCTATACAGTGAAATTTGGTGGGAAAGTAGTGGTGGTTGTTGGTTTGGTTGTCCAGATTTATAGTTTCAGAGCTGGAGCAGTCACAGATAATGACAAGGGTGACAGTGATAGGGTAGCTACTTGGAGAGGAAACCATCATAACTGGACCTGAGGAAAACAATGTCAGGTCACTGTGTTGTACGGATTATCTGTGATGATGATGGCATGATATAAAGCAGAGAGGAAAACTGAGATCAAGGTGTCAGAGATAGTAGTAAAGGATTCATAAATTGAAAGTAAAAAGGGATAAAGGTAACAGTTATATATAAAGCAAAAACTTCAAAGGAGTAGAGGTTTTACTTTTACCCACAGTGTATGACACTAGAATCAGGAGGAGACACAGTGTCTTCCTAATGTGAAGTATGTAAACCATGAGCAGCCTCAGAAGAAAGGGTATCTTTGGGGAAGAGACAGTTTCAGTCAAGGAAATAAAGGTTCATCAAAGAGGATGAGAATCCAGGGATTATAGAGGACATCATGGGAAGGTTTTAATCAAGGTCAAAGACACAAGAAGCAGTGTGGCCATAATATGAGAGGGAATGATTAGTAGTGAACATGGACTAACATGGATATAGCATAAAAGTTTGCCCATACCATTAAATGTTGTTGAAAACAGGCTTTTAAATGGCTGCAGAACTTTGTGTTGAAGGGTATACAGCTCACTTAACTCATCTTCTGATGTTGAAAGGTTGCTTCAAGTTTTTCACTAATGTGAATGGATATCCCATTATATAATACAGTGACTATAATAGGTCCTAAATCTTTTTGTATATCTTTTTTTAAAAAATCTATACAACAAACTCCTGAAAGTGGAATAATTACTGGTTCAAAAGAAACATATTTTTTCAGGCTTTTAATTCATTTTGCCAAATTGGAACCATTTCACACTTTCATAGCATAGGAGTGTGTACTCATTACCTTGCCAGTATTGGATGATATAACTTTAAAAATCTGTACCAATTTGATTGATGATAAAAGTTACTATTTTCATTTTCATCTCCTTAATTATTGGTAAGATTGAATATTTTTTCATATAGTTAATGGTCATTTATATTTTCTAAATTTTTCTGTTTATAGCCATGTCCATTTTTTCATTCTGAGCTTATATAATAAAAATTTTGTGTATTTTTGGCAGCTCTTAAACAAGCTTTGTACTTAAATGAGAATCATGTGAATGTGGACAAACAAAGCTCATAATAGAGACTGCTGAGTTGTAGGACCTTTAGTAAATGATCTGTTGCTAAGTTAAGAAAAATAATAAAGAACAGGAAGTTTTCATTTCTGAGTTCTCAGAGCACAACCAAAAATTATAGCCATAACCCATTTGAGGAAGGACTGATTCTTTAACTGTTTTTTCTTTAGTTGAGAACTGTTTTGGATAAGTGGATAAGTAAATGTCTTATTTAATAAAGAAGGCTATATATGATTTTTTAAAAATTTGTGACTTATTAGTTATGGGAAAAGATTGATTTCTGAAAGAAAAACAAAAGAATATTCAGAACCCTTTTCTGAATTTTTTTTTTAATTTTGTTTCACTTTGTAAAGAAAATTTTTGTGACTAAAGAAAGGTAATTCAGTAATATAAATTAATGGTCCAGTATCTTATTTCTTTCCTGGAGTCATTAAACTCTATTCCATGTATTACTAAAGGAGCTCTAGTAATACATATAAAGCTATTTCTCTTGTAGCAGTTATCAAAAGCCCAGGAGTCAACCCATCCAAACATGCATAGTGATGTAAGAAATGCAAAATCATGTGGTTTCTCTTGCATTTATCTGAACTAATTGTGAAGGTTTTAAAAACCATTTCCCTTTTAATTAGATCATGTTTGTCCAACTGTATCCCAATAAAACATTAGATTGATAATTTTTTTTATTTTTAGATTTTATTTGTGAGAGAGTGTAGGGCAAGAGAGAGAACAGGTTGGTGGTTGGGGTAGAGGGAGAGGGAGAAGCAGACCCCCCACTGATGCAGGGCTCCATCCCAGGGCCCTGGGATCATGACCTGAGCCGAAAGCAGCCATTTAATCCGACTGAGCCACCCAGGTACCCATTTAAATAATTCTTATTCTCTACACAAAACAAACTACCAGGGGAGGTAGTAAAGACTAAGAATAGCCAGTCACGGTGATTTTCCTACTTCTGCAGTTTATATACTTGATAACCATGTGTGTGTGTGGAGAAGAGGGTATTGTTATAATTAGTATCTCTAAAATGGACCTGGCATTTTATCTCTTCATGTTGATTTCTTATTTGGAAATTAAGCTAAAAGAAACCTACCAACTCTTAGATTAGACATAAAAAATTAAGATGTTGATCAGATATGGTTCTGTTCCCACTTTCAGTGCTGTACACATAGTAGGCTCTCAGAACATGTTTGTTGAATCAAGTTGAAATATTTGCAAGGAACTACTACTTCAGGTTTTATAAAAGGTTATTTCCCTGAGGTTTTTGGTACAAAACCTATTTTGAAAGATTCGTGTGGTACAATAGCAGTTCTTGCACTTTTATGACAGTTGGAATGTTTACATAAGAGCCAATTTATTAACTTGAATTGTGTTTTCTTTAAGATACAGGCCCAGGTCACCTGGGTGGCTCAGTCAGTTAAGCAGCTGACACTTGGTTTTGGCTCAGGTCATGATCTCAGGGTGGTGAGATCAAGTTCCTGGTAGGGCTTTGCGCTGGGTGTGGAGACTACTTGAAATCTTAAGAGTCTTTTTTTCTCCCTCTCCTCCCTCTGCCCTTCCCTGCTACACTCGAGCTTGCTTTCTTTGCACTCTCTCTTTAAAAAAAAAGGGGGGGGTGAAGGCCCTTACAGGGAGTAATTTTTATCTTCCTACATTTGAAACTAATGATAATTTGTAGTTTTATTAGAAGGCACTATTAATAAATACTCCCTTCTATTATTTTGTGAACAACTGGTCTTCAAACATAAAATTAGAATAATTGCAGGTTTGCTAATTTTTTTAACCATTTTTTAATTAAAATTTTTTTATTTTTTATCAACATAAAATGTATTATTAGCCCTAGGGGTACAGGTCTGTGAATCGCCAGGTTTACACACTTCACAGCACTCACCATAGCACATACCCTCCCCAATGTCCATAACTCAACCACCCTCTCCCTACCCGCCTCCATCCAGCAACCCTCAGTTTATTTTGTGAGATTAAGAATTTCTTATGGTTCGTCTCCCTCCCAATCCCATCTTATTTCATTTTTTCCTTCCCTACCCCCTAAACCCTGCACTTTGCCTCTCAACTTCCTCATATCAGGGAGATCATATGATAATTGTCTTTCTCTGATTGACTTATTTTGCTCAGCATAATACTCTCTAGTTCCATCCACATCATCGCAAATGGCAAGATTTCATTTCTTTTGATGGCTGCATAGTATTCCATTGTATATACCACATCTTCTTTATCCATTCATCTGTTGGTGGACATCTAGGTTCTTTCCATAGTTTGGCTATTGTAGACATTGCTGCTATAAACATTTGGATGCACATGCCCCTTCGGATCACTACATTCGTATCTTTAGGGTAAATACCCAGTAGTGCGATTGCTGGGTCATAGGGTAGCTCTATTTTCAACTTTTTGAGGAACCTCCATGCTGTTTTCCAGAGTGGCTGCACCAGCTTGCATTCCCATCAGCAGTGTAGGAGGGTTCCCCTTTCTCCTCATCCTTGCCAGCATCTGTCATTTCCTGACTTGTTAATTGTAACCATTCGGACTGGCGTGAGGTGGTATATCATTGTGGTTTTGATTTGTATTTCCCTGATGCTGAGTGAGGTGGAGCACTTTTTCATGTGTCTGTTCGCCATCTGGATGTCTTCTTTGCAGAAATGTCTGTTCATGTCCTCTGCCCATTTCTTGATTGGATTATTTGTTCTTTGGGTGTTGAGTTTGATAAGTTCTTTAAAGATTTTGGATACTAGCCCTTTATCTGATATGTTGTTTGCAAATATCTTCTCCCATTCTGTAGGTTGTCTTGGTTTTGTTGACTGTTTCCTTTGCTGTGCAAAAGCTTTTGATCTTGATGAAGTCCCAACAGTTCACTTTTGCCCATGCTTCTCTACCTTTGGCGATGTTTCTAGGAAGAATTTGCTGCATCTGAGGTCAAAGAGGTTGCTGCCTGTGGATTTTGGTGGATTCCTGTCTCACATTAAAGTCTTCCATCCATTTGGAGTCTGTTGTTGTGTGTGGTGTAAGGAAATGGTCCAGTTTCATTTTTCTGCATGTGGCTGTCCACAATTTTCCCAACACCGTTTGTTGAAGAGACTCTTTTCCATTGGACATTCTTTCCTGCTTTGTGGAAGATTAGTTGACCATAGAGTTGAGGGTCTATTTCTGGGCTCTCTATTCTGTTCCACTGATCTATGTGTCTGTTTTTGAGCCAGTACCATACTGTCTTGATGATGACAGCTTTGTGCTAGAGCTTGAAGTCTGGAATGGTTATGCCGCCAACTTTGGCTTTCTTTTTTAACATTCCTCTGGCTATTCGACGTCTTTTCTGGTTCAATATAAATTTTAGGATTATTTGTTCCATTTCTTTGAAAAAACTGGATGGTATTTTGATAGGGATTGCATTAAACGTGTGGATTGCTTTAGGTGGAATAGACATTTTCACAATATTTGTTCTTCCAATCCATAAGCATGGAATATTTTTCCATTTCTTTGTGTTTCCTCAGTTTCTTTTATGAGTACTTTATAGTTTTCTGAGTACCGGTTCTTTGCCTCTTTATTAGGTTTATTCCTAGGTATCTTATGGTTTGGAGTGCAATTGTAAATGGGACTGACTCCTTAATTTCCCTTTTTTTCTGTCTTGTTGGTGTAAAGAAATGCAACTGATTGCTGTGCATTGATTTTGTATCCTGACACTTTACTGAATTCCTGTACAAGTTCTAGCAGATTTGGAGTGGAGTCTTTTGGGTTTTCCACATGAAGTATCATATCATCTGCAAAGAATGAGAGTTTGACTTCTTCTTTGCCGATTTGGATGCCTTTAATTTCTTTTTGTTGTCTGATTGCTGAGGCTTGGACTTCTAGTACTATGTTGAATGGCAGTGGTGATCATGGACATCTCTGCCGTGTTTCTGACCTTAGGCAGAAAAGCTCTCAGTTTTTCTCCATTAAGAATGATATTCACAGTGGGTTTTTTAATAGATGGCTTTGATGATATTGAGGTATGTACCCTCTGTCCCTACACCTTGAAGAGTTTTGATCAAGAAAGGATGTTGTCCTTTGTCAGATGCTTTTTCAGCATCTATTGAGAGTATCATATGGTTCTTGTTCTTTCTTTTATTAATGTGTTGTATCACATTGATTGATTTGCAGATGTTGAACCAACCAACTTTGCAGCCCTGGAATAAATCCCACTTGGTCATGGTGAATAATCCTTTTAATGTACTGTCAGATCCTATTGGCTAGTATTTTTGTGAGAATTTTCCTATTAGTGTTTATTAAGGATATTGGTCTGTAATTCTCTTTTTTGATGGGGTCTTTTTCTGGTTTTGGGATCAAGGTAATGCTGGCCTCATAAAATGATTTTGGAAGTTTTCCTTTCATTTCTATTTTTTGGAACAGTTTCGGGAGAATAGGAATTAATTCTTTAAATGCTCGGTAGATGGGGCGCCTGGGTGGCTCAGTGGGTTAAAGCCTCTGCCTTTGGCTCAGGTAATGATCCCAGGGTCCTGGGATCAAGACCCACATCAGGCTCTCTGCTCACCAGGGAGCCTGCTTCTCTCCCTCTGCCTGCCTCTCTACCTACTTGTGATCTCTATCAAATAAATAAATTAAATATTTTTTTTTTAAATGCTTGGTAGAATTCCCCTGGGAAGCCGTCTGGCTCTAGGCTCTTGTTTGTCGGGAGATTTTTGATGACTGCTTCAATCTCCTTACTGGTTATGGGTCTGTTCAGGTTTTCTATTTCATCCTAGTTCAGTTTTGGTAGTTTATATGTCTTTAGGAATGCATCCATTTCTTCCAGATTATCAAATTTGCTGGCATATAGTTGCTCATAATATGTTCTTAAAATTGTTTGTATTTCTTGGGTGTTGGTTGTGATTTCTTCTCTTTCATTCATGATTTTATGTATTTGGGTCCTTTCTCTTTTCTTTCTGTTAAGTCTGCAGGCCTGCTAATTTTGAAAGTAATCAGTTAATGACTTATTTTATGGTTAGGTCACTCACATTCATCCTTAATCATATTATGTAACAGCTATTTTTCCTTAGGCCATTTGTAGGCTAGAATATTTTGTGGCAAGAACTAAAGTGTTTTGTGATACCTGGGGCTTGAACTCATGATCCTAAGGTCACGGGCTGCATGCAGTACCAACTGAGCCAGTCAGGCGCTCCTCCTTCCTTTTTATAGAAACCATAGATGGTCCCCGACCTAGAATACTTTGACCTAGGATTTTTCAGCTTTACAGTAGTGCAGAAGTGATAGCATTCAGTAGAAATTGTACTTCAAATTTTGAATTCCAATCTTTCCCTGGGTTAGTGACAAGCAGTACTCTTTTGTCATGATGCAGGTCACTGGTGGTGAACCACATCTCACTCAGTCAGCCATGTGATCATGAGGGTGAACACTCCATTCACTTACTACTCTTCTGTGGCCATTTAACCATTCTGTTACTAACTTTCAATACAGTATTCAGTAAATTACATCAGATATTCAGCCCTATATTACAAAGTAGGCTTTGTGTTAGATAATTTTGCTCCACTGTAGCTAATGTGAGTGATCTGAACATGTTTAAGGTAGGTTAGGCTAAGATATGATGTTGGGTAGGTTAGGTGTATTAAATGCATTTCAACTTAAAATATTTTCAATTTTTTTAAAGATTTTATGTATTTATATGAGAGAGAGTGTATGCAAGAGACACAGCAAGCACAAAAGGGGAAGGGGACAGAGGGAGAGTGAGAAGCAGGTTCCCCACTGACCCTGGGATCATGACATGAGCTGAAGGCAGACACTTAATCCACTAAACCACCCAGGTGCCCAAATATTTTCAATTTGTTGGGATTTTAGTGAAAACTTTAAACTTTTTTTTTTTTAAGATTTTATTTATTTATTTGACAGAGAGATCACAAGTAGGCAGAGAGGCAGGCAGAGAGAGGGGGAAGCAGGCTCCCTGCCGAGCAGAGAGCCCAACATCGGGCTCGATCCCAGGACCCCGAGACCATAACCCAAGCCAAAGGCAGAGGCCAACACACTGAGCCACCCAGGCGCCCCTAAAACTTTAATAGTCATTGTCAGAGTTCCTTCAGTTAGAAAACTGAGAATCAAATGAGCTTCAAAAGGAGGTAATCTTCCTTTTTCAGCTTAGGTTCACCTCTTTATCCACTACCTCTTTATCCACTGATGATGCTGTTAGAATTCCGGGAATACAAGTCCTTGAATAGAATTTGTAAAATTACTCCCTCCATTATGTTATCACCCTGTAAGTAATAACTGATTTTTTCAAAGGTCACACAGACAGACATCATCCTTCAAAACATTTATAAAAAAGGAGACAAAACCACTTATGTCTCAAAGTGTATATACTTTACATTGGAAAGGCCCTTCCCAATCTGTTTATTCTGTATTATATGAGTCTAAAAAGTACTAGTTGTGTTTTATTTTTCTAAGTTCAGTAGTTTAGGTTGAAGCAACCAATTTGAAAGTGACAGCAGGTAAACTATGACTGACTAGAGGAGAGATAGGAAAAAATAATAAAAGCAAGTAGAAGTCTAATGTTTGGGGACTTACTCTTCTAGTCAGTCCTTAAAACATTACTAAGTCAGTGATCAAAAAATACTTAATTTATGCTGATTAGAAAGACTGAGACATTAAAAATAGATTGGAAAGAATTCATGAGATATGCTTATTAAAATATTTAATATTTTAATGTTTAAAATTGATATTCTAATGAGAAATTTATCACATGACAGGAATTTGTATTAAATGAGTAATACATATAATATACAAGTAATACACTTAGCATACCACCTGGCTCAATAAATGTTAGCTCTTGTTGTTTTTGTAATCAGTATCTTTTTGTCTAGTTGTAGTCCGTTTACTGTCACCTAAAATGTCCTTAGTTCTTTGCCTATCCACTTCCTTTAATTGATTAAGTATGTGTTCTATTACTTGTATGGCCTTTGTAAATTAACTTTATCTCCATGGTCATAGGGAACTAGAATTGGGTTTATTTATTTTGTTCTGTTTGTTGCCATGGAAAATAAAGGAAGCACCAGTTCGTACTGTACAGCTGAAAGCAGCAAATATCTGTAGGCTAGAGAACTATAGTCCTAGGGCTGAGGATTATATTTTTCAATAAAAGATAAATTCATCAGCAGACTTAATTTAAGATAAAATTCATATAACATAAAATTCACCCTTTTAAAGTATACTTTTCAGTGTTAGTATATTTACAAAACCCTATACTTCTAAGAGAAAGCATTTTTTAAGTAGCTTAATTATATATTTTTTTCTTAGCTGTGAATATTTACTTCTGCCCTGTGGTTACCACTTCCTAAACACCTCTTGCCTTGTCTTAAATTTTTTTGATTAAAGTCTAATGTCATATCTCTTAGGAAGGCCGTCTTGATTCTTTGCTCCCACAGCCCTTTTTTTTTTTAATTCCTTTATTATATAGCTTATCACATCTATATTATAATTACCTGTTTAGTTACTTGTCTTCCCTCTCAGGCCATTTATCTCTCAGGGATAGAAACTGTTCTTATTTTCCCTACTATCTAGAGGAACTAGAACAATGCCTTAGTACGTATTTATTGAATGATTATAATCCCAGATAGTTCTGGCTGCCCCTAAGCCTTAAGCATATACTAAGAACTTGATATACTATATTTAATAGTGAATGTTTTTTTAAAAAAACGTGCTTCTTCTTTTTTTTTTTTTTTTTTTATTAAAAAAACGTGCTTTTTGTTGCTGGGAATCATACCATTAAATATGATGGAAGGAACCAGTGCTTTCCCACCCAGTCAATACATACACACTCACACACTCACATTCACATGTGCACACAAAATAATTGAAATCCATAGAGACTGAGTGCTTTAGTGGTGAAGTTGGGAATAAAAAGCCATGTTACCTTATTGTTTCCTGTACCATTCTATTTTCTCTTACACCTTACAGACTATGCTCTTGATTTACCAGAAAATTCATTTGTTTCCTTAGGTTTTGGTAAAAGACCTTGAAAATGTTAATTTAATTATAATATTTTTTTCCTAATACTTTTCTGTTTTTTTTGTATAAGTAAGAAACTAGTTGCCAACAGAATACTGGAAAAGAAGTTTTAAATTGTATTAAACAGTGACAACATTTTTATGTTTTATAGACCTCCGTGAGTGAAAGTCTTCAGAGGGAAGCTGCTAAGAAACAAGCAATGAAACAGGTAAGGTGGCTGAGTGAATTAAATGTATTTGGTGAGATAAGTATTTCAGTATGAGTTTTGGCATCTATGTCCTAAGACTGAGCAGAGTAGTTTTGTATAAAGAAATAATTTTATCTTGACCCTTCTTTTCTGAAAATGTTTAAGATGTTTCTTGATTTACATATATTTCAGTTTTTTGTGATACATTTTCAAGGAAAAAGCACAATGAAGAATTAACTCTTCATTGCTGTGTTGTAGATTAAACCCATTTCTCTTTTCAGATGACTCAGTAGTCTTAACAGTGGATTATATGGTTTAATAATTCTTACTAGAGAGCCTACTTGCTTAAAAAAAATCTCTTCACACCAAAGTGGTTTCATAATTTTATATTTGAAATTCATCTATTAAGAATAGGGAATATCTGATAATTTTCAATGGATTTGCCTCATACTTTATATTTGTATAGTGCTCTGGTCATATTTACAAGCACTTTTTTATACACACATTACATTTTTAAAATTCTCACAAACCTGCCCATGGTCCTGATTAAGAAATCTGAAACTTCAAAAGGACAAATTACCCCTCATGATCACACAACTAATTACAGAACTAGGCCTGAAGGTCTACTGATTTTTCTACTACGCCCATTGTATCTTAGATTTAGCTGCTGCAGAACATAATGAAACTAAACAATGTCATGGTACCTTTCTTTTTAATTTTAATTTTTCCCCCCTTCACGTTTTCTTTAATTTTTGACATCTGTTTCTCCCTTCTCTACCTTGAATCCTGCATAAGGATAAATTTGTTAAACACTTTCTAATGTGCCAGATTTTATGGCAACTACTTTTTTTTAATGAAGCTGATATAATTTATATAAAGCTGATAACAATAGCACATCATACAGTACATTATTTAGAGCCATATACATATATGGGGAAAAAGGGGGGAGAAAATAAGCATTCAATTTTGAATATTATTTAATTCTGTAGTAGGCACAGGGATTCATGGAGGAGCACATAGATAACTTAGAAGATACTTGTAATATTCTAGTTCTTAAGCTGGGTGACACATTCTTGAGTGTGCATTTTATTGCATGGGTGTGTGTATATGCTATTTTTTTCTATTTGAAATGCTACATAACAAAAATAATTTTTATTTTAATTTTTAATTTTTTTAAATTTAATTTCATTTAATTAACATATATTATTGGTTTCTGAGGTGGAGGTCAGATTAAGATTCCTTAATTTTTTTTTTTTTTAAGATTATTTATTTATTTATTTGACAGACATCACAAGTAGGCACAGAGGCAGGCAGAGAAAGAGAGAAGAAGAAGTAGGCTCCTGGCTGAGCAGAGAGCCCGACGTGGGGCTCGATCCCAGGACCCTGGGATCATGACCTGAGCTGAAGGCAGAGGCTTTAACCCACTGAGCCACCCAGGCACCCCAAGATTCCTTAATCTTACAGAATACCCAGATGGCAACTACTTTTTAAGAATTAATTTCTTAAAATAATTATGTAAGATAGATGCTCTTACAGTCTTCATTTTGTGGTTGAGGACATGAAGGCAAAGGATTTATGTGACTTTTATGAGGTCTCGTAGTTCAACCCAAGCAGTACAGTTGCAAAGTGCACGCTTTTAGCCATTATGTTTATTGCCAGCCTGGAGAATGGGCACAGAATTACGTAGTTTAGTAATGTTAAGATAATATCTTTGTTTCATACTGGAATATAATGTGTAACTCAACAGTCTCAAATGATTTAATGCACACATTTCTAAAATTGATTTATTTTTTATTTTTATTTTTTATAATTTTTTTAATAAACATATAATGTATTATTAGCCCCAGGTGTACAGGTCTGTGAATCACCAGGTTTACACACTTCACAGCACTCACCATAGCACATACCCTCCCCAATGTCCATAACCCCACCACCCTCTCTCTACCCCCTCCCCCCAGCCACCCTGTTTGTTTTGTGACATTAAGAGTCTCTTATGGTTTGTCTCCCTCCAGATCCCATCTTGTTTTATTTATTCTTTTCCTAACCCCCAGCCCCCCACGTTGCCTCTCAGCTTCCTCATATCAGGGAGATCATATGATAATTGTCTTTCTCTGATTGACTTATTTCACTAAGCATAATACCCTCTAGTTCCATCCACGTCATTGCAAATGGCAAGATTTCATTTCTTTTGATGACTACATAGTATTCTGTTATATATATATACCACATCTCTTTCTTCATTCATCTGTTGATGGACATCTAGGTTCTTTCCATAGTTTGGACTAAGAGTCTCTTATGGTTTGTCTTCCTCCGTGATTTCTTCTTTTGTTATTTTTCCCTCCCTTCCCCCATGCTTCTCTGTTTAGTTTCTTAAATTTCACATTTTTTAAAAAAGATTTTATCCATTTATTTGACAGAGATCACAAATAGGCAGGGAGTCAGACAGAGAGAGAGGGAAGCAGGCTCCCCACCAAGCAGGGAGCCCGGTGTGGGGCTCGATCCCAGGACCCCGAGATCATGACCCAAACCGAAGGCAGAGGCTCAACCCACTGAGCCGCCCAGGAACCCCTCCACGTATTTTTTTTTTTTTTTAAAGATTTTATCAGTTGAGAGAGAGCAGAGTGAGAGAGAGAGAGCACACGTAGCGGGAGGGGCAGAGGGAGAGGAAGAAGATGACTCCCAGTTGAGCAGAGATCCCAACTCAGGGCTCCATTCCAGTACCCTGGAATCATGACCTGAGCCGAAGGCAGGTGCTGAACTGACTGAGCCACCCAGGTATCCCTTCAGTTCCACATATGAGTGAAGTCATATAATTTTTTCTCTGACTTATTTCACTTAACATAATTCCCTCTAGTTCCATCCATGTCGTTGTAAATGGCAAGATTTCAGTGGCTATCTGGACTCTTTCCATAGTTTGGCTATTGTGGACGTTGCTGCTATAAACTTTGGGGTGCACGTGCCCCTTCAGATCACTACATTTGTATCTTTGGGGTAAATACCCAGTAGTGCAGTTGCTAGGTTGTAGGGTAGCTCTATTTTCAACTTTTTGAGGAACCTCCATGCTGTTTTCCAGAGTGGCTGCACCAGCTTGCATTCCCACCAGCAGTGTAGGAGGGTTCCCCTTTCTCTGCATCCTCGCCAACATCTGTCATTTCCTGACTTGTTAATTTTAGCCATTCTGAGTAGTGTGAGGTGGTATCTCATTGTGGTCTTGATTTGTATTTCCCTAATGCTGAGTGATGTTGAGCATTTTTTTAATGTGTTGGCCACTTGTATGTCTTCTTTGGAGAAAATGTCCTTTCATGTCTTCTGCCCATTTCTTGACTGGATTATTTATTCTTTGGGTGTTGAGTTTGGTAAGTTCTTTATAGATTTTGGATACTAGCCCTTTATCTCACATGTCATTTGCAAATACCTTCTCCCATTTTGTAGGTTGCCTTTTGGTTTTGTTGACTGTTTCCTTTGCTGTGCAGAAGCTTTTTATCTTGCTGGAGTCCCAGTAGTTCATTTTGCCCTTGCTTCCCTTGCCTTTGGCAGCATGTCTAGCAAGAAGTTGCTGTAGTTGAAGTCAGAGAGGTTGCTGCCTGTTTTCTCCTCAAGGATTTTGATGGATTCCTGTCTCACATTGAGGTCTTTCATTCATTTTGAGTCTGTTTTTATGTGTGGTGTAAGAAAATGGTCCAGTTTCATTATTCTGCATGTGGCTGTCCAATTTTCCCAAAACCATTTGTTGAAGAGACTGTCTGTTCTCCATTGGACATTCTTTCCTGCTTTGTCGAAGATTAGTTGGCCATAGAGTTGAGGATCTATTTCTGGGTTCTCTATTGTGTTCCATTCTATGTGTCTGTTTTTGTGCCAGTACCATACTGTCTTGATGATTACAGCCTTGTAATAGTCTGAAGTCCAGAGTTGTGATGCCACCAGCTTTGGTTTTCTTTTTCATCATTCCTTTGACTATTATACAAGGTCTTTTCTGGTTGCATATAAATTTTAGCATTGTGTGTTCCAGCTCTGTGAAAAATGCTGGTTGTTATTTTGATAGAGATTACATCGAATGTATAGTTGCTCTAGGTAGCATTGACTTTTAAACAACATTTGTTCTTCCAGTCCATCAGCATGGAATGTTTTTCCATTTCTTTATGTCTTCCTCAGTAGCTTTCATGAGGGCTCTGTAGTTTTCAGATCCTTTGCCTCTTTTGCTGGGTTTATTCCTAGGTATCTTACAGTTTTTGGTGCAGTTGTAAATGGAGTCGATTCCTTTTCTCTTTTTCTATTACTTTAAGTGTATGAAAATGCAGCTATTTCTTTGCATTCATTTTATACCCTGCCACTTTGCCAAATTCCTATATGAGTTCTAACAATTTTGGTGTGGAGTCTTTCGGGTTTTCCACAGAGCGTATCACATCATCTGCGAAGAGTGAGAGTGTAACTTCTTTGCTGATTCAGATTCCTTTTAAGGAATGGGTTATTTTAATAGACAACAATTTTTTTCCTTCTGTTCTTTTATCTGGTCTTCAAGTGCACAGAACTGATGATGGTTATTATCCGACTCCCTGTTTCACTGGAAAACCTATTAAATGTCATCCTTAGCTATAATATTTGTATTAGGTCATTGGTAAATAAATATTGTGAAGCCAAGTTCAGAATTTCACTGCTCTTGGTTTGAGGTGTTTGTTGCTTGTTTTTAAAAATCATATATGAATGAACTATATAAAGCAGATAATACAACTTAGAAGGTGGATACAATTATTTTCTTAATTTTTTTAGATGAAAACTGAGGCAAGAAAAGATTTTACACAAACTTACTCAGAGTAGCCTATAAGTTATAGAGTCAGGATTCAAACCCAGGCAGCCTGGCTCCAGACTGATGTTTATATTTTTAGTCTAAAATATAATTGAATTTTGTAATATATATCTGATTCATGATTCTCTCTCAGAAAAGTTAACCAAGAATTTGTATGGTATGTTTCAGCCGGCTCATATTTTTTTAGACATGTTTGTTTGTTTGTTTGTTTGTTTTAGACCAAACTAGAAATCCAGAAGGCCCTTGCAGAAGATTCTACTGTATATGAATATGACAGTATTTATGATGAAATGCAGAAGAAAAAGGAAGAAAATAATCCCAAATTGCTTTTGGGAAAAGACCGGAAGGTTTGTAGCTGAAAATACAAATTTCTTTGACCTCAAAGATTTATTTAATTGTTTTAGAGACAGTAAGAGCGTGAATGTACAAGTGGGGGGAGGGTAGAGGGAGAGAATCTCAAGCAGACTCCCCACTGACTGTGGAGCCTGACGTGGGGCTTGATCTCACTAAACCCTGAGATCATGACCCAAGCCAAAATCAAGAGTCGGACACTTAACTGACTGAGCCACCCAGGTACCCCTTGACCTGCATTTTATATCTAATCTTCCTTAGCATGAGGAATGATCTAAGGAAAACCTTTTTTTTTTTTTTTTAAGATTTATTTATTTAACAGACAGAGATCACAAGTAGCAGAGAGGCAGGCAGAGAAAGAGAGGAGGAAGCAGGCTCTCCACGGAGCAGAGAGCCCGATGCGGGGCTCGATCCCAGGACCCTGGGATCATGACCTGAGCTGAAGGCAGAGGCTTAACCCACTGAGCCACCCAGGCGCCCCTAAGGAAAACCTTTTATAAGGGTATTTGAAGTGTGAAGAGCCCCTAGTTCCTGATAACATAGATTTGATTTAGAACTCAAGAAGCCGTACATTTGGTATCCTAATAAGAACGAGTAAATTATCTAACAATAAAAACAGTTAAGTTTTGATTTTTTGTTTTATCACCTTCACAAATAAACTTTTTTTAAACAGAGTTTTATGTTTTGTCTTGTTTTTAAATATTTTATTTATTTATTTGACAGAGAGAGACACAGTGAGAGAGGGAACACAAGCAGGGTGAGTGGGAGAGGGAGAAGCAGGCTTCCCTTTGAGCAGGCAGCATGATGGCGGGGCTCCATCCCAGGATCCTGGGATCGTGATCTGAGCTGAAGGCAGACGCTTAACGCCTGAGCCACGCAGGCGCCCCACAAATAAATTTTTGAAATTTTTCCTTAGAAAATCTTTGTTTAGTAACTCCTCTTCCTGTTCATATTTTGTGTTTTATCATCTTCTCATTTCTTTATTGCTTTCAGGCTGACAGCTGAATTATCTGCACATAGCGTATTTTTAGTTTCAAAAAAATGATTGAGAGTGGGGTCTTAATATAAGTCCAAATTTTCTAACATTCTATTTCTTTCACAAGCACAGACTGATTGTTAAAGATCTTTACATTTTATAGTAGTACGAGTAGGGTGGTGGTGTAAAATTGCAGCTTTTTTTTTAAATAGGCTCCATGTAGAGCCCATTGGTGGGCTTGAACTCAAAATCACGAGATCAAGACCTGAGCTGACTGAGCCACTCAGGCACCCCCATCTATTCTTTTAAATAACCATATTTCAACTAATATGAAAAACTAGTAAGAACCTTTCTGATTTACTTTCTGTTGAAGTATTGAGACAATACCTGTAAAAAGGGTTAAAACATAGTGGAAAAATTAGTTTGAGATTTTTAAAAAAGTAAAATAGCACTTTTAATAATTTGTCTTTACACTTAAATTTTTATTGAAAAGAATTTTTTGTTTCAGTCTTGCTAATAAATTTATATTTTTTGAGAGGATGCGTCCCACTTATTTGGACTAGCCATTGTTATCTTAATAAATTCATGATAAAAACAGAATATTCTTAATTTTTATCTTTGATTCTTCCCTGAATTATCTTATTTTTTCCTCTAGCCCAAATATATTCACAACTTACTAAAAGCAGTTGAGATCAGAAAAAAGGAACAGGAAAAGAGAATGGAAAAGAAAATACAGAGAGAACGAGAAATGGAGAAGGGAGAGTTTGATGATAAGGAGGCATTTGTGACATCTGCCTATAAGAAAAAACTTCAAGAGAGAGCTGAAGAGGAAGAAAGAGAAAAAAGGGCTGCTGCACTCGAAGGTGAATTGGAAGAGGGAGGAGGGGAGAAGGAAACAGAAGCAGCAAAATTCTGCCCTGTGGTTTCGCCATTTACTCTGTCCCTGAACTTCTAGATTCTAGATGTTGTGGTCCTCATTTATATGAATTCAAGGTGTAGATACGATAGTCTGTGATATTATAAAATGGAGAAAAGATGATTAAAAACTTAGCTGTACTTTTAGTAACTGTTACTTCTACTGGAATTCACATCTCTTGTTTTGTTGCTTAAAACTATAGCCATTACAAGTCCTTGCCTTAGAAAATAATTCCAAATGTAAAAACCTTTATTACAAGTCATAATACCACAATATTTGTCAGAAGCACTATAAACCAAGTTTTAAATCCTAGTTATATATTTTCTGGGTTTAGAAAACTTAAAGTAACATCACTCGGGGAACTGGGTAGGCATTTAGAAAAATAGTAACGTTAATTCAAGAAAGAACATAGATGTGCAGGAGCCAGAGAACGTCTTAATGTTTTACTTCAGTATTTTGTGCTCATGGTCATTTCTCAAGACCTAAGTGCATTGTATACTTATAAATAGCTTAATTAACAGATGCTCATCAATTTTAAATAGAAGAAAATGAAATCTATAATATTCTAAGCATGTATTATGTGTTTATATAGAATATCAGTTGGCAGATTTTCTGTGAAGGACTAGATAAGTAAATATTTTAGGCTTTGTGTACCATATGATCTCTGCTGGAGCTACTCAATTCTGCCTTTCTAATGCAAAAGCAACCTTGAACAATAAGTGAACAAGTCTACATTCCAATAAAAATTTATTTATAAAAACAGTAAGCCACATTTTGCCTGCAGGCTAAAGTTTGCTAACTAGATCTAGAGAGTAGTTTATACACTATGTGTGTTACATTCTCTGTATCTGAAAAACTGAACTGTGTTATGCCTTGTTGAATGTATTTCTCTCACTTTGCTTGCCTCCTCTTAGCACGTTTGGATGTAACCAAGCAGAAAGATCTCAGTGGATTTTATAGACACCTGTTAAATCAAGCAGTTGGTGAAGAGGAAGTACCTACATGCAGCTTTCGTGAAGCCAGGTAAGATGCGACGTATAGAATAGTAGAAGAAAGATTCCATTCATGATCTGTGATTATGGGATCACTTTAACCCTCTGAAAGATAAAGGAATGCAGTATTGCATATTGTGTTGTCAGCCAAACCTGACCTAATGAAATTGTTAGGGATTTACACTTTCTTAATTAAAAACCCACAGATTACTTATTTCTGTTCTGCTGTAATCCTACATGTATATTCAAATAGTATATAAGGGAAGTGGTTTATTTTCGTAAATAGAACTTGGCCTCTATAAAACAGAAGATTCACTTATCAAGGGCTAGAAATGTACTAGCTAATATGTAGCTACATTACAAATACTCAGTTGCCACATTTGGGTAGTGGCAACCATATTAGATGGAGCAGATATGAACATTACCATTCTGTAGATACGCCCATTAGCACTGGCATAGAAAATAAGGATTGGAGGGGTTTTTTGATAAAATCATAAGGTATTGTAGGAATGGTGAAATGACTATCATAAGTATAAAGCTGAAGTTAAAAGGGAGAATTTGTCCTAAGCTTGTACCTGAGTAAGTGGTTTTTTGGAACAGAAACATTGAGATTAGAGGATCTAAGTCTGTGTTGCTAGGAAAAGGAAAGAGTAGAATTAGGGCTGAAGAGCCAGAATTAGATTTATACTCCACCTTCCCTCCCCCTGCCAAATTCTGGGTTTGATTACAAAACTGATGAAAATTAGGAGTCTAAGGAAGTGTATTTGAAGAGAGATTTTTGAGTAGAAAATTAGAATTTCTATTAAGAGTTTCTTCTGGAATAGTTGTGAGGCCAGCCATGAAATTCCATAATGTCATTTTATAGTTGTACTTTTCTCAGAGTCTAATAATGGGATTCCTAGCTATTAAATAATCCTTTAGCCAAGACAGTTCTGCCAGCAATTCCCAGAGAATTACACTTCTGTTAGTACTATTACTATGTAATCAGTAAGAATAAATGTGTGGCTAATGTAAATAAATTAGCCACATTTACCAGTTGGGAAAATGTAGGTGATGTAAATAATTTTTGGTGGTTTTTATTGTAATCAGATGAATTCACGTATTCCTATTTTGTTGTGATAGGTGCCAGGGGTTATATTAGGATGCTCATGCCTTTTTAATCATAAGAAATTATGTAGTGATATTTAGAATTAGATTTTGCTACCATTTTGCTGTGAAATATCTTCAGCTATTTCAAGGACTATTCTTGGATTTTTTGAAAAGAGAGGAATAAGAATCTGTCAAAGCTGCAACTTGAACTTCATGTTGTGAAAATAGCACTTAGATCCGGAATATATCCTACTATTCCCAATTATTCTTTATCATGCTGAACAAAAATGAAGACCTTACACAGACTTATGCTTGAAGGTTCTAGTGGTCCAATACAGAAAGGCTTATTTGCTCTATTTACTTCTAACTTTTTCTGAAAATACTCTGAATGGTTGGAAAATACTAGTTTGTAGATGTTTATAGGGTAAATAGCACCTTTTTGCATTTAGTAGTTATATTGGTTTAAGTATTGAGAAAAATTACGTGACCACTTCATGTGCTTACTATAGTGATAATGTGGCATTTTGTGTTATATTATCTGTTTTAAGATCTGGGATAAAGGAAGAGAAATCAAGAGGTTATTCGGATGAAGTAAGTTCAGAGAACAGAATACCACATGAGAAAAGCAGTGTCCAAACTGTTGTGCAAGCAGAGGAAAACCCAGATGCAGACAGTGACTTTGATGCTAATAGGGAGAATGATGAAATGGAAGAAAATAATAAAGTGAACTGCAGAAGGAAAAAGGTCACAGAGCCCTCCGAGAGTGACTCCAAGCATCAGAGAAATCAAGCGCACTCACGGTCTTCTAGTGAAGAAAGAGAGCATGGTACCAAATGCCACACAAAAAGGTCCAAGTCAAGAGTTCATGAGAAAAGGGAAGATCAGCACCAAGAGAGACAGTCCAGGGATCATGAAAACTATTACACTAACCATGATTACCGAAAAGAAAAGAAGGATTCTCACAGGCACAGAGAGGCCAGTCATAGAGGTTCTCACTGGAAGAGGCATGAATATGAAGATAAACTGAGGGGAAGAGACCAAAGAGAAAGAAGTGACAGAGATTGGAAAAGGGAGAAAGACAGGGAGAAATACTCCCCAAGAGAACAAGACAGAGATAGACAACGAAATGATCACAACCGACACAGTGAGAGAGGAGGAGAGAAGGAAGAGAAAAGCAAAGAAAAGGAAGAGCATATGAAAACAAGGAAAGAAAGATATGAAAACAGCGACAAGTACAGAGATAGAGAACAACGGGAAGTGAGTGTTCAACCTTCAGAAAGAAGCCGAGACAAAAAAGAAAGCAGCCCAAATTCTAGGGCAAAGGATAGGTTTCTTGACCGGGAAGGATCCAGTAAAATGAGAAATATGGAAAAGGACAAAGAAAGAAACCCAGAGAAACCCTCCAGTTCTGAAACATCCCTAGGAGCAAAACACAGACTCACAGAGGGAAGCCAAGAGATGGGCAAAGAACAAGAGAGACCACCTGAGGTGGGGAACAAGTTTGCAAAGCGAAGCAATGCAGAAACTGTAATGTCGGCTAGAGACAGGTACCTGGCCAGGCAAATGGCACGGGTTAATGCAAAGACATATATTGAGAAAGAAGATGACTGATAACTGCCCAAATACAAAGAACTGTGGAAGCACAAAAATCGTAACTCCTGGACCATACTTTGTGAAGGCATAAAGGAGTGTGTTAACAGAGGTTGGACGGCATTTTTAAATATATTTTCAAAATTCATTTTTGGTTTAAGTAAAAAAAATAAGTCCTTTTATCTTGAATGTTGGAATGAATTGATACATATTTAATTATCAGTACCACATTCTTGTTTGTATTCAAGCAATTTAAAGAATGTTAAATCCCTATAGTTACTTAATGAGGACAGTAGGCTCTACTATAGCCATTAAAAAATAATTCAAACAACCCCCTAATAATGTTGGTTTTGTTGCAGGAGGTATTTTATAAATACTGTATTCTGGATAAAAATATGTGGATTTGAACAATAAAGTAGAAACTGTTGTTATACTTTACATTCTGAAATTTGTATTAATGGATAAAATGGATCAGATATCCTAAGTAACTATCTCACAGCGCATTTGGCTTAAATGCAAATAAAAATAGTGATGTGTTTGTACATTTAATTCATGCACATAGTTTATTTTTACAGTATGTCACTCATTTATGCCGCAATTCCTCTTTTTTAAAAATTGTAAAAAATCACTTTAATTGGGGCGCCTGGGTGGCTCAGTTGTTAAGCGTCTGTCTGCGTTCGGCTCAGGTCATGGTCCCAGGATCCTGGCATCGAGCCCTGCATCCGGCTGTCTGCTCAGCGGGAAGCCTGCTTCTCCTTCTACTCTCCCTGTTTGTGATCCCTCTCTCGCTGTCTCTCTGTCAAGTAAATATATCTTTAAAAAAAAAAAATCACTTTTTAATTCCGAAACCCTGTCAAGTTAATTGGTTATGTTATTTCAGTCAGTTTTAGGTAAGGGTGAAAAGATGGAGGAGATTCAGGTAGCTGATTTAAGAGCCTGTCTTATTTTATATACTTAATAAACTTAACATTTGGGGGCACCTGCGTGGGTCAGTGGGTTAAGTGTCTGACTTGATTTCAGCTCAGGTTATGATCTCAGGGTTGTGAGATCAAATCCCACGTCAGGCTCCTGTGCTGGATGTGGAGCCTGCTTAAGATTCGCCTTCTCTGCCCTTCCCCCTGCTCTCTCTCTTTAAAAAAAAAAAAAAGGACTTTTAGAATAGACATGATATTAAGGATCAAATTCAGCATTCATAAATCATTTTATTATACCTTTAAATCCAAGAAGGGAAACTAACAAGAAATCTAATGCCCATATCTCTTGACTAACACATTAAACATCATTTGCATCCTAATAATTTAAAAAGACCACTGATGGGGCACCTGGGTGGTTTTCAGTTAAGCGTCTGCCTTCAGCTTAGGGTCCTGGGATTGAGCTCCAAGTCAGGCTCTGTGCTCAGCCGGGATTCTGTTGCTTTCTCTGCCTGTGTGTGTGTGCTCACTCTCTCTCTCTCTCAAATAAAATCTTTAAATAAAAATAAAATAGATCAGTAACAAACAGTTGAAAAGCACTGAATACGTGTACACAAGGGGAGTCCTATCGTAACTATGAAAAAGTTAAAGTGAAATGATGGAAGACCATGAGTGACAGGCTAAAAATCTTCACCCTCTGTAGGGAATATGGTTCCTTTGTTGCAGTTGCTATAAGTAGAGCCATAGATTAGATTAGTTTAACCATAGTATGTAAGATACAGTCAAGGAGGGAGAGATGAGTCAGATCTGATAAGAAACTTGATTTCTTTCCCCCAGTAGTTTAGAGACTTTTCACAAAGCAGCTTGGATGCTTTGGATAGAAAAGGCTATATATTACTTTTATCAACAAAATTTGACATAATTCAGGGACAAACTACAAATTAAATACAGATGTTGTTATGATCTCCAGATACATGGATGTTTTTGCCTCTCTGGCATTCATTTTACCCTTTTCTTGACTTGGGTGGTAATTACTTGGCTGTTCTTTTCATTGTAAATATGTTTTATAGATTCTCTATGTGTAATATATCCCACAACATTTTTATAATCTTAAAATTTCTAATACATGTATCAGAGTAACAACATTGGCCATCCTGGTTAATCTTACTCATTTCTACAGGAAGAATCTACAGAGATGTTGATTAATAGAATGGCTTACGCATAGGGCAGCGGTTATTTGAGAAGTATGATTTGGGCTAGTATGAGTAAGAAATTCATTAGATTTGTTGGTGATGTGTGGTTTTTTTGGGGAGGGGGATTTAGATTTCATTTATTTGGGCGCCTAAGCACCTGCCTTTAGCTCAGATCATGATCTCGGGGTCCTGGGATCGAATCCTGCATCAGGCTCCCCTCAGTAGGTAGTCTGCTTCTCCTTCTCCCTTCTGCCCCTCCCCCTTCTTTTGCCCTCTCTCTCAGGCAAATAAAATCCTAAAAACAAAAAGGATTTTATTTATTTACTTGGAGAAAAAGACTCCCCACCGAGCAACACTCCCTCCCCTTGTTGATTCTCACTGCAGTCATATCAAATACATAGTGCTGTTTCGTGATAACCATGACTTCTACAGACTTGACTTTGCCTAGAATGCCACGTATGTTTCCACCTAACTTCTTATTTTTAAAACAGAACTAAAGTGATATTGCCTCCATAAAGCCTCTCTTAATAACCGTTTCAGTAGCACCCCTGTTTCCTTTGCATCTATGTGTTATAATATGACAGTATGTTGTTGGAGGGCAAAGATCCAATCTCAACTTTATATGCCTACTGCCTACTATAATGCAAAGTTTGTTTCTTTTATCTTAATATCCCTTAAGCATTTCTTAAAATCAGAATTTTTAGACTGGAATGACCTTAGAGATCATCTAATGTAACCCCTCCAATTTAAAATGTTTTTAATGCACTATGACATCATGTTTAAGAGCTGAGACTTAGAGCTCTAGGGTCTACTAAACTAGCTGCATAACCTTGGACAAATTAAGTTCTCTAAGCTTCAGTCTCATTTGTAAAATGGGGCTAATAAAAGTGTCTGGGGGCACCTGGCTGGCTCAGTCAGTGGAGCATGCGGCTCTTAATCTCAGGGTGGTAAATTTGAGCCCCATGTGGGGTCTGGAGATTACTTAAAATTAAGTCTTAGAAAATAAAAAATAGAAGTGTGTCCTTCATAAGATTGATGTGAGAATTGCTTAAAACAAGGCATGCAATGTTGTGCCTAACATTAGTAAGCACCCAGTAAATACCAGTATTTGTCATCAGTTATATTACTACTACCGTGAGGAGATGGGACCAGTGAGGTTGAGTGACTTATATAAGGTTACTTAGTTTGGTAGTTGCTGAGAAAGGACTTGAGCGCTTGTCTTCTCAATCCCATCTGGTTGTTCTTTGCATTGGGGAGGGAACTTTTTTGCTTTTGGAAAAATATATGGCATCACTCATACTTCAGATGGAGGGAAACTAGGCCAGATGAATGACATGAAATACAATATATTTTCATGCATTTAGCAGATCGAGGGGTATGTGCCAGATGTGTCAGATTCTTGTTCATTGTATTAAGAAGACAAAGCCTAAAAGAAGAAATAAGGAATAGTTATCAGGAAAGATGGTGGGTTGGGGAAAAGAGTTTAAAAATACACTTAAGTTTCTCCCCTGAAAGATGCTTTCTTTGTCCAAGCTCTGCCCATCCCATTATACTACTAATCCCCTTCCTCACTTTGCCCCTTAAGAAAATATGATGGCTTTTTAAGGCTATAATTATAATTATGAATGTAACCTGATCCTCTCCCCTTCTGATCATCCCTTCCCTAGCAATTCAGTCCATTAAGTGGTGTTTTGCGGGGTAAAAGCTGTCATGGCCCAGAGCTGGGTGTCACTAAAAACACCCAGTGTTTTAACTGAGTGTTTAAAAAACACCTAATTTTTAGTGAAGAAAAGAATTACGTAGGAGCAGCCTACACTCTATCAGCCCAAATGAGGGCGGTGGGGGGGACGGGTAATCATGCAAAGAGGAGGCCTATGCAAGACGTTGAGCCCAGGTGTGGTGGAGAAGGCCTCCATAGAGTGGTGGTGTGACTGCCAACACAGGTGGTCAGCCTGAGCAAGGTGAGAAGGGCATTCGCTCAGGAAACAAACCCAGCATGAGGTGTCAGACCCAAGTGGGATAAGGAAACCAGCAGCTGTAAAATATTGCTCACATTTCAGGGACACTGATCAAATAGGTAAATGTATTCAGGATAATGGAAGTCAAGTTTCTCATTGTCCTAGGAGGGGTTATACGTATATAGACAGAAAACTAGAGAGAACTTTGCAGTGTTGGGTTAGAATTGGAGATACTAGTATGAACTCAGTTTTCACAGTAGAGATGGAGAAATAATTATGGATGCAAGTGTGTGTGTGTGGGTGTGCACGTACACGTGCAGACGTGCGCACACACACACACATACTTTTGTTCTGTCCAATGAGAGGACTTGGGATCAGTGACAGCCCAATAGCAATGATCATACCTACCCCTTAAATTTTGGTTTCTAAATACATTATTCATTAAAAGGAACCAGGGCTTCCTGGAGGGAAGGCTGTGTCAGGGAAAGTACAAAATGATCCTGGAACATTTTACTTCAGAAAGTAAGGACGTGTTCTAACTGATGGGGGCATGTCAAAGGGACAGCTTGCTAAGACTCTCACTGACTAAATATGGGATGATTTGAGCATCAAAATTAATGATTATAGCCCACTGAACGAAATAGGAATCCATAAAAAATGAATAAAAGAGGAGGAAGGGGATATTTGCACAATCTCAGAGAAACATTCCCTACAAAACACTAATAAAAAAGAAACTTGACAGTGGAAAGCCTAGCAGACACCACCTTATTTGGGTGATTGAAGTTAACATCAATATGGGACAAAATCAGATTGTGCTCTACCAGATAGAGGAACACAGCAATATTCCCACAATAATCGCCAAAAATATGTAGCCTGAATCTAATCATGAGGAATTCATCATCAAACAAATCAAACTGAGGGACATTCTGCCAAATATCTGACTTGTAATCTTCAAAAGTTTCAAGGTCGTGAAAGTCAAGGGAAGACTGGGAACCTGTTCTGGCCTGAGGGAGACAAAAGCGACATGAAACTAAATGAAACGTGTGATTCTGGACTGGATCCTTTTGCTGAAAGGACGTCATTGGGGTCTGAGATTAAATGGCAGTGAGGTATCAATGTCACTTTCCTGATTTTGATGGTTGTACTATGATTATGAAGGAGAATGTCCTTATTTGTTGAAAATATATCCATCATGATTTTCATTTTTGAATTTAGGATCTGTGTATTTAGGCTTTGATGGGTAATGATTTTAAAGACAGCATGCAAGTTAATAACTTTTGGCGTGAATCAGAAAACCAAGGCATACGTTAAGTCCTGTCCTGGAACTTTTCAGCTGTGAACTTGGGCAGATTAATTGACTTTGAGACTCAGGCTCCTCATTGGCAACACCACCCAGCACTCTGATGATCATGTGAGATGATACATGTGAAAACACATTATAAACTAAAGTTCTGCTCAAATTGCAAAGAATTGTAGTAATCTAGCTTTAATGAAATTTAATATTTCTAATTCTAGGTAGTTTTGATACTAAGTATTTGCAAATGACATGCAGTGTTGGGGAATGGTGTAAATGTTTTGATAATATACAGTTAAGATTGAGATTTTTATCTTAACCTTAAGAGTTTGGAAGTTTTGTTTTTGTTGTGAGACAACAAATCTACGTATCATGATGTTAAGTTAATACAGTTGACAGTTCACAACATAAGGTATTTGCTGAGATTGCTCATCTAACCTGGACCATTTATGACTAAACTGCATAAATGAATACAGAGGCATGCTATGTGTCTTAAAGAGGGGATTCTACTTTTATACAAATAAAACTTAGTTCTGCCACTGAAGTTTAAAAATGTTTATGTAAAAAATAACTGAGAAATTTCATTTTACCACTGTTAATAGAAGTGAATAGAAGAAAGAATTTACATCATGTTAGCTGTGGGTAATATGGAAGAAGAAAGTAAGGGTGAGGGGAAAGAAATACCATTTATATAATTCAATTAACCATAATCCAGGATTTGAAGTACCTCACTCATATGTCCAACATACAAAGTGTGCTGAAAAATTGTTTATAAGTAAAATCCTATTTATTTTAAAGATTTACTTATTTGAGAGAGAGTGTCTGAGTCAGGGAGAAACAGAGGGATAAGAGAATCCCAAGCAGACTCCCCACTGTGTGCAGGGCTCAGTGGGGGGCTCAATCTCATGACCCTGAGATCATGACCCAAGTTGAAATCAAGAGTCAGATACGCAACCAACTGAGCCACCCAAGTGCCCCAATCGAATCCTATTTTATTTTTAGAGATTGTATTTATTTATTTGACACAGATAGAGATCACAAGTAGGATGGCATGCAGAGAGACAGGGGGAAGCAATCTCCCCACTGAGCAGAGAGCCCAATGCAGGGCTCCATCCCAGGACCCTGAGACCCAAGCCGAAGGCAGAGGCTTAATCCACTGAGCCACTCAGGCACCCCTCAAATCCTATTTTAAATTCCACTGGAGAAATAACTGCAAAACTCCTAAAGTCCCTAATTTTATCTTAAAATTTTTTCATATATCAAGTTTTCTTAAGGTGCACTTCTACTATTTGAGTTTTAATAAGATGCATCTTTCAGAATAGCTTTTTTTTCTTTTTAAGATTTTATTCTATAGTAATCTCTACACCAAACATGTGGCTTGAACTCCAAACTCTGAGATCAAGAATCACATGTTCTATCAACTGAGCCAGCCAGACACCCCCAAAATAGCTTAAAAAAAAACCAGAAAAATGTTCTTATTTGATTATAATATTTTAGGTATTTTAGCATAAAGATGGAATAACTCCTCCTCCACAAATATTTGTTGTTTGGGCTGTCAGTGTTTACAGATTGCTAGAAATAATGATCTACTATAATTTCGTCAATCAATTTGGCATGGATATTGTGATGTGTTGGTAAGAGAAATACCATCTGAAATTCCAACTGAAATATATTGTGAATTGTTTAAAAAAAAAAAAAAAAAGACTTCCCTTGAAAAGGTGAGTTGTTCTGAAACACCCAGTTTAGAAACAATACTAAATAGATCCCAATTATATGAAACAGAAGGACAGACATATTTAAGATTCTATCCTAAAATGTTTATCTTTTTCATGGAGGTAAATGCCCACTAAACCAATTGATACGAGTTTTATTTCATTCTAACAGAGGAAATAACTTCACCTTCATTTAGAAATTTCCAGATCCCAGGAAGAGCAATTAGCTAGATCACCAGTTTTGCTCTGCCTGTAATGTAGTTATCTGAACTTTAAAATATTGTTCTAGTGTCAAAATTTAGAGAGAGTTAAGCAATGAAGGGAAAGTAAGAAAAGAAAAAATTTAGAGATTTGAAATATTCCATCCATGGAGCTAATCATACTGAATTTTAGTAAGATAATATACTTATCTCTGATACTGAAAAAAAAATGTCAAAACCCAGAACATTTCAAGTGGACCTTTTAAGCTTTCTACAGTTTAGGGATAATCTCCTCTGTAACATTTCTTTTCCCATATTTGGATTTATAAATTCTCTAACATTCTTCTCAGATAAGCACTTTATAAGCTCAACTTCCTAGTGAAAAGCCTTTTGTGTAACTCACCTTGTGTTTTAATGATGTGTGAGCTCCATGTTGACTTTATCAAGAAAGAATGCTGTACTTTATCAAATGCTTTTTCAGCATCTATTGAGAGTATCATATAGTTCTTGTTCTTGCTTTTATTAATGTATTGTATCACATTGATTGATTTGTGGATGTTGAACCAACCGTGCAGCCCTGGAATAAATCCCACTTGGTCGTGATGAATAATCCTTTTAATGTACTCTTGGATCCTATTGGCTAGTATTTTCATGAGAATTTTTGCATCCATGTTCATCAAGGATATTGGTCTGTAATTCTCCTTTTTGATGGTGTCTTTGTCTGGTTTGGGTATCAAGGTAATGCTGGCCTCATAAAATGAATTTGGAAGTTTTTCTTCCATTTCTATTTTTTGGAACAGTTTCAGGAGAATAGGTGTTAATTTTTCTTTCCAATGTTTGGTAGAATTCCCCTGGGAAGTCGTCTGGCCCTGGGCTCTTGTTTGTTGGGAGATTTTTGATGACTGCTTCAATCTCTTTACTGGTTAAGGGTCTGTTCAGGTTTTCTATTTCTTCCTGGTTCAGTTGTGGTAGTTTATATGTCTCTAGGAATGCATCCATTTCTTCCAGATTGTCAAATTTGCTGGTGTATAGCTGCTCATAATATGTTCTTATAATTGCGGGCGCCTGGGTCGCTCAGTGGGTTGAGCCACTGCCTTCGGCTCAGGTCATGATTTAAGGGTCCTGGGATCGAGTCCCGCGTCGGGCTCTCTGCTCAGCAGGGAGCCTGCTTCCCTCTCTCTCACTCTGTCTGCTTGTGATCTCTCTCTGTCAAATAAATAAATAAAATCTTAAAAAAAAATATGTTCTTATAATTGTATTTCTTTGGCGTTGGTTGTGATCTCTCCTCTTTCATTCATGATTTGTTCTTTTGGTTTCTATTTCATTGATTTCTCCTCTGTTCTTTATTATTTCTCTTCTCCTGCTAGATTTAGGCTTTCTTTACTCCAGCTCCTTTCAGTGTAGGGTTGGGTTGTATACTTGAGGCCTTTCTTATTTCTTGAGAAAGGCATGTATTGCTATATACTTTACTCTCAGGACCACCTTTGCTGTGTCCCAAAGATTTTGAACAGTTGTGTTTTAATTTTCATTTGTTCCCATGATTTTTTTTTTTTTTTTTTAGTTCTTCTTTAATTTCCTGGGTGACCCATTCATTCTTTAGCCTCCATGTATATGAGTTCTTTCCAACTTTCCTCTTGTGGTTGAGTTCTAGTTTCAAAGCATTGTGGCCTGAAAATATGCAGGGAATGATCCCAGTCTTTTGGTACCAGTTGAGACCTGATTTGTGACCCAGGTTGTGATCTATTCTGGAGAATGTTCCATGTGCACTAGAGAAGAGTGTGTATTCTGTTGCTTTGGGATAGAATGTTCTGAATATATTTGTGATGTCCATCTGGTCCAGTGTCATGTAAAAAGTCTTTTATTTCCTTATTGATCTTTTGCTTAGATGATCTGTTCATTTCAGGGAGGGGGGTTGTTGAAGTCCCCTACTATTATTATAGTATGGTTTATGTGTTTCTTTGATTTTGTTATTATTTGGTTTATATAATTATCTGCTCCCATGTTAGGGGCATAGATATTCAAAATTGTTGGATCTTCTTGTTGAACAGGCCCTTTTAGCATGAATGTCACTCCTCATCTCTTATTATAGTCTTTGTCTTAAAATCTACTTTATCTGATATAAGGATTGCCATCCTTGATATAAGTATTATAAGGATATCATTGCCATGATATAAGGATTTATTCTGATGTCTATTAGCATGGTAAATTGTTTTCTACCCCCTCAGTTTAAATCTGGCAGTGTCTTTGGGTCTATTAGTTTCTTGCAGACAGCATATCGATGGGTCTTGTTGTTGTATCCGTTCTGATACCCTGTGTCTTTTATTGGGGCATTTAGCCCATTTACATTCAGGGTAACTATTGAAAGTTATTCATTTAGTGCCATTGTATTGCCTGTAAGATGACTGTTACTGTATAATGTCTCTGTTACTTTCTGGTCTGTTACTTTTAGGCTCTCTCTTTGCTTAGAGGACCCCTTTCAATATTTTCTGTAGACCTGGTTTGGTGTTTGCAAGTTCTTTTAGTTTTGTTTTCCTGGAAGCTTTTTTTTTTTTTTTTAAAGATTTTATTTATTTCTTTGACAGAGACAGATCACAAGTAGGCAGAGAGGAAAGCAGAGAGAGGAGGAAGCAGGCTCCCTGCTGAGCAGAGAGCCCGATGTGGGACTCGATCCCAGGACCCTGAGATCATGACCTGAGCTAAAGGCAGAGGCTTTAACCCACTGAGCCACCCAGGCGCCCTCCTGGAAGCTTTTTTAATCTCTCCTTCTATTTTCAGTGATAGCCTAGCTGTATATTTTTCTCATTTAATGCTCTGAATATATCATGCCAATCCTTTTTGACCTGCCAGGTCTCTGTAGATAGATCTGCTGCCAATCTAATTGTTGTATGTTACAGACCTCTTCTCCTGAGCTGATTTCAGGATTTTCACTTTGTCACTGAGACTTGTAAGTTTTACCATTAGATGACAGGGTGTTGACCTATTTTTTTTTTACAGATTTTGGGGGGGATTCTCTGTGTCTCCTGGATTTTGATGCTTCTTCCCTTTGCCAAGTTAGGGAAATTCTCTGCTATAATTTGCTCCAATATACCTTCTGCCCCTCTCTCTTTCTTCTTCTTCTTCTGGGATCCCAATTATTCTAATATTGTTTCATCTATGGTATCACTTACCTCTCAAATTCTCCCCTTGTGTTTCAGTAGTTTTTTATTTCTCTTTTTCTCAGCTTCTTTATTTTCCATCAGTTAGTCTTTTATATCACTAAATCTCTCTTCTCCCTCATGTATCTTAGCAGTAAGAGCCTCCATTTTTTTATTATACCCCATTAATAGCTTTTTAAATTTCAACTTGATTAGATTTTAGTTCTTTTATTTCTCCAGAAAGCGATTTTATTTCTCCAGAAAATGCTTTTATTTCTCCAGAAAATGATTCTCTAGTATCTTCCATGCTTTTTTTGATCCCAGCTAGCACCTTGATAATTGTCATTCTGAACTCTAGTTCTGACACGTTACTATTGTCCATATTGATTAGGTCTCTAGCCATCAGTACTGCCTCTTGTTCATTTCTTTGAGGTGAGTTTTTCCGCCTTGTCATTTTATCCAAATAAGAATAGATGAATGAGAGAACAAAATACTAAGAGGGTAGCAACAACCCCAGAAAAATACACACTAACCAAATCAGAAGAGACCCAAAACCAGCAGGGAGAAAGGAGAAGAAAAAAAAGTATATATATATAGATAAAGATATAGTGATATATAGATATATATCTATATATATGGTATCTATGGTATCACTTATATCTATGGTATCACTTATCTATGTCTATAGCTATATATATATATATAACTATATATAGATACATCTAGATATATATCTATATGTATCTATTCACTAGTCTAATATATATCTAATATATATATCTGTATCTATAAGACTGGTGAATAGAACAGGGCCACACACTTGATTTTGGGTGCATTTGGGGCTGATAGAAGAAACTTGCCTCCCAAAATTATGAAGAAATATTCATATATATATACATATATATATTCATATATATGTATATATATATGTAAAAAAAGGGTAGACACAATGAAACACAATGAAAGGATGGAATATGACTGTAATGATGAAAATTTTAAAAGATTCTAAAAAAGAAATTGATAAGAAGTTGGTTGAGGGCACCTGGTGGCTCAGTGGGTTGAGCCCTTGCCTTTGGCTCAGGTCATGGTCTCAGGGTCCTGGGATCGAGTCCCACATTGGGCTCTCTGCTCAGGAGGGAGCCTGCTTCCCCCCTTGCTCTCTGACTGTCTCTCTGACTACTTGTGATCTCTCTCTGTCAAATAAATAAATAAAATCTTAAAAAAAGGAGAATTTGGTTGAAAAAAGGGGGGAAAAAAGAGAATGTAATCAGGCTGGAGACTAGCACAAAGCCATGCACTAGATAGGGTACATTTTGATCTGTTAGAAGAAACTGTATCCCAAAATTCTAAAGAAAGAAAAACCTATATGTATACAAAAAATGTATACAACAAATAACAATGAAAATTGAAAAAGATTTTTAGAAAGGTATTGATAAGATAAAGTAGTTTAAAAAATTAAAATAGGAAAGAGGAAAAAAATTTTAAATAGAATAAGAAAAAAATAAAATTAAAAAAAATTTAACTTTGAAAGACTAAGGAATGGGAAAAGAGCCATGAATTCTATGTATTGCTTTCTCCTAGCTCTGGAGTTCTGCAGTTCTTAATGATCGGTGAACTTGGTCTTGGCTGGGTGTTCTTGCTGATCTTCTGGCAGAGGGGCCTGTTGCTGAGATTCTCAAATGTCTTGGCCTGAGGCGGAATTGCACCTCCCTTGCCAGGGGCCAAGCTAAGTAATTTGCTAGGGTTTGCTCTCTGGAGCTTTTGTTCCCTGAACACTTTCCATACCACTTTGGAGGACGGGAATGAAAATGGCGGCCTCCCAATCTCCGGCCTGGAGGAGCTGAGAGCTCGGGGACCCACTCCTCAGTGCACCCTCAGAGAAAAGCAGTCAATCTCTGGTCTCCGGCCGCAATCCGTGCTCACCCAACTTGTGACCGAGCATTTCTATCTCTGGTGCATGGCCCCGTTTGGAGTCTTCAAACCCAGCAAATTCTTGCTGCCCTCTACCACTCCTGGAGGAGGAACGTGAGTCTCCCTGGATCTGCCACTTGTGGGGTCCCTGCTCAAAAAATAGTGGTCCAACTGTCTCCCAGATCACAGTTTAAGGTAACCCTGAGCTGAAAGCCCACTACTCAGGTCCATCTCTGCATCCGGTTTCCCTGCTCCAATACCTGAGAGCTCTGCTGCACTCAGACACCTCCGGTCTTTCTGTGACCCTGAGGGACTGAGACCATACTGTCCCCGTGAGGGCTCCATCCCTCCTTAGCCTCTGGAGTGACGTCCCTCAGTATAGCAGACTTTTAAAAGTTCCAATTTTGTGCTCTGCTGCTCTATGGTTCCCGGGAGCTGGCCCCTCCCATCCACAATCTATCATCCCATAGATCACCTCTGACTCACTTCTCTGCACATCCTATTTTCCAGAAAGTGGTCGCTTTTCTCTTCCTAGAACTGTTGCTCTTCTCTTCAGTCTCCTGTTGAGTTTGTAGGTGTTCAGAATGGTTTGGTAACTAGCTGAACTCCTGGGACCCAATGATATTTATGTCTCATAGTCCTCTGCCATCTTGCTCCATCCCCTTCCATGTTGACTTTAAAGTATATAACTTCCCACTGAGCATAGGACTATTTTGCTTTTATTACTTAATTACTTATGGGATGACAGGTTGTAACATAGTCTCTCGGGGGGAACCTACTGCTTTTCCCCACTAGCCCCTGAACCAAGAAAAAAAGGAATGGAGAAAGGGATGGTGAAAAATGTCCTCCGATTGCTGCCATATGAATGACCACCATCATTCTGAACAATTCTGGTATTTTATGCACCAGTTGTTGATTTACGAGTAGACATATGCTAAGAAGGGAACAAGGCTTGGATTGTCCAATTCTGTAGCTAAGCACCAAGATATGGGGTAAGAACACCACAGTTAAGCCATTGCATTCCATAATTTTAAGCCTCGCTTTGATGGTGAAACCCAAATCAATTATACAACAGGTGGAACATATCAGGTCACTCCTTCCTACTTATCAGAGAGATGTATCCTTACTTCTAGAAGAGTAATCTCCCTTTTCAGGCTTGGGGATGGCATGGATAGGTTAAATGGAAATTCATATTAAAGCTTAAATTTTGAGATTAACCAAATTAACAAGTTTAGTAAAAAGAGGTTGGTGAGGGGGTGACTCATCTCACCAAAAAACATTTTTTTTTTGGCCTTATTGTTAGATTTTATTTGATATGATTTTCACTAGTTGATTTTGGAGCTATTGTGTTGACTTTGTGCTTCTCAGATGGGGCAGCCAGGGCAATGAATTTAGGCTACCAATCATATGCATTCTAAACAACAAATAGAATAAATTTTAAGTAGATTGTAAGTTTTTTGGAAATGAGAGCGCCGAATCCTAACGACTAGACCACCAGGGAAGTTAGTTTTTTGGAAATGAGATTAATTCTTTGGCTTCATTGCTTATCAGTATAGGAAACAACCTTAATCAGTTGAATTCCCCTGGCTGCCTTCCATGCCTTTATCTTCTGTATTGTCTTTCCTGGGTGTTGCTTATAATCACAGAAAAAAAAAATTAACTTCAGTAGTGAAATAACTTTCAATTCAATTCCATTTTATTTTTTACTTTTATGTAAATACATTAGATGTAAAAGGTCTTTAAAAGATTGTTTTAAAGTCCATCTACCTACTTCTAAGTTTTCCTTTAAAAAAAAATCTGTAGTAGTACTGATAAATAGGGATCAAGTAAATGAAAACTGTGCAGAACAGAGATTTCATTATTTTTTTTAAGTCTAGTGAAGTCTGAAACTTTTCAAAACACCTATATAATCCCTTCAACACCTGGCTTGGCAGAACTCTAATTCTGTTTGAAAAAGTGCTTTTTTAAAAATGATGTCTTTGGAACATGCATAAGTGTGTGGGACAGAAAGAATCCGTATCTGAGTATCTTCATAAAGTAGTTCTTTAAATTTGCAAAGCTAGTTACCACTGACTTACGCTGCCCCTTAAACAACCCCTCTCCTTTCAGCATGCTAGAAAGCGAAGAGAATGGAAATGAGCATGAAGGAATGAAAGAGTAAAGATAATGAAGGTAGGTCAGTGAGGGACTTTTTAATCCCTCTACGCTTTTCCTCTAATATTTTGGGAAACTTCTCAGCAGCTCACTTCTATAAGGAAAATATCCTGCTGGGAGAAGCAAAGAATCAGAAATAGAAGGATGTAAGGAGAATACAAGAAGATGGCTGGGGCAGAGATTGTGGGGGAAAGAAGCCAAGAGAGGAAAATCTATAATTGGATAAAACCAAGTCTCTGCTAGATGGGTCTTCTTTCTATAAGGCTGTTAGAATTAAATGCTATATATATAGAGGACTGAAATGATGTGCAGCAAGATGATTGAGTCCTTTTATCATTGACTAGGTTTGTTCCCTTTAAGATTTTGGTGAGGAAATCTTACAAGGTAAATTTACTTCTTTACTTACACATCTGAAAGCCATAAGCCACCCGGGTTCAAATTTACTTGATCTGTATTCAAGGTTTTATGTGGAATGCCAGGTTATTCATTTAACTGACCCTTTTCCAATTAGCCTTACTTAGTTTAGCCTCAATCTTGAATATTATCTGGAGGCTCACAATCCTGGTAGTCAACTAGGAAGTGTTGGGGGAATTCCATTTAAGGCTAATCCAGAGTCTCCAATTACTTCTGGATTGAGGGCAACCTTGGTTAAGGTCAGGGTACCAGACCTTTATACCCTGTAAGCAAGAATTGGATTTAATCCTCTCTTCACAAATGGAAGTAACCCGAGCAGTCAAACCAGGTCATCTGAAACAGTTTAAACGAGATGGTCACCTGAACACCAAAGAAGCATTTGTCAGTATCCACCTTCAAAGCGGTTTACGGCCAAGCCACAGTCACTAATGAAATGGGCCGGATTTGCCTGTGGAACATTATCCTGCATGTTTAGCTGGCAGGGACAGGAAGATGGCAATGAAGTGCAGCAAATGCCGAACACGGGCCCATAAAGGAAGGTGTGCGCTGAAGTGTGTCACTGGAAAAGGCAGAGGTGGCAATGATACCCTTATAATAACATACACACACATTTGAGTAGGTGGAATTGTTAATGTAAGAAAAATTAGAGGAAATTCATATAGTTTGTAATGGGCCCAAAGTATTGGAATAGAGAGAAGGATACACCGAGACAACAGTATACACAGACACACATGCTCACATGAATACATTATTTTTCCATTTAGTTTCTACATCTTCCTCTCCTGACTCCACAAAGGCACACAGGTTACAGGGTTCTAGAAGATTCCAGTTATAGAATTCTATGCTACTCGGAAAATATATGGCTAACAAGACAGCATCCCTGTTTTCTCCTACGTGGTTTATGCATTCATCAACAGTGAAATCTTTAGAAGCAAGTGGATATCAGATACAAATGATCATAACAAGAAACGATGCAGGAGACTTGTACAAACTTGATTCTAAACCTAATCCTAACTGATGAGATGGTGGCTCTCATCACCTCCATATACACCCTCACACATCCAAAAGAGTCCAGTTTAGCTGGTCATAGAGCTAACATGGTGATATGTCCAGGAGATTTCCCAGAAACAAGTACTTGGAGGCCATAAGAGTCTGGGCACCATAGTCTTTTGGGACAGTCTCTCCATGAAGAAGGCCTTTCTATTGTCAGGTGTAGCTGGAAACTCGTTCACTGAGAGGGGAGAAGGCGAGGCATGACTTGTCAGAATCAGAGGAAGAAGTTGTTGGGAAGCCATTTTCCTCTCACTGAAGCATGTTATATGGCATTCAAGTGGATGTCTCCATAGGGAATTTCTGTTGCTGTTTCTGGAGTGATACCTTTAATAATACGCTGTTGGGAAGAAAATACAATGTTAAAAACATTCCCTAAAACTTAATAGTATTGCAAAAATATTTCAACATTAATATGAAAACATTTAAATAGCATTTTAATGGCATTTACTAGTAAATGGGAATAGTCTCATTGACTTTCCTTAAGAAAGGCATTCCCAATTTATTTGTTCCCAACTATAGATAAAAATGATACATTCAGGGAGCCCCTGGCTGGCTCAGTTGGAAGCTGTGACTCTTAATCTCAGGGTCAGGAGTTTGAGCCCCATGTTGGGTGTAGAGATCACTTAAATAAATACAACTTTAAAAATGACATATTCAGAAAGTATAAGCATCTGTCAACTAATTATAAAAATCATTGTAATATTAATGGGAGAAAATGATGAACTTTCAGTAGAACCTCCACTGGGGTATAACATGCTTTCAAGGACCTGGGAAAGCAAATCTTTTTCTCTGGACCAAGGAGGCTTCCTGTGGCCACACACGGCTCAGGGAGCAGAGAGAATGCTGGACTCTGTCCACCCCCTGCCCCCTGCACCCCTGCCCCAGCCAGGCTCCTTGCGCCCTGCACACACACCAGACGCATGATGTGAATGCAGCCACTGCAATGGCTAGGATGTCCCTGATCTCATGAATCTGCCTGTGAAGAAGTACTGGTTAGTTCATACAAAGGTACAAATTATCACAAAATTTAAAAAGATGTGATGATTTAAATCATCACTCCTAAAGCAAACTCATGTTGACATAGGGCTCATTACAGGGAAGACTTTAGGAATTTTTAGTTTGGAAACAGCTGAGATACACAGAAGCTTTAAGACGATCTGAAATACACATGGGCTTAGGTATGAAATATATAGCCCACCATGTAAAACTTAGCATCAGGGTGACATGAAGAAGGGAAAACAGCAGCAACTCAGAGGCTTAGAAAAATATGAAGCTGCTTAGTAAATTTTTTGATGGCTGAGAGTATGTACAGGAAATGGGCAAAAGTGGATCTGAAAGCATTTTTGATTTATGGATTGTAGGTGAAGCTCTGCTACTCATCCTTTATATTTTGCATTGAAAATGAAAGTCTTTTTCTTTCTTTTTTTTTTTTTTAGTATAGTTCCTATACAATATTACATTAGTTTCAGTCCTTCAATCTTTTATTCCCTGATTCTGGGAGTTTGTTCTTCTTTACGGAGCAGGGCCTATGGAATTCAAATAGTTCCATCCGCATAGTTAATGACATTAACAAAACTGTATATTTTGCGTTCCTAATCAAGTTCACATTCAAGAACTGAAGTCTCACACCAGAAATCCCCTTAAAAAGAAGTTGCTGTAGCCCTTATCAGCCCTGGATGTCTCAGTTCATTGAAAACATAATTTCACAAACCATCCCTCCCTATAGATGAGTATTTGAGTATTTAAGCTGTAACTGATTAAGCAGAATTAAGTCTTGCTAATTAGGAACTGGACGCAGATCCTTCTAACTAGTCTTGAGGGGAGCCGTGTTGTGCAGGAAGAGCAGAGAGCACTAAGATGTATGGTGGAACGGTATAATGAACAACAAATGTAGAACTTTTGGCTTTTGTGTCCTAGTCCCCAGCCACCCGTGCTGCTGCCCTTCTGGTTGCTGATCTCCCAAAATGCCAGGCCACTTTTGTTTTCCCTGTTTTGGTAGCATTCTAGTTGCCACACTACCATTGCTCTCAAAATTTGCCAGGCCATGACCTTTTGCAAGGTGACAATCTAAGAAACAGATCGCCCCTGACTATGACCTCTGGATTGTAATCAATGAAACCAAGGAACTGCAATAAAGGATGATTTAAAGGAACAAATTCAACAGTTCTGGGTCTGAGTGTGTATTTCAAGCAACACCAGGGTCCAAGGCCCTTGGGGAGGAATGAGGTTGTGATAAAACAGAAAACATAAAAAGTGCGTATTGCTTCAGACGTGACAGATCTGATGTCCATGCTCGATGGCAAGCAGAAGGCAAAGTGGTCATCTGAGAAGTTTAGAACGCTATACACAGCTCAAGCTGTGGGCTGTGGGGCATGCAAATATCAGCTCTCTCTCTCATCACTGCATTGAAGGCTCCTGGGAGTGGCAGCTGTTACAGGTCGCCCACTGGTGTAGACATATAAATATAGAAGACCGAGAGCCAACGGGTGAGTTTCACATGGGGGACTCATCTCCTCTGAACCGAGCACAACCAGAGAATCCTTTTCTCCCAAAACAACTACTAGTCGGAACACACGCACGAGCACCTACCTCTTTAAATGTCCCTGGAGTGACGATCAGCCGGTACGCTATGTATGTGGGGATGCAGACGAAAGACGAGGTCCCTATGCAGTAACCCAGGATGATACTCCACTGAGGGTAGTTATACTGGAAAAGTCGGAGCTGGGGCGGGCTCATCAAAAAACTGCAGATGATGAACTGGAACCGGAATGCCAAGAAACATTACAAATCGTAATGACATCCTTGCAGATAGGGGCAGTTCTGATACCACGGACCCCAGATGCTAAAGCTGGGATCCTTTCAGGAAATCCCCCAAATGTGCCAGATCCTCGATTGAACTCTGACGCATAGAATCCACTCACTGCTCAGCCCGAGCTGCAACCAGGAAACAGCCAGGTGCTTGTACTGATTCTCTTCTCCACCCCCCATCTCGACCCTTCAAGCGAGGATGCCAAGGCCTCAGAACGTTGTTTCTGAGGAGTTAAAGTAATCCTTTTGGGGCAAAGGGGAAAACACCGGCAACTATGAAAAGTGATTTGGGCCCTGTCTTGCCAGACAGTGGAAGAATGATCTGGGTGGCCTCTCCACAGCATCTGCCCGTCCTGGGGCCTCACAGTTCTTTAGGTTCTGTTTTCACTTCCTCCTGCATTTCCCAGCTGTAAGATGGAAGTTACCTGTGTCCAGGAGAGATACTAAGGTTCTCAAGACCTGGAGAGGCCTTGGGCTCCTGGGTATACGTGTCCCCTCTTTTCTTGAGGTCTCTGCTTTCTGCATTGAGAGCCTTAGCCTGGGGTTTCTACAGGCATGGCCCTGCCACGACGTGTCTCAGCCACGAGTGACCACCCGCCCCGGCCCTCATCATGACTGGAATCGTGGAAGGAGAAAGAAAATTCGAATGAAAATATCCCCCCCCCCCCGCCCCAAAAAAAACACCACGGTGTGTTCCCAACACTCAGCTTATAGGTTTTCTTACTTCAGTTTGGTTTCTAGAGGGAGAGCGTTAACACCAGTTTCTGCCTAGTAACCACAGGGCCGAAATCGTCACTGCTCTTAATTTTATTACTCCGTAGTCATAAAGAAAGCAGTGATGTAAACTATTTGTGTGGTTCAACAACTATTTATATCTTTCCTTCTTTGTCTGCAGGTAATAAAATGGGAAGTTGTTAAACACACATCCATCTTCCCAACAGTGTTATCCTAAATCTGGGAGAAAGCTTTCCCGACACAGACCCTTCTCAGGACTCGCCGTCCTCACCCCTGGACCCAGCTACTCAGGAGCTAGTTCTGGAACATGGCAAGGCTGCACCGTGAAGAGCCTCCCTTCTATAACTCCTCTCATCTTCACGTCAGGTATGTGAAATCCAGCCCAGTTCTGAGAGGCCTCAGGCTCCTGTGATAGCCAGTGTGTGCTACTCCAGACACACCCCATGCAGGGACGGCCCTGCCTCTCCCTGCTCATATATATTTTCTTTTTTCTGAAACTTGGCTTCAGTGAAAAAGAATAGTTTTAGTAAGCTACTCCTTGTTCACTGAAGGCAGCCTTAAAAAGCGCAGAGCCAGGGATCTGGTACAGAGACCCAAAAGTGGAAGACGGATTTGTCTCCCCTTCGCTGGGCCCTGGAGCACTTGCCTCTAGAGGAAGTGAGTAAAAGCAAACACGGCCGGGATCAGGGGTGACGGGCCTCACCCAAGTCTGTGCATGAGTTCTGCTGGGCATGGGAGCTCACTGACTGCACACCACGAGTTTGCCCAGGCTGCAAGACAGACAGAGGCTCACAAAGATGAAAGTACTATTAAGCCTGGGGCCAGGACGAGGGGGGAGCCTGTGAGGCATTCGCCTTGGGCACAATAGTTAAGTCGATTTTAGTCATCAAGGGGGAATACTTTAGTGCAATATTTTTTAAAAAGACAAGATCTGACAGGGCCAGATTAGGGTAAGGTGAGCGAGGTGAGACATGCAAGGTGAGGTCAGGCCTTGTGTTTATTTAAAATGTTGAAATCTGCTGACTGAGGACTTTCCTGCATTAATTTTGGTTTTTAAAAAGTGTTATATTAAAATGTAGTAGTTTTGAGTAGTTTTGGCACAACCCCTCACCCCCCTTCAATTTGACACCTGTGGCAGAATGCCTTACTTGCCTCTCCCAAATCCCAGCCCTGGACATCCTTTCCTTACTGGGTTGGGGTTACTGAAGTAGAGAGACAGAGCTTCTTCCCTCAAGGAACTCAAAGGAACTCTCCTCTTTCTTTGAAAACCAAATGAAAGGATTTAAGTAGATTATCAAGAAGCACAGGTAATCACATAAATTACTGATCCATCTATGTGAGAACTGAGTCTAGTGATGGCAGGCTAGGCAGTTCATGCCAACCCTCTCACGGAAAACAACTACATCTTCTGGATTTAAAAAAAGACATGTTTTTAAAACAGATGAACATAGGGGAAGGGGAAAAAGAGCAAGGGAAGGCAAACCATAAAAGACTCCTCAGGATAGAGAACAAACAGGGTGGATGGAGGGAAGGGGGTGAGAGGTGGGCTGCCTGGGTGATGGGGATTAAGGAGGGAGCTTGTGGTGATGAGCACCGGGTGTTACAGGCAAGTGATGAATCACTAACTTTACATTACACGGTTAACTAACTCGAATTTTAAAATTTTAAAGAAAAACATACACGTATTTTTAGTCTACCAGTGAGCTGATAAGGTAATAAGAACTACCAGGCCAAGTCTAGGGGAACACTAGAGCCCAGAGCACTTCCCAGAGCCACTGGGCACTGAGAACTATCTCCTTTGGTTTTGGAAACCTGCGGGGGTCAGGGGAATGGAAGTCAAGAAGGGCTTCTGGGGTACAGACAGACTCACGCAGCATCACAGAGGCAAGAAGGAACTTACTGCTCATCTTATATGTTCATGTCCAGATGTACGGGCACAAAAAGTACCAAAGGGCCGCCCAGAGAAAGTCAGAACAGAACACACGAAGGGATTTTCCCTTGCTGTTTTAAACAAGACAGGGAAGGAACAACGACCTCTGTGTCAAAGCCAGAGATGTCCCTAAGACAAAATGTTTGGCCCAGACATTCCTAACAAGCTAGAGCTGGATGGAAGGACCCGTCCAACAAGCTTTCTGGCTCTACAAGATTAAAAAAATTCCAAGATAAAATTACAGTTAAATGAAAGAACTGGAGAGTGATCCCTGCTGATAGGCACGGAGCCACTTTACGCAGGGCTGCCTCGGAGCACAGCCGGGAGGTGAACAGGGAGCTTCGCCATCTTGGGGCAAGTGTCTCCTTCGGAGGGACACCGGGAGGTATGCAGGGCCGCCTGCTGCCCGGGGGGTGAGCACTGAAGGCAAAGAGGCAATGCTTGGAACTGAATGTTCTCACCCAGGTCCTTGGGCATTAGATGGATTCTACCTTTGACTCAGGTCCACGCTTGAGGACTTTCATGTGGGGCATCTTGAAGAAAATGAATATGAAATTACAAGGACCCCTCCTCCCAGGGCCTTCGAGAGCAGCTGAGGAAATCCTTCCCAGGTCTTGAAGAGCTCTTATACGTCACATGTGACCTGGGACCCTTCAGGCTTCAATTTCCTTAACTGTAAAATGGGGTATGAGGGCATGACCCCACTTGACAGAGACGGACTTGGACCGTACATTGGAAACATTCAAGAGGAAATTTTAACTGCAGATTGCCCGCTCACATGCCAGATCAAGGTTCTTCTAAGCTCCTTCATGGAACAGTTGTAAGGACTCACAGAGCAATGAATGGGTCTAAGTTTAGCACGAAGTCTGGTCTAGCACGTCATGTTCAATAAATGTTATTTATCATTCTCACTGAGCAGGGTTGTGATGGGCACATGCCGCAGGCACCCAAGCCCCAACTACCCTTCCATGGTGCTGGAAGTCAGAAAGCGGGGAAGCCTGGGGGACACAGGGAGGGACTTGTGACTGGGAGGGACACCGGAGGGGCTTCTCAAGGGATGGTCATGTTTTTGTTTCTTAGCATGGTTCCTGCTGCGAAAGCATGCTTGATTTATAAAGTTGCGATGAGAGGTACACTTAAGATTTACACATTCTTCTGTAACTATGTTACACTTCAGCACGATTTACTCTCTATAACAGTTGGGGTGAACCTTTCTCCGGGGCCAGGGAGAGGGAAATGGCCACTCACCAGGAGAAAGAGAGGGCTGATGGCGACCCAGCAGATCCTCCAAAACCACCCAGGGCTGAAGCCGAGCATTTCCTTCACGTCACTGCAGAACTGAGTGATGCCTAAAGTCACCCGCAAGAGAAAGAGAGATCGGCTGAGGGAGGACATGGACTCCCTCAGAGACAGTGAGCAGCTCTCAGTTTGTCATGGCGGGGGCTCAAGGGCACCAATCTGGTCTGAAAGTGGGACAGGGGACTTGTCACAAAACTGCATTTAATAGCCAGCAACGTTCTTTCTACATGGAGTGAGTGGGACAGGTGGACATTTGGGGAGGGACCCAAAGCCCCCTCTTGGTGCCCACACTGCGCTTGACTTGAGATCTCAGCACACATCTGATTTTACTGTTACTGTAGAAAAGAAAGTTACATTTTATCTAGGATCCATGACCCCACTTGACAGAGATGGACTTGGACCGTACATTGGAAACATTCAAGAGGAAATTTTAACTGCAGATTGCCCGCTCACATGCCAGATCAAGATCAAGGTTCTTCTATAAAATATATGTGCATGTGAGAACTGAGAACTCCAACTGGTGATAAACTGGAAACGGGAAGGCGGGGTGCCCTGCAGTCCATTCCCCAAGAGCCTCAGCAACAGCAAGGTCCACAACCACACCCGTACCCTGAACTCTGTCCTCAGAATCACTGAGGAGGTAGGGAGGGATTCTTTTTAAAACACTGGGCTCGTGTGCAACTCAAAATATGGGGCCTCCCCTTCTTCATGTTATGTGTAATGACAAACAGGCTAAGGCTGTTCTATTACCATAGAAACTAGGGAAATCAATACATTTTCAGAATGAAATAATCACTTCTTGATTTTAAAGATGAAGAGAGGTATCTCTGAACCTGGTTTCTCTCTCTCTCTCTCTCTCTCTCTCTCTCCTTTCTTTCTCTCTTCAAAGATTTATTTGAGTAATCTGTACATTCAATGTGGGAGTCAATCTTAGATCAAACCCCGATTTTGAATTCTCTTTCTTTCTTTCTTCAAATATTTTATTTATTTATTTTGAGTAATCTCTACATTCAATGTGGGACTCAAACCCTGAGATCAAGAGTCACACGCTCAGAGCACCTGGGTGGCTCACTCAGTTAGGCATCTGACTTCGGCTCAGGTCATGGTCCCAGGGTACTGCGATCCAGTCCTACATTGGACTCCTTTGCTTATCAGGGAGTCTGCTTCTCCCTCTCCCTCTGCCTGCAGCTCCCCCTGCTTGTGCTCTCTCTCTGTTAAGTAATAAACTTTAAAAAAAAAAAAACACAAACCAGTCCTATGCTCTATGAATGAGGCAGCCAGGAGTCCCTGAACCTGGTTCTCTTCATGTCAATTGCCCAGGTCATCCCATCCCCACCCACGGACTCTTGGGAGCCCTGCCGATGGACCCATGTCAGCTTCCTCTCTCTGCTGCTGTGAGTTTCACCCCTATCAGATTGTATCCCGGCATCCCAGGGGCTGAACTGGGGATTTTACCAAAACAGACAATCCACACAGGAACATTCTTGCCTCTTCCCTGGAAGAGGATCTCCCAGACTCTATCCTGGGGCTTTACGGGGAGCTCTGTAAAATACGGGTATATTGTACCCTCTCCAAATGCATTCCCCGTGCACTGGTTCTTCGTTGTCTGTGCCACTCTCAGACCCCGCAGCATCTCCAGCATCCTCCACGGGTGAGCTCTATGGAACTGGTCAGCCCGTGCCCGCTGGGTGAACATTTAAACTCAGAAGGAGACAGCGTCCTCCCACGAGCCAGGGGAATCTGTGGCATGGAGTGTAGAGGACATGGTGACCTGCTTCTGAAGAAGCCACTCTGCAGGCGTGGTTTTCCAGACCCCCAGGGAGGTGACGTCTGGTACCCTGCCCCGGCTTTCTTGGATGAAATCAGCCCTTCTCTATTCTGGGGGCTACAGGCTGGTGTAGAAAGGCTCACGCCTGGTGGAGGGAAGCATCTTACCATAAAACCAGTACACAGCCACGGCCTCTATGAGGACAACAGTGAGCACCGCGGGGCCCGTGGCATACTCCTCCAGCAGCTTCACCACGTAGGCCCCTCCCTGGAAAGGAGACAGCAAACGAGTTAAGGGCCCTCCGACGCACTGCCTCCTCTTCATGGGGAAGGCCGAAAGCTGCTTCTTAACTTTGATCAGTCCCACCTTGGACCTAATATAAATTTCCCAGAGCCTGCCTCTGAGACCAGCCCTCGCAGTGTGGGCCAGACTGCTTGGCACCAGACGTCCCTTCCTGTGCTACGGAGCACTGTCTCCTTGCTTCTTCTCCCACTGAGCTTTAAGAGACAGACTCAGAAGAGTCCCTGGATCTGTTTTCAATGTCCTTCCACTTATGCAGCACCTACTATATACTCTGCCCTAAAGAATCCCAGTCCCTAAAGACTGGACCTGGGCCAGTTCACAATATCAGACATGCTGAGCACATTGGTCCTGGTTTCACCTTCTGTCTTAACTTGCCAATCCCTTGGGTCCTCCTCAGGGTGCCCCCTGCACCCCACCCAACCCTGCTGGGGTCATAGCTTGAAGATGCATGTCTTCAAAATCTGCCTTGAGTCAGGCAGACTGTGGGTGTGATCTTATTCCATTTTAACTGTATTTGCCTCCGCTTCAAAAAAAAAAAAAAAAATCATGGGAAAGGGTCTGACTTCACCACTGCACATTCTCTGGAGGAGACAAAGTGAGATTACAAACAGGAGATGCCAGCCTCCAGATATTCTGGATATCGGGACATCAGGGCAGTAATCCCACGAAAGCAGCCCTCAAGACTGGAAAAGCAAACCTCAGTTCTTCTCCAGACGCGCTGTCAAGCCTGAAATCCAGCTGGGTCGATTGCAAGACGGAAAGCCCTCCAACTACCAAGCACAGAGCAGATTCCACACACAAACACTGCCGGAAACAACCTTCCTCCTGATCCCTGGTGACATTTTCAGAGCGGCATCAACCCTCTTACTTGGGTCCCAAAGCCAGGGCGCCACGGAGGATGGAAGCAAAGGGACAGGTTCTTGCGGGGCTCTGCTGCTCCTGCAGAGGCTACTCAAAGCTGGGGGTTGCGGTACTCACGAAAGTCAGGGTGGCCAGGGAGCCAAAGAAGCACGTAATGACGACACCAAGCACAAACCACTCCCGGCGCTTGGCCCAGATGTGCGGAAACTCGTCGAGCACAGCTGTGATCACCCCCTCCAAGCCTGCAAACTGAGAGGGACATGCCAGCTGTCACAGGGGAGGCTCAAGGCCAGTGTGTTACCTTCGAGGACAGTGAACGGGAAGGCGGGTGGCTGGTCATGATGGGCTCCCCACAGACCCCAGCCCTCGCTGGCAACGTATCACCCCATTTTCACGGTCATAAAGAAGCCTCCCCCACCAAGCACATCAAAGAAAGAAACAGTGCCCAGACAGGACTGCTTTATGTGAGGCCTCCCGGGGAGACTGCGGCTTCGCCAGAAAGACCAACTCAAAGCGGAGAGTCTTCCCACGTTACTAAGTGCCAGGTTCAGAGTCAAATGTGGGGCAGCAGGGCACCGAGACCCAAGAGGGACCTTTAGGGTCCCTCTGGAGCAGGGACAGCACCCAGTAATAGCAGTTCACATACCTGAGCCCTGGCCTGTGCGGACCTCTTACCCTCATTAGCCCTTTAAGGACTCCCTCAGGTCCTAGAGGGCCATGAGCAGCTGCAGGGAGGCCTGAACCAGGGGCTGAGGGAGCACCGGGAGGGAGCAGCCAACACCTCCTGGTGTGGCCGGGATGGGAAGTATACGTGCGCCTTCCTCCCCAACCTGCTCATCTCCTCCAGAAAGCCAGGCTTCCCTCCCTGTTCACTCACGGTGCTGTCCAGGCCCAGGGTGATTAACATCAGGAAGAAGATGATGGCAAAGAAAGTGGATGCTGGCATGTTGGCTATGGCTTCTGCATATGTGATGAAGAGGAGGCTGGGGCCTGAGACACAGCGGGAGAGGAGGAGGTGGTCACCAACACCTGCCCTGCGAAGACGTCTCAGGGAGACGCAGCCACACCAACAATTACACTTCTGTCATGAGAACTTACATGTAAAATAGGCTTTAAAACACTTGCTCACACTCCACACCATCCCACCTGCCCATCCTGACATCACGTGAGGGAAGGTACCGCAGCCATCTTGAAAGGTGTAAACCCTCAGTCAGTTGGAAAGAAACCCAAGACCCTAACACTAGCAAAGCTACATTATGGGAATAAGAGTTTCCACCATATCACAACTCAGAGCTTTTTTTTCTGGGCCAGGACTGATATCCAGAGCATTTAGCTTTCTCTGATGGTATTAGCTAGAAAACAGTAGGAAAGGTGAAACATTCCAGAAGAGTCATAGAGGCCTCGGAATAAAGACCTCCTTCTATTTTTAAAGTCCCTTTTGATAGTGTGACGGACGTGTCCTCCCCTTCTTACGAGCTGGATCAAAGTGCCTGAGTTTGGGGTACAAGGACGATCACAGCTGTGCATCAGGTCAAAGACAGAAGTGTGTTGGCAAGAAAGCCCTGGGATTCCATCCACAAGCTTCCATGCCACTTCTTCAATATCTGTCACTCCTTTTCCACGAAAACCTCACAATACAGTAGCGTGACTACATCATCTATATTTTATTTTTCTCCAAGGGGAAATTCTAAGGATTAATAATCATTTGCTTATTAGACTTGGACTCATTGCCAGACCCAAACCCAATGCTTTTAAAAGCCCTCATCCAGTCATCCAGCTGCCCCATCGCCCACCGCCCCATGGCTGAGCACACAGAAGGCGGTAAGTTTCTCTAAAACCTTGGACAATGTTTAAAGAACATTTAGAAATAGCTCAAAAGTTAGATATCTGTAAGGACCCAAAGAGCAGCCAAGCCATTCAGCCATTCAGCAAGGGACATAAAGAGAACACAGGTTCCCACCTGCATCTTTGGCCACCTCGGACACATCCTCGTTCCGCATCTCGGCCATATACCCAAGCACCGTGAAGATGACAAATCCAGAAACAAAGCTCGTCATGCAGTTCACCACGCTGGTCACCAGGGCGTCTCTGGAGCAGAGAACCCACCGGGACTGAGACACTTTTAAGGACAGAGTCTCAAGAGCACCAGTCTCCACCCGAGGCCCGCAGGGACCTGTCCTGGTGTCCCCTCTTGTCCGCCCCAGCCTGGCCTCTCACACTGGTTGGTAGCTCGAAGCACGGGCTGCCGTTCGCACCATGCATGGCAGGAGGTGAGCCAGGGGCTGGTTATAGTGACGTCCTGTGGTGAATTGGAACCACCCAGACCTCCTGACTTCAAACAAGAATTGCTCTGGGGGAGCCTGGGTGGCTCGTTGGTTAAGTGACCACCTTCGGCTCAGGTCGTGATCCTGGAGTCCCAGAATCGAGTCCCACCTGGTCAGGCTTCCCTGCTCAGCGGGGAGCCTGCTTCTCCTCTGCCCCTCCCCACCTCACATGTCCTCTCTCTCTCAAATAAATAAATAAAATCTTAAAAAAAAAACTGCTTGGAAGCAGGGTCTGGATTGGAGGCAGGGCCATGAGGGAGCCTTGGCCTCACATTCATAAAGTCCCTGGATTTAGACTTTTGACACTATGTGCAAATGAGGTATGAGCCTGTCCCAGGGATATCCTGACACTTTTTTAAAAGAAGACCTCGTCATCCAACTTCAGGCTGGTGTCCCAGTGCAACGCCACATTGCTTAGGGCAGTTGTGGATTCCTTTGGAAGAGAAGGTGAACTCTGTAATCATCTTATGAACAGCACAATTAGATTGCTAGTCACTGCCCTCTGTGAGAGGGCACTCAAAGTTAACTCTAAAGATGACGAGCGATAGTGAAATTGTAATTGGTAAAACACTCCCTGTTTCATCTAAATTTCTGAAATGAGACTTTGCCACAAAAATCATGGTGGCATTTTGCCTTGTTCAAAATAGCTCAATCGTTATACTTTTGTGAATATGTACATAAATAATCACATTACAATTCTTGTTAAACACATTAATAAGTAAAATCGAAATATTTACTATATGTTGCAATTTTAAAAAATCTGCTGTGGAATTTCTTAATTAAAAAAATTGTGTGTGTGTGTGAGAAGCTCTCACAAAATGGAAGTGGCCTGGGGCCCCTCTCAAACCCTGACTGGCCTGGGGAAGGCTATGGACCTGGTGGGTGCTCTGGCCATGGGGGAACTGGTCAGGGACCTGTGGGGTGTCTGGGCCCGACCAAGCCTTAGGCCATTGTTTTGAGCACCTTCTTCTGGGCCAGCTGACAATGCTCACCCCACTTTCAAGCTTTGCCCGGGGAGCCCCAGATACTCACTGGTAACAGTTGTTGTTGAACTTGTTGTAGCTAGCGAAAGCCAACAGGACCCCAAAGCCAGGACCAAGAGAGAAGAAGATCTGAGCAGCAGCATCCACCCACACCTGGCAGCAGAGGTGAGGGTGAGGGCCAAGCCTGGGCCACACTCTGGCCTCCAGCCCTGGCTCCACACAAAGCGGAAAGACCAGTTCTCAGAGCTCCTCCCAGGGGCGACCACATACCATGTGCAAACCAATATGATTTCTATTCCTCACATTGTAGCATAAGCCAATCCACTGCCCTTGACTGTACTTTTCATGCTTGTTCTTCTGATTTAAAACATTATTGCAGATGTGCCACTGAGCCTACATTTCTGTCGTCCCTACTGGAGGGACTAGTTTCCCTTAGTAAAATGACAGGCAGGTACCCCTCGTTTTCCCTGTTATCTTACCCCCGTCTCCAGCAGTTTCTGCCAGTTGGGTTTCAAGTAGAAGAGAACACCCCTCCAGGCTCCAGGGAGGGTGGCCCCCCTTACCAGCAGGACCAAAAGGATGATATAAGGGAAGGTGGCTGTCACCCATACCACCTGTGAGGGAAGGGGGCAGAAACACAGATTGTCAGCTTGTGGGTCTTGGTGGCTTTTATGCTTGAAAACCTCTAGGAAAGGAGATGGACCTCTTCTTTTCTGTAACTATAGGAGGCAGGGTGATGTGGCAGAAATATCAGAGCCTTTGGAATCTGATGGGGATCGGATTCCCAGCTTGCCAATACTCCCACCTCCAGACCCACTTCCCACCTGCAATATGGGAAAACACCCAGCAAAGGACAAGACGGTAGCCAGTGGATATAAAGCACGGATCACGGCCCATCATGGGCTTTCAACAACTTACTGCCACGATTATTCATTGTGACACCATAGGAAGGGGTTAGAGGAATTTTTTTTTTTTTTTTAAATCATACAATGGTTCCTGGGATTGGTCCATTTCTAGAATTCCTGAACAGATTTGGTGAAGAGAAATTGAGCATCATGGATCGTGTTTGGTGTTGAAGGACAACAGTGCCCCTCTCTGTCTATGGCTGTCCAGGCTCCCGAGGGCCCCTTGGCAACCAGAGTCCTCCTCACCTTGCCAGACATTTTGACACCTTTCCAGATGCTGAAGTAGATAACAGCGAAGATGCCCATGATGCAGAGGGTGAGCTGCCAGCTGATGCCCCCCAGGTCCTGAAGTCCCTTAGACCGATGAATCTGCAGGACATGGCGCCTGGAGCCAGTGAGAAAGAGAGGCACGTGAGATGGCCTGCGCAGTGAGCGGCCCAGGCAGCATGCCAGGGGAAGGGACAGACATCGCGGCGCAAGGACCCAGCACTCGCTGAGCCTCAGAGAGTGGTGGCCCTGCCCGTCCTGAGGGACAGAGCAGCAGAACAGCACATCCAGCCCACAGGCCCTGGGAAGAGTACTCAGCACCACCCACCCTCCCCCCAACCGGGGGGACGACTCTCAGCCCCCCACCCCTTTTCTGGCTGGGGCAGCTTTTGGGTTTCTGGGTAGTACGCCCCTTCCCACCCCAAAATCCCGCTCTCGTGGTTGGCAGCTGCCAGAAAGGCCCGCATTGAGGAGTACGACGTACTCCAGGCATCCTCTTCCAAAGGGTAGGTCCCGCTTGTGAAGTGAACACATGAAACCAGAAACTCCTTGAATAGCTGCGGACTACTGCAGCAGGGGGAGGCTTTGATTCCCTGACAAGGTGCCAGGGCCAGAGCGGGGGCCCAGGAAGAGGGCTGGTTTTGACGCGGAGGTGTCATTTTGGAATGTGAACCAAGGGATCGGCCTGGGCACCTGGGGGCAGCCTGGCCTGGCACATTACAGAGGGCGAGGGAGGAACAGCGCAGAAGGCCAGATTAAGGAGCACTCAAGGTCGAGTCTCCCAGCTCCACATCAGCGTGGTGCCGGCCCTGCCGCTCGTTCACTTACACTTACCCCTCTTGCCCTAAGGGCTTCATTTCCGGGACACCAGGAAAGAGAAGAGCCCCTCCCCGCCTCCGCGGAAGCCCCACCCCCGGGGGTGTGGCCTGCCTCTACCAGACCACCCCTCACTTACATGCACTTACGTGTAAAATTCTTCAGCGGGAGACGTAGAGTGCAGCGTCCAGGTGACGTTGTTCCCCGAGAAATAGTTGGTGCAGTTGCCGGTGTTCCAGGAGTTGGTGCAGCTGGTCCAGGGCAGCTGGTCGGTGAAGGAGGAGATGAGGTAGTAGAGTGCCCAGGCCATGATGGTGTTGTAGTAGGAGGCGATGTAGAAGGCGATGATGCAGATGGCATAGCCGATCCCTGGGAGGGGAGTTGGGGGGGGGGGGGCACGTTTACAGGGCAGCCGGACAGTGACAGACTGACAGACCCGGGGGGGCCTTGTAGGGCCCTTGCAGCTCAAGGGAGCAGAGTGGGGGGTTGCTGGGGGCTGCCATCCCCCTCATTCCCCAAGGCTCTGGGAGGTGGTGGACAGGTGGCAATGTGGTAAATTCCTTAGATGTATTTGCAGGATCACACGTTTGAGAAACACACACACGTGTGTGCTGTTACTGCCTTAAACTCTATTTTGGTTGCTTTAAACTCTATTTTGGTTGCTTTAGGTTTTTTAAAAGTTTTTTTAAAATTATTTATTTGAGAGAGAAGGAGAGAGAGAGCACAAGGGGGGGGGGGAAGGGTCAGAGGGAGAAACAGACTCTGCCCGGATGGGGGAGCCCCATGCGGGACCCCAGAATCATGACCTGAGCGGAAGGCAGTCACTAAACTGACTGAACCACCCAGGCATCCCTATTTTGGCTGCTTTTAAAAATACTTTTATTTGAATACAGCTGACACACGTTACATTAGTTTCAGGTGGACAACAGGTGATTTGAGGATATATATGTAACGCTCTACTCACCACAAGTGTGGCTACCATCTGTCTCCACACGACGCTGTGACAGCAGCTGTGACAGCACTATATTCCTGATGTGGTGCCTTTCATCCCCATGACCGATTCATACCACAACGGGAAGCCTGTACCTCACAGTCCCCTTCACCCATTTTGCCCATCCCCCACCTCTTGCCCTCTGGCAACCATTAGTTTATCTTCTATAGTTATAGGACTCTATTAGATCTACTTTTATTTATTTTCTAAAATGCTTATTTTTATCATCACTATTTTTAAGTTGATTTATTTTTTAGTAATCACTACACCCAATGTGGAGCTCAAACTCATGATGCTGAGATTGAGTCACATGCTCTAGTAACCAGGTGCCCCAGGTTTGCTTTTAATTGCCATTTATTTTGTTTCTCTAACAGCCGCATACCACTCGAGCAGTCAAAAACTTAGTACTCAAGTCATCGCCCAGAGATACCTTCAGGCCCAGCTGATTCCGGAAGAAGGTCCCCAACTCCCATACTCTCCCCTGCAGGACCCACCTACCCACCCACTCAAGCCTTTTGGTTACCTTTGAAAATTGGGCAGATTTTCCTCCATATGGAAATGCATCCGTTTCGGTGGTACTGGCCCAGCGCAAGCTCCATGTAGAACAGTGGGATCCCCCCGAAAATGGCCATAATCGTGTAGGGCAGGAGGAAAGCCCCTGAGGCAGATGAAAGACAATTTCACCCCCTGCCCACATCTGCACCAGGACAGCCCAGCTGATCGGGACACCCAGGGTCGCGCTGAGATTCATGGGGCACTAAGATGCTCAAGTCTCATGAAGCCACTCTGTGCTGCGTGACCTCACACTGTGGTCTCCTGGCCTTAGCACCTTCCCAGAGCTCCATGGTCAAATGGGGCTTTCAGAGAGTTAATGAAGGCAGCCGAGAGTACATGGAAAGAAAGCTGGGTTCAGGATCAACAGACCGGGCCCTGGAATGGGTTGCACATCAACCCACCCTGAGGACCGGGGTCACTGCCCCTCCTGGAACATGTTTCCTCCCCTATGAAATGACAGTGGCGGAGGGCTGAGCTTCCCAGCTTCCGGAAGCCAGCCACACACGGAATCACTGGTGAGCTTAAGGACACAGATCCACCCACACCCCCGACGCCGAAGTTCCAGGTGTGGGTGTCACAACAAAAATGTGCGACCCGCCCAGGTGATTCTGATGCAACCAGAGCTCAGGACCCTTGAGACAGAGCACCTGTACAACCTGCGCCAGGGCTCCAATAATCGGCAAGTTCCTGAATTCCTATCTGTGGCCATCCTATCGTTCCTGGCTCCAGACCCTTGTTACTGATAGGACTCTATTCCCGTAACTCCACTAAGCCAGAACGCTCCCTTCGCAGCAGCCTTGGCAGGTGTGGCTGAGAAGGGTAGTTTGTCACAAAAGGAGGACGCCTGGAGCTGCTGCATCACCGGGGATGCTGGCATCCCCAGCTCTTGTAGTGACACAGAATTTGGGAACACCGAGGTGGGGATTGCTCACCTGTCGCCTGAGTCTCAGCCCAAAGGGTGGGTCAGCTGTGATTTTCCCCCCTGACTCTCCCTCCCAGAAATTGCTTTGAACCTAGAAACTGGAAGTTGGGGCAACTTGGAAAGGTCCCATCTCACTTACAACTGCTCTGGGTACATCTGGCTTGGGAATAAGAACCACATTGTGTTCTCATGGTGGCATTTGCCCAACGGGGCTTGACTGGCTGAGTGGTGGGGAATGAGTGTGGGACAAACGTCCCCAGCGCCTTATAGAAGGTGAGTCCTCTCCAGCTGGAGATAACTTCCCTCCTCCTGGGCAGGGAGGGCTGGGCTTCCCGCATCCCCGCCCCCCCAGCCCCCAGCTGCCTTTACAGCCACATGGATCTAGTTTCTTTAAAAATGAGGCAAACCTAGGCAACTCCACGTCAGGCCATGGAGGAAATGAGGACACTAACTTCATTTCATCTCCCCAAACTTCATTTCAGCCACCCTCCCAAATCAGCTACCAGAGCTTCTGTCAAAATAAATAACGACTGATTTGACTTCCATTTCTCGTCCTTGTCCCATTTTTGATAGCCAGTCCAGCGTCAACACAGAGGCACCGTACATTATTCACTCCTCTCCACTCTACTCTCTGCAGCTCCCACAGCCCTGCCTATAGTCTGCTACTCTTTTTGATAATCTACCAGTTAACTGCTCTGAAGTGTTGGGGGTGGAAGGTGGAAAAGGAGATACTCTCTAGCCTCAAAAATCTAACAGTCTTGGAGGAGACAGAAGGCAGATCCAGTGTCTGGTTTGGGGTTATTATTAAGGCCATGCTGTGGCTGGGTTCAACTCTGGGTCATGCTTAGATTCCAACTCAAGACTCCGGACCTGAGCAGAAGCCCTTCTCTGACCACACACAGGTCCAAAGGTCCCGGAGGGCCTGGGACCCTGGAGCCACTTCCCAGTTTCTCCTCAGACAGATCTAGCCTCTCTGGCCTCTGCCGAGCAGAGCCCACACAGGGCTGATGGCCATTCTCACATCCCGCTGTGAGCGTGCAGTTGGGACCTACGGGGATGGGAAGGGAAGGGGGCCCTTCCACACATGAAGCACAAGCACGCAGAGAATCTGGCAAGGTCAGGTTTGGGAGAGCTTTTATCTGACTTCCTAACCCAGGGAGCCTCAGACATGCTGACTGAACATTGGGCTTACTGGGAACCCATCTTTTGGACCAGCTTGAAAGTCCAAGCAGTCATGTTCTGAGACTCATCAGTTTAGACAAGACAGAAAAGACATGATCTCTGCTGTGGCCTCCTGAGAGGACCTTAAAGACCATCGCCGGCTCCGAGCCTCTGTGGCCCAAGATACTGACCCCCTCCGTTCTGGTAGCAGATGTAGGGAAAGCGCCAGACGTTGCCCAAGTCCACCGCATAGCCAATGACCGAGAGGAGGAAATCCATCTTCTTGCCCCAGGTCTCCCGCTCCCCTTGGTGAGCCTCGGCGACTAGGGCAGTGGTGGCAGCTGGAAGGGCGTGCTGAGTGTCGTCTCCGGCACCAGGGCTCGGCACTGCTGAGTACCCATTGGAGATGTGGCCAGACTCCACCTTATCCTCAGGGACGGGGACCCCCTTCTGCAGAACTCCATTTTCCTGACAATCGTCTGTATCCTTACTCGCGGGCAGCTCCTTCTGGGAATTTAAGGGCGTGGTCTCCATCCTGCTGGCTAGGGGATTATAATGACACCCATCTGCGGAAGTCCCCAGCTGAATTCAGGGCTCAGATCCTGGGATCTCCTCCGAGCTTTGTTATCAGCGGGATTGAGAGCTCTGTTGGAAAGGCACACAGTGAAGGGAGAACAGAATTACGCATTCTCCTTGTCTTTGGTATTAACTCAACAAACATGGTAAACTCTGTTAATTAATGGGATTACAAAAGCATCTGTCAAGCGTAAAACATCCTGTTTGCTATAGGGCAGTCAATAAAATCAACCCAGTTTTCAACCTAGACAGTCAAATCACAGTCAAGTCATTTGAAAAGGAAAAAAACCTGAAACAATAAAACAAACAGGAATGGACAGCAAATCACCCAGGTCTCGCATCAGCTTTAAGAACAAGGGACTAACTTCAGTTTGAGGGACCAGCGCCGCATCCTGGAGCTCACCAGTCACCCAGAAGAAGGTAGACAGAGAGCTTGCTTCACCAATGCTCTGCAGAGCACTTACCTTGTCCTGGATGCTGTGCAGGGAAAAGAAACCCAAAGAAAGGAGCTGTTGCTGCCTGCCAATAAATTAGGACGGTCCTAAGCCCTTTACGCCGAGCATGCCGTGTATTTTACATAAATTATAGGTATGGCTTTAAAAGGACGAGAGTAAAGGCACCCTTAGCTCCTCAGCTGACTTTTCCCCTCTTCCCGGGGTCCAGCCCTTAGAGATTCTAGCTGCTTCTGGGTGTGTCCCGTCCGTCTGTGGTTTGCAGAGCTGCCTTCGCCTCGTGCCTCTGCGGGTCTGCCCAGGCTTTGAAGGGCCCTGCTGCTCACCGTGGGTTCTGCCAGCCTCTCCCAGCGGTCCTGAGCCAGATGCACCTGTTATTCGGCAACAGTGGGCAGGCGGGGAGAGCCGGAAGAGCCAAGGAGAGGAGCGTGAGGGTTACAGATGCCAGCATGGCCGGTGTCTCTGAGCCCACACAGCCTGGTGGCGAGGGCTGGCCGGGACCTCGGCACCTCCACAGCCCTGCCGGGGCCTTGGTGCGGGGAAATCAGAGCAATCGGGACCCAGGCCTCGTACATCAAATGTGGAGCAGAAATTCGAGCCCTTTTGGACTTTAAACCTATGGCCTGTTGTAAAGTCATCAGGAGCCAAGACCTGCCAGCTCACTTCATTTCATCTGGGCCTGAACTCTTCAAGCTCTTGAAATAATCTGGGAGTTGAAACAGGTTTCTGTTTAGCTCAGGTCACATTCTACCTTTTGAGATGTCCAGGGTGAGCTATTGCTGTTCACAGCTGCAAAAATCTGCTATTACCCCTTCAAATCTGACAGCTGGAGGACGGCTAGAAATGGATGGCTAATAAAAAATGGCCGTGTCTGTCTCCTACCTCTCTGGGGCTTTCAGTGACCAGAACTGAACTGTCCACACGTGGAAATGTGAAGATAAAAATGTAGCAAAGAATGAGAGCAGAGGAATGGATTCACACCGATGACTGCGTACATAAATATTGGCAAGGGCGAGAAACGACTGAGAAATGACTTAGAGCTCTGTGTTCACTGGGTTCCTTTCTCTGTAAAGCAGAAAATAAAATTTAAAAGGGCTTGATTGTTGCCAGAAAGATTACAGCAACAATAGAGAGACCAGCCAGCTCCATGGCTCTAGGGGACAGGGTGGGTGTCCCGTGTTCTACCCTTTCTACACACTTGGCCCCCACCCCCTGACCCCACCCTGGGCTCAAGGTTGCTCACAAACGAACATGAATTTTGATAAGGAGTGATCTAGATAAAACCCCATTGTGCCCATCTTTATGCTGCTCTCAGCCTCTCCCTGTCCCCTTCCGTGGACCCCTCGGGTTAACCACCCATTGTCTCATCCACCATAAGCCGCCACGTACCAGGCCGAGGGATTTTTTTAAAGTTCATTATTTTTTCGAGAGATGATGAGGTGTCAGAGTATTTAAACTCAGAGCTAAATTAAACCTGCCCTTTGTGGTCTCTGGTTGTGTTGTCTGAAGCAGGCCTCCACACTTCCCTTCGGCCTCAATCATCGGCCTGTTGTCTGCATTGAACACTGAAGAACTTGAAGGTCAGATGACAGAGATAAAGGGCTTTACCATGTGCAACCCCATGGCACCCAATGGGCAGAGCCAGCCTTGACCAAGCTCCTCCTCCCCCACCTTTCTTTCTCCACCTTCGAATTTTTACCCCGAGCTTTTGCAGGAACTTCTCCCTATCTGGAATACCTCATTGCTGCTTGCATTGAAACTGCCGCTCAGGGGACCTGCCCCCCCCAGCTGGCTCAGTGCCTGGAGCATGTGACTCTTGATCTCGGGGTCGTGAGTTCGAGTCTCAGGTTGGGTGTAGAGATGACTTAAAAAACTAAACAAAAAAACTGCAGCTCAAGGAGCAGCTATACCATCTAGTCATTCTCTGGCACATCCCCCATGGTCTATGGGAGAGACACGTCACCCATCTCCGAAGAGTATCGTGGTCGGGGGAGCAAACCCTTAGCCATGCTAGTGACTCTGTGAACTTCCTCAGGCCTGGGTCAAGTTCTAGGTTTCCTGTACACTCTCTCCTGGGGAAGCTTGCAGGGAGGCTGGACAATGCGCGTGTGTTGCTGAACTTTTCCGAGCAATGTATGTTCTTCAGTATCTTCAGGGGTCCGTCCCCTAAAGCAAATGATCTCGATTTCTTGGCACCTGCCCGGACCAGCTCCTAGAAGAATAGTATGTGCTTCTCTATTTTTGTTGTGAGCATTACAAAGACCTTGTTTCCTGATATATCCCCCAGCACTTTTTTTTTTTTTTAATTACATCAAAAGGCTGAAATGGCCCAAGTCCTAAGAAAGCAGGTTAAGAGGGATCCTGGGCTGACTCATGACTTTAAGCCAGTCACTCTCCAGGCAGCTCCGCTCTCTGGCACTCCTGATCACAGACCCTGGGGCACAAACATAAGTTACAGCCACCCAAAGCCACCAAACGGGCAGGAGATACACATCTCCTTTTTTAATCTGCTTCTCCCAACTGGAAAAAAGCTCCTCCCGGAGACTCATCCAGACAGCCAGGAGACCATGGCCTGGCCCAGATCCCCTTCTGCCCGAGGCTCTCATGCTCCTTTCCTACTTTTCTGATTCTATAGAACACTGGCCACCTTTTCCTACTGAGTCCAGCAGATCACCGTTGAGAGCAGGCTGCCCTGGGAATATAGAAGTAAGAGTTAAGAAAATTGGCTTCTAAGAATGTTCTCTTCAAAGTTTTCTTTTTTAAAAGATATTTTTATCCTGCTGGGTAGATAGAGGTTGCAAACGAGGTCACTGTTACAGCTGTGACCTCCTCCAGGCAGCCTTTGAGTTTCTCCGTGGCCAGAGAAAGCCCCAGAAGCCTTCCTTTGCACCTCGAATGTGGGCTCCTGCACCAGGCAGACCAAGTGACAGGCTGGGGTGGCATGACGGCATGCTGCTCCTGGGTGGGATGACAGCCTGACACGTGGGACCCTCATCCCCAAATCTCCGCACACAAGCAGCACGGTGATGCCTCTGGCAGGCTGACAGTCTGCTTTCTGTCCACACTCCTGCTTCCTCTCAGCCCAGGGGGTGGCCTAAAACACCCCACTTCCCCCCCACACACACATATACCCTTCAGGAGAAAGGATTGTTTCTATTTAAACTTCTGGTCAAATCTCCATTCCCCTTCCTACAAACCCTGCTTTTGTAGCCAGGGGAACCAGCATCAGAACAAGCACGTAATTACAGCAATTAGTCATGAAACCACCCAGACCTTTGGAAATGGCCATGACCTGACTTGTCCGTTGGACATCCGTCAGCACATTCTAAGCAGAAACACTGGAGAAAGTTTGTACTTTGACTTCACTTGTTGAGATCAAAGTGAGTTCATGTCTTGGGACACTTGGTTTCCATTTTCAAAAACCAAACCAGACCCAGAACAGATGATGGGCGTACCACAAGAACAGAGTAATTATAGGTCAGACGGCCAAGTGGAAATCTGCCTTCTCTCTTCAGAGAGGGCATCTGATGTTCCCAACACACCTCCCTGAGGACCAGAGCAATGACAAAGCTCTGGTGCCCATTGCTGGGGAGCCCCTGGTCTTGGCAACACTAATTCTGCAAAGGCACACTGTATGCCTACTACATGCCAGGCAGGCTCTCAGAGGCAAAGCAGGTGCAGTCCTGCCTGCATGGAGTTCATGGAACAAGGCTAAGCTCTGACTGTGGGAAAACAGTACTTGTGCAGAAGGACGGAGAGGCAGGGGTGCTCGAAATCCCTGTCGTGCCTCCCTTTGGAAACGGAGCTTCCTGCGGACTGATGCAGCGTGTTGAGGTAGCTCACATTTCGAGCCCCAAGATGCCTTCAGAGTCTACAAGTCATCCCTTTTTCCCTATTGTGCAGTTTCTGTCACAGGAGGCCCGGATGTGGGTGGGTTCTGACTCACAGTCGCCCAAAGCATAAACGCCCAGGAGCCCAAAGGGACTCCTGGCTCACCTTTCAAACAAAACAGACTTCACCATGTGAACGGGGAGCGCAGGGAAAACCCGGCTGTTTTTGGACCAAAAGGGCTAGAAATGAACACTGCTTACCCAACCAAAGAATTCTTTGTATGAGACCGACAGTTCAATTTTTTTGGAGTGGGATTAAATAGTCTCTAATCCTGAGGGCCGTTTGGGCCAATCATCACGAGAAAGGACAAGGGTCTCCTGTCCAGAACTTGCCCTGCCTGGGGGAGGGGGGAGCTTCGACCGTCTCTGCACACAGAGTGCTGAGTAGAGAGGATGAGCCCCCGGTGGTGTGGTCGACATCGCTCCAGAGGCCGCACGAACATGCTGTGGGTTGTTTACATTGTCAGTGTCTAGCATGGGGACAACGTCAATAAATGACAGGGCGTTGACAGCCACTGGGCCACCACACGTATGCCATCCCTCCTGCCCTCCGGCTTCACACCCCGGTCAGGCGGACCGGGATCCAGAGGTGAAGTGACTGCACCCCATCCCACGAGCCCTCCCTGTGATCGTTCCTCCCAATTAGCTCCTCTTCATGGGGTCACTGGGAAAGCTGTAAACAGCAGAGTCCTGGGCTGCCGTCCCAGAGATTATAATTCAAGAGATCCGTGTGGGTGCTGCATGCTTAACGGGTGCCCCGGTTTCATCAGGGGCAGGTGGGCCATTGAGCACCCCCAAGTGTATCCCCACCCCAGGCCGTTGCTGCCCGAATTATCCTGCATCCTTGGAGGCCTGGGTTCAGTTTCTATCCACGAAGCTTCACTCACCACCCCAGCCCAAAGGATCTCTCTCTACTCTGTATGATCACCAGAACGTCACTCGTCACTGATTAGTAGGTGTCATTAGTCATCCTTTTACGTCTGTTCGCTTTGGATGCCTTTGGTAGCAGGGGTCGTGACCCACACAAATACGGGCACGGCCGCCAGAATGGAGGTTGTATTTTGGGTTCCTTGGGTGCAGGGCCTGGGGAGCCCCAGCCACAATGCTGGTGGTTTTGAGCCTCAAGTGAGGCACAACCCTTTGGTCCCCAGGGTCCCATTCTCAGGGGCCCTGCCCCACTCCTCACCCATTGGCAAGATGAGCTGCGCATCTTGGCGGTGGGGGAGAGGGTGCTGTCACAACAGTCATTTCCATGGACTCTGGACTAGAAAAGACGGACATGTCTGGGATTAAAGAAGAGTCCGGGTTGTGCTTTTAGACTCTGAAACAAGTACCAGCAGGCACACCCATCAGCGGTCTGTGTTCCAAATGTTCATGTGTGAGTTGCTTGTTTGGAACGTGGGATGTGCTTTCTCCCTACAGAAATCCACCTTGTAAAGGGCGGGTAGCCTCCCAAACTCACTTACAGAATCCTGGTTTGCCCGGAAAATCCAGAAACATCTAAAATGTAAGCTGTGGGACACAGCTTTGTGAAGTACGACAAAAGGGGGTACGGGGACAATGAAGCTGATTGGGAGGTATCTGTCACCCATCATCTCTCTGGCCTCACACTCTTTCTGGGTCTTGAGCAGAACTAAACTTCAGGAGAGGACAGGAAGTGGGGAGACACTTGGTGGGTTCTATGGAGGGGTCTTTGGGCAGCCTTCAAAGAGCTGTAGAAGGTGAGGACACACAGTTTCTATCACATTGAACCCCACAACTCACAACTTTTTGCTGAAAACGAAACCTCTGCCGCTGTGTCTCAGTGTGGACAGGCCAGGAGAGGACTTGGGAAACTCAAACAGCCAATGTGCTAGATCGGGCAGGCTGAGGAGTGCCCCTTATACCTTCGAAACCCTACTTTATTGTTGTAATGCAATCTATGCCATAAATAGAAATCAAGATCAAAAAATGGGGCAGATTCCAAACACAGATTTTCTCGTCCTTAATACAAAGTAGATCACTACAACTACTTTTGCGTAAAACAGACATGATTAGACCCACAAACGGAGCCGGTGGGGGGGAGGGTGGAGAACACCAGCCCCCACCTTACCCCAGGGAAGGCGGGGGGGGGTATTAGGAAGTGAGGGTAGATTTACCTGTGGCAGCTGAGCCAAGCAGAGAGAGAGGGGTCAGGGAGAAAGGGATTTGAAGTCGAATTAAGTACAGTGGGAGTGGTGCAGGCAAGAGGAAAGGGGGAGCCACCCGTTTTTCCAGGCGGGGCAGGGAGCAGGGAGAACACAGCAGCCCAGGGCTGAGGTCAAGCAGCAGAGAGGAGGGGCCCACAGAGGCCACAAAATGCTTCTGCTTTAGGAAATGTTGCCTGTAGGGACCTACACTCTTAGGTCAAGAAGTTCTGAAATGTGCTTTACAGTGTGTCGTGCACGCGGCCTGGGGACATTCATGAAAATCAGTTCATCGTTACATAGTACTGACCTAGGCCTCAGATGCACAGAGGTGGGGGGCAAGAGGTGGTTTCCGACCCCTGTGAGTCTGTGGTCTCAAGAAGTAACCCTCTATCCTACAGAGGACACCCTTGAGAGAGTGGGGGAAATTTAAATAAGGGCTGTGATATTTGTGTATTTCATAAAAGTTGATCCAATTGTGTCCCAAATGTGATAATAATGGGGCCATGCTTATGTAGGGTCAATGTCCTCGTTCTTAGGAGACAAAATGTCAAGTATTTAGATGTCTGCAAACTCTTGAGTTTCAACAACAAAAATTATGTGCTATATAGATTGTCTCACTGTTACACAAATTATGTCATACATATTATACAGAATGAATCAAACTACATATAGTACACGTGCAAAAATTAGAGCCAGTGGACACACAAACATGATAAAATGTTAATGACTGGCAGCTCTGAGGGAAGAAGTTTCGCCAGGCCATTTCTCTGAATTTTCAGTTGAAATGTTTTAAAGATTTTATTTATTTATTTGACAGACAGAGATCACAAGTAGGCAGAGAGGCAGGCAGAGAGAGAGAGGGAAGCAGGCTCCCTGCTGAGCAGAGAGCCTGATAACGGGCTGGATCCCAGGACCCTGAGATCATGACCTGAGCTGAAGGCAGAGGCTTAACCCATTGAGCCACCCAGGCACCCCTCAGTTGAAATGTTTTAAAAGAAAAAACTGGGGGGAGGAAAATCATTCTAGTCTTCAGAGCGCTGGGAAACCTCCAGTCAGTCAGATCTCCCTGTGGGCCCAGGGTGCGCCCAGAATAGCATATCTCCTTTCTCCTCTCTCTCTCTGGGCAGGGCCTCCCTCCCCTTTCCTCCGGCCCCTGCTCCTTTCCTCTGAAACAAGAAAAAGAGCCAGCTAGCTGGATTAGTGTTCAAAAACAACATACCCAGGGGAGAGGAAAGAACAGAGGTGCAGGAGACACAAGTCCCAGGCAGGGCTGAGCCCTCAGAGCCACGGGTGAGCTGGAGTAAACCACAGGGGACCTGGAGCCCTGCCAGCTCAGCCCCTCCCTAAAATCGAGGGAGTCCCTTAGTGAGAGGGAAAAAATTCCGTTTATCTTCATTCAGCAGCTCAGTAGTAATGGAAATAAAATGTTCTTTTTCTTTGAATGTGCCAAGAAAAAAATCATACAAAAACATAAGAAGGCAAAGGCCCCGCTGACTCGCTCCCTCTAATGCAGCCTGCCTCCCAGCCTCCAGCTCCGCATTCCCCCAGAGCACACAGCTGGCTCTCCCAGATCTGCCTTGGCCTTGTCACCACGTCCCCCCAGCCCCACCCCACTTCTTCCCTCCCTACCTCAAATAATGGCATAAAGAGCTGGACCTCAGGATCCCAGGAGTCCTTCCCCATGCCATCTCCCACTTGTCAGTGTCTGGAGACCCTGGTCACCGGGCCGGCCCCAGGGGATATGACCCCCACATCTCCATACTGCTGGGATTCATCTCTCCCTCTGCCATCCAGGGGGTTCGGGGATTACTGACAGGATATCCAGTCCTGGCTTTTAGAAAGACTATCACTTGGGGGCCCCTGGCTGGCTCAGTCGGTGGAGCCTACGACTCTTGATTTCAGGACTGGGAGTCTGAGCCCCATGTTGTGTGTAGGGATAACTTAAAAACAAAATAAAATAAATGAATTAAAAGTAAAAAATCTAGGGGCGCCTGGGTGGCTCAGTCGGGTAAACATTTGCCCTCAGCTCAGGTCATGATCCTGGGGTCCTGGGATCAAGTCCTGCTTCTGGCTCCTTGCTTAGCGGGGAGTCTGCTTCTCCCTCTGCCCCTCCCTTGCTCATGATTTCTCTCTCAAATAAATAAAGAAAATCTTAAAAAAAAAAAAAAGTATAAAAGCCCATGGCTTAAATACCCACTAATGAATAACGTTGGCTGAGGTTGGGGTGGTAATCAGGGAAGAGAGAAGGCCAACGGCCTCACACCGACCTCATCTCTACGCATTTTGTCACCCCACACAAGGCTGGGAGCACACTCCCTTGCTTTAAAAACGTGTTCTTGGCCCCCAGTATATGAGCAGTCATCTCCCCAGTCACCGTCAGGCTGAGGGAGCGCCCCTGCACAGAGTCTGTACTCAGAGATCATTTCGGAAAATGGACCCAAGTCAGTACGATAAGCTGTGCCTAGAAAGAGGGGGGTGTGTGTTCAGCCTCTGGTGGGTCTAGCACCCACCGGAGAAAAGCAGTTCACCCTCTGCTCAGGGAAAATCCCCTCTGCCAGGTGTCTCCCACAGGCCACTTTCATCTATTTTCCACCCGGGTCCCTTCCGGCAAGTTGCCCGCTTTTCTTTCCTTAGGGTGCTAGAAGGTTCAGCCCAGAGACTAATTGCCCCAGGAATGGAGAAGTAGGGCGATTTATCAGATCTTTGACTCCACACCCAAGCCTGTGACTGTTACGTGGAAACACCACAGTCCTCAGAGGACCCCGGCGCTGACCGGCAACAGATGCGTGACTGGAAGGAAAATGGGCAGAACCCAGATCTTACTGCCTGGAGGCCGTTGCTATCGCTCCACACCCTGGGTGTCCTGCAAAGGGGATGTGGGGGTGGGGAAACCCAGGCTCCTGTTTCCTGTGGGTGGTTGAGGTGCAGGATTTGACTTGTGCAAACCTCTGCCTTCCGGTGACCCCTGGGGGTCCCCAGGGGACCCTGACTGGACGGCAACATTTGGGCAGAGTCCCGGGGCTCGGGCATTTGGCAGCATCATTTCCAGTTGTGTTTGCTTAAAGCAGAGAGATTAGGGTCACGGTCACAGGAGTGGAGGGGACTCGGACATCTGGTTATGCGGGGCCCTCTTCTGCCGCTCACTTGGAGCTGAGGAGCTGAGCTGTGATGGGAAGAACTAAGGTGTGAGGTAGCTTCTGACAGAAAAATTACTCCCTTTGGTCACACAGGCATCTTTCTTCAAAAAAAAAAAAAAAAGTGAAATCATGACCATATCCTATTGGTTTATTAAGCCAAATTGAAATTAAACTTCTTCAGGCAGCCCTGACTTTGTTCTCTCAAATTAAACCATTTGGTGGTACGAAGGAGAAGGGACTGCCCTTAACTGGCTTCATTCGTGGAATCATCTGTTTCTCTTCAGAAGGGGACATCGGGGATGTTTCTGCAAGCCTGCCCTCGGAGATGACCCCCTCCAGCCAAGCACCCCCACACCATGGCACACAGCCCATTTGTGAAGCTCTTGACCATGCTTCTCTGCGTTTCATCAAAATACTCCCCAAACTCTAAATATCACCCACAGAGGAATTTCTAAGGTTCTCCTGATTCCACTGAAGCTTCAGCATCACTCTGTCCCCACCCTCACCCCTCTGGCCACCCTTAGTATATGTTTTTTAAGCAAGAGATGGAGAGAAATGGGTTTGAGGAACTGTCCTGCTCTTAGATTCCTGAAATGTCCCACGGGCATCATCAGAGCGCTGAGGGGCCTTCTGATGAATCGTGAAGCAGTCTCAAGCTGCTCTTGCTTGAGTTCAGCGGAAAAAAAAAAAAGAAAGAAAAGCCCATATACAAAATGGCTTGCTTAGTTAGCCCTATCATAACAGGACTCTCCCCAGGGCATTGGGAGCAGCCAAACCCACCCCAGTCCGTGGTAGGAAAACCCCCTTTGGGCACCAGCGACTCCACACAAAAGCAAGGACTAGGACAGAGTCAAAGCTGTGTGTTTCCCTCCACTGCTCAAAACCCAAACGCTAATGCCCCTCCGTGTCATTAAACCTAAATCCCAATGTTGCTTCCTTAGACATTTTTCCTATGTAACTGAAGGCAAAACACATTAAATACTTGATCCAGTCTTAGCATGATGAGAGCTAGCGGACTCATAAATAATCCACTGACCTGGTTCATTTTTCTGGACAAAATTGAGCATAAAAGTACACACACACACACACAAACGCTGGTAACGTCTGACTCTTAGAAAGTCTCCCCCTCTCAGATTCTTCAGAACCCCAAGTGAACCAGAAATTCTTTACGCAAAAGACCCAAGGCCAAAGCAGACGTGCTCCCTCGGGTCCTTCCCCTCCAGAGAGTGTTTTTGACATATTTAAATGCACACGTTTTCTTCAGCAACTGACGGTTCCACACTTGAACCCTGTAGAACAGCTCGCTGGAGTCTGAGATTCCCATAAATTCTGAATGGCCCGGGAGGGGGCTGAGCGTGCACCAGCTCTGCCAGTGGGAACAACCCAGGCGCACGGAGACTCGTCCCACTTAAGAGTCCGTTCAGAGATTCTTCTAGATCCTTGGGCATTTCTGTCAACCAGAAGCCTCCCTGCAGAAACGCCTCTGCACGCAGCCACCTGCCCGCCACGGCGGTAAGGGACCAAACCCGAGCCGCGAGCTGAAACTAAAGCAACTTTTCCCCACGCGCGGGACAACGCTTAGCCTAAAGCACATCTTCACGGGGTCTTGCTCTGGTCCCCACGCCATCGGAACAGCCCCCGCGGGCGGCAGACTAAGGAGCCCTCCAGTGTCCCCCGGTCCCCTGGGCCGCGCCCTGCCCCGGGCGCGCCGGCTGTCCCACCCGTGCTCCCCTCGAGGGCGGCGGCAGCGCCTGGAGCCCATCGCGCGCACACGCCCACCCACCAGCCAGCGCCCGGGGGAGCCCCCGCGGGGTGGGGTGCGGCAGGAGTGGGGATTCGCAGCCGGGCAAGCCGACCCACCTGCCGGGAGTCCGTGGGGAGGCTGGTCCAGGGCCCTCGGAGGCGGGGCGGCCCTCGCGCCCTCGAGGCACCGGGGGCGCGGCTGCCTGTGCCGGAGCGGGCGCCAGAGCGGCCGTATTTGTACTCTCTCGTTCCCTCACATGGTCTGATCTCTAGATATCCGCCGCCAAAGAGCTCTTTAAGAATTTTTGCGTCACTTTGAGCTGCAGAAACTTTACGTTTCCCGCGTAGCCGCGGCTCTGCGCTCCCCCCGGGGTGGGGGTGGCCGCCCCGGCGCTCGCGCGGGGTGGGGAGGGGTGGAGAGGCTGCACCGCGTAGGGAGGGGGTAGGGGGCGGGGCGGGGCCCCAGGAACGGGAGGGGAGGCCTCCCTCCCTGGGAGGGACAGTGCTCTAGGAAGCGAGAGAGCCCGCGCGGCGGGGGCACTGGCAGAAGGCGCAACAGAGCCAAGAATCCCAACTTTTTCGCTCTCACCTCGTGGGTGGGCGGGCCGCTCCCCAACCGACAGATATATTTCCACCCCTACCAGCTGCTCCCCAAGTTTAGGGTTCTGCTCAAAATCACTCCTGCAGAGCGATCTTTCTGGACCACGGACACTTGCCCATCACTCTCACCCTGAATCCTGCTCTGTTTTCTTCCTAGGACTTAGCACCTGGCATTCCTGGGGTTCATCGGCCCCACCGTGGGATGTGCGCTGGGCCAGAAGGGACCTCGTCTCATTTCTGGCCATCCCCAAGGCCTCTAGCAGTCCCTGACCTAGTGGCTCAGTAGTTACTTGCAGACAGACAGAATGAATGAATGATTTCTCCTTTGGTTAACTAGCCATGCTTCAAAGCTGTATCGAACAGATTGTCCGGGTGGTGATGCCGGAGGGGATATGCCCCTGGTGTGGCTACAGTAAAGAACTTTCTACAGTATTTTAATTATCTCAAGAGGTTCAACAGGGGCGTATTGTTTTGAACCGTGTGAAAACATTGCTTTGATAATTTTTTTTTAAAAATCTAAGTTTAAAAGTGATTTTTAGAATTTTTTTTAACCTTTGAAAAGAACAGATGGAGTCCTTGCTTTGGGATGCCCGAGGCAGAGATGAGAGGGCACAGACTAGCCCATCACCCTCCTCCCAAAGGCAGCCAGGGACCGAGCAAAGTAGAAGGAAGAAAAGAATCACAAGCTTGCAGCCCCTATGTACTTGGAGGAACCGAGTCAGCACATACGCGGCGCGGTTGAGCAGGTGTCTGCGGGGGCCCCGGCGGCCTCTCCCGCCCTAGAAGGAATCAGTGTGAGGCTTTGGTGCCCCCTAGACGCCAGGGGGGCGATTGCAAGGTTGTGGTGAGCCGACTGGCATTTAGGGCTGCAAAGCCAGGCTGGTGATTCCTGGGCGATCTTGGGAAATTCATCTCGGGCCAAATCCCCAGGGATCCCCTTTCAGATGAACAAGTTCCTGCTCCCGGGGATCTGCTTGGCCTTATTAAACTCATGCGTAAGCACAGTATGAACAACGGGCTGCAGAAATGTAGGGTGCGGTTCCAAGGAGGGGACAGGGCAGAACCAAGGGAAGAGGAGACGGGGGGGGGGGGGGCACAGGCGGGGGGGGGGGGGTGACTTTAGGCCTCGGCTAAGGCTCTCCAGAATCTGTCCTCCACTTTGGTTCCAATGTGGCTTTTTAACACGACTCCACAGTATCATAAAACTGCTGGCCCCACCACTCCTGGCCTTCTTTCTAGATCCTGATACCCACTCCAGGGTGGTTACTGCCTTCTTTGGTGCAGTGCTGGTCTAGAGAGTGGGGATCCCACGGGCCTGGATTAAATCTCAGCTCTGACCCTGGACCGTCTATGTAGGTTTGTTCCCACACAGGGTAAGTTCCCTTACCTCAATCCGTCTGGCCTTCGGGTCCCTTGTGTGTAAAATAGGGATCCTGTGAATGGTGGGCACCACCCAGCTCGGGGCTGTGAAGAGGCTGACAGGTGCATGGCCTGCCCCCCTGTGCTCCTCTCCTCCCAAGGGAGACTTCTGTATCGTCTTTCTTTGGCCTTGGACCATCCAGGCCAGGCTTCTCTCCTCTTGCTCCTCCTCAAACCCAGCCCTCTTCTCCTCCCTAAAGCGAACCCTTCCCTATCGTTCCTCTCACTGTCATTGTCACCACTTCCCAGTCATCTCCAGGAGCTGACTCTCCCTGGTGAAATCCCTGGTCTCACTGCTCATCCTCCGTCCGCATGGGGGGAGCGGACAGACGTCACCGTCTACTGGCGGGAAATCAGCATTTTGGGAAGGATCCCATGTCTGCTCCAGCCAGGCTACAGGCCGCGGTGCGGGGGTACTGGAGGCAGACGGGGTCCTCAGATCAGAAGGAATGAGGCCAGGAGGTACCAGTACGAACAGGGAGGAGGTGGAAGTCGGAAACTGGAGAACCTGTGAGTCTCAGCGACTGGCCAGTGTCCAGAAAGCGATGAGTCTGTCGAAGATGCCCGGAACTGGGGTGAACCTGCATGACCATGACCGGGAGAAGAGCCGCTGGGCAACCGTGGTTCAGCAATAATTTCTCTCAGTTCGACCTGCTCTGGCCTCTGCAGAAGAAACACAGCCCCCTCTCCCTCACCACACATAAACACGGCCATCAAGAACTCCCAGGTTCTGGGTCTCTCAAGGCCCAGCAAACCGTTCCCCTGTGGAGCCAGACCAGGAAAAACCCTGTAAGGCCAAACCTCTCCCTCCAGAAGTCCTGGGGCCATCCGTCTGTCCTGCCTTCCTTCTGTTTAATGCATTAATGCAAGACGAGGCCCACCCCTTCTTCTGGGCCTTTCCTCAGCATTCCCAGCCCTGGCAGTGGATGGGTCTGCCTGTGCCATCCCTTCTGAGGCACAAACTCCCACCCCGCCCCCCAGTTCGCCAGGGAGGTGACATAGTTTGGGTGACTCTGTTCACATTCAGCTGCGTGTGGAGGCTGGCGCCTGGAGGCCAAGCTCTGCTGCCCAGCGAGGCCTGCGCTCATCCCCTCAGAGGGCAGGGCAGGCGTTCCCCTGCAGCTGCTCCTCCTGGACCCAGAAGAAACAAGGAAAGGGCACGGGAGCGGCAGCCTCACCTGGAGTCCCGGGAGGGGGGACGTGCTAGGCAGCGGCAAGAATGCGGGACTGGCTCATGCTCGGCCTTGAGCAAGATGCTTTGGTCGCCTTTCCTGGCCCCTTCTGCCCCGTACCTGAGGAGCCGCCTGCCTCCGATAAACAAGGCCTCTTCCTCCACGTTTGACAGCTATTGTGACTACCCCGTGTTCTAGCTATAACATCTCTGAACCGGGGTTTTTGGTTTTTCCTTCCTTCCTTCCTACAGAATTCCCTCATCTGAGAGTAAACACCTAGAGCTGAGGCCACATTCTGGAGGCAAGCTGATTTGTTTTACCTCTGACCTTGGCAGAGAAGTGGAAGCCAGGAGAAGCATGGAGCCCCAAGAAGGGCCCCCGCAGCCCTGTGTGTGTGCCCCCCCGTATGTAGAGCCCCTGTGCCCCTCTCCTACAGGCCCACCTCCTCTGCTAGGCCCCGAGTCCCCACAGGAAGGGGCTCCACCTCTCCCCACAGCTCCACACACAGCAGGACCGTGACCGGAAATGCCTTTTACTCTCAACAGACTCTGGGTGCCCTTAAAACCAGGGCCCCGGGGGAAATCTTGGCACAGCCAATGCTGGGATACCACACAGCTGTTGGAAAGAGTGAGGCATTTGATCTGGGCTCATTTGGGGAGGTTCACAAGATTTATTGTCAAATGAGAGGGAAAAAAGCAAACGCAGAACAGGTGTTGCTCAGTTTGCTGGGCAGAGGAAAGTGAAAATGTGTGTTGAAATCCAAGAATAGACAGGTGAGGAAGAAGAATTAGGAGGAGGAGGAGAAAAGAAAGAAGGAAGAAAACAGCTGAGGGAAAGACAGAAGGCAGGAGGACATCCTGGGAGCCCCAGCCTTACCACAGAGCAGAACCTGGAGACGTTCCCGGGGGTGCAGCTGTACCTCACATGATTCAGATGTGTTTCCTCCGCAAAGGGGGCCAAGTTACTCAGCGCCATTGTGATTTTGTCTGTTCCCTTAGGAAGGGGGCAAATATTTGTACTAATTTACTAGTGAGGATGCCATGAGCCGAGAGGTGACATTTAGGGCTTCACTGGGGTTGGGGTCAAGAGGGCCAGAATTATTCTTAGAACACCTGTCTTATGCTTCCAGGCCCTGAGGTCCTCCTGCCAGTTTTCCTTTGCCGGTTTAAGATTATAAAACACTCACCCTCTCTTTCACTTTTCTTCCCTTCTAGGAACTTCAAGATAACTCGCGCCTCTGTGTATGGGGAGGTTTCCCCTTCATCTCTTCTTGGCAAGCTCGTCACCCTCATCCATCACCCTCACTGAGGTCTGTGGTCACCGAGGTTAGAAGTTAATTTAAAACCAGGCAGGGGCGCCTGGGTGGCTCAGTGGGTTAAGCCTCTGCCTTTGGCTCAAGTCATGATCTCAGGGTTCTGGGATCGAGCCCCACATCGGGCTCTCTCCTCAGCAGGGAGCCTGCTTCCCCCTCTCTGTCTCTGCCTGCCTCTCTGCCAACTTGTGGTCTCTCTCTCTCTGTTAAATAAATAAAATCTTTAAAAACAAAACAAAACAAAAACAGGCAGCATTTCTTCCCTTCTCCGAGTTCAAGCCCCTTTGCAACCATAGGGCACTTACTACAACTGTTGTTCCCAAATGAGAGCGGCTGGTGTGAATCAAACATTCCCTCCCTCCCGTTCTTCCTTTCCCTTTGTGATAAAGTGGAAAAGGCTGAACTTGAAAAGGGAAACAAGGGGCACCTGGGTGGCTCAGTCTGTTAAGCGTGCGACTCTGATTATGGCTTCAGATCATGATCTCACTCAGGGTCATGGGATGGAGAGTGGATCCATGCTGGGCGTGAAGCTGGCTTAAGATTCTCTCTCTTCCTCTCCCTCTGCCTGCCCCCCCAACTCCTCCCCTACCCCTCCACACCCACTTACTCTCTTTCTCTTAGGGATAAAAAAAAATAAAGGGAAACAAAACTCAGGCTGGTTTATTCCTAGTTTTAATCAAATTGTAGCATGGACCCCAGGGAGGAAGGAAGAGTTGGTGTCAGGCAACAACGGTTCGAACAAGTTGTCCTAAATATGGGAATGCTCATCTGGAATTACTTAAAGAAGTCCAGCTTAACTAGTGGCGTTGGCCGTGGTCAACAGCAGCGCCAGCTAAAGGACTTCGTTAGCGCGAGGGCCCCGGAGCTGCCCGCAGCCCATTAGAATCAAGCTTTTCTTTAAGGACAAGCTGGAGACAGCACATGGGTCCGTAACCACATCCTGAAGGCACGTCTCATTATCAGGTCCTGGCTTCTTGGATGTGTGGGGTCAGCATGACTCTACATGTCCCCAGAGTCTTCTGGCCGCCAAGGACTTTCCACCCGTCAGAGCAGCGGTTAGAGGAGTGCCCAGCCACGCCTTCCTATTTCTGCGCTCAGCAGTCCCCGAATATCAGCAAGGTCCTCCAATTCAGGTCTCTGACTAAGCTTTGACCCATTTCCCCATAGGCACTGCTGTTTGCTTCTCCCTGCTTGATCCTAATTTTGAGAAATATTTTTTATTAAATATTTGGTTATAAAGATAACTTTTTTACATATTGTGGATTTGGTTTATAATTTGTTTTGGGACTTCTGCATCTGTGTTTATGGGTGTGATTTACATGTAATTTTTCCTCTTACTATCCTTGTCGGAGTTATGCCGGTCTCACAAGACAATGCTTTCCACCATAATAGTTCCTTACGTCTATCCTTTTGGGCTAATCGAGATTCCCCAGAGATTTCCAATCCCCTGGGCACTACATTTGTTTGTTTGTTGTTTTGTTTTTGTTTTTAAGTTTTATTTATTTATTTATGAGAGAGAGAGGGAGAGCAGGGAGCAGGGGATGGGGGAGGAGCGGACCGAGAGGGACAAGCAGACTCTACACTGAGCACGGGCCTGATGTGGGGCTCCATCTCAGGACCCCGAGATCATGACCTGAGTTGAAACCATCTCTTGATGGACGACACTTAACTGACTGAGCCCCCTGGGCACCCCTGCCCGGCACTGGAGTTCTAGGAGCACAAGATGGCAGAGAACATTCAGAATGCAAAGACTCAACCCTCTTATGGTACTTTCATCCCCAGCTGTGTTGCTGACGTCCAGACCATAAACTGTTTTTCTCTCGAGAATAAATCTTGAATTGGCTGAAAGAGCAGGGGAGGGACAGTTACCCAGCTGCCCAAGGTAAGGAGGGGATCTAACAGACAGTCAACCCTCCAGTCACCCTCCTTTTGCTCCCAGTTCCCTTAGTGGCTATCTGGAGATGCCATATTTGGGGATGGGGTGGGTGGATATTATGCAGTGTAGATTGGTTTGCGGAAAACTGGCTGTCTCCGCCATGGGCTGAGGAGTCAATGGTTTCAGCTCTGCTAGATTTCTCAATGTCTTTGTCTGCTTTCCAGCTTATTGTTTCTCTTCTGTTGCTCTGGAGGTTGTGGAATTAGGTCTTCTAAATGAATCATTTAACAAAGTTTATCTTCCAGTTTTCTAATATCTGCAGTATCTATAATAGGGCTCTCCTTTTAATTTCTTGTGTATGTGTTTTCATTAGTCTTGTCAAGATCTGCTAATTTACTTTTTTTTTTTTAAAGAACCAACTTAATGGCTTTGTTGAACTTTAGTTTCTGCACATATTTTATTTCCTTCTACCTTTTTTAAAGTTTATTTTACAGTTCTAATTTCTTGACATGGATGCTAAGCTCAATTCTCAGGCTTTCTTCCCTTCTAATAAAATTTTAAGGCTATAAAATTTATGTACTGTTTTAGCTCTACCTGCCATTTTGAATATGCAGTATTTTTTTTAAATCATTGTTTGGGTTAAATTTCCTTTATGATTTCTTCTTGGACCTATGACTTAATTTCTAAACAAATAGGAGCCTTTTAGTTAGCTCTTAATTTTAGTTTCTAACTATTAAGAACTATTGGAAATTTGTTGAGGTTTACTCCCCAGTACATGGCCAGTTTTTGAAAAAGTTCCATGTGTGCGCAAGACTGTGCAGTTATTAGAGCAATGTCTTATAGATGTCCACTATACCAAACTTACTAAATGCTTAAATCTTTTATATATTCACTTGAGGTTTTGGTTACTTGATCTATCAACAATCAAGAAGTGTGTTAAAATCTTCCATTATGATATTGGATTATTTTTCCATATAGTTATGTTTTTGTTTTATATAATTTGAGGTTATTAGGTACATACTAATTTAGAATTTAGAATCTTTATATTTTTTCGGGGAACCAAGTAAACATATAATTAATGCAGTGATTCTATCTCTAGTAATGATTTTTTTTTAAAGATTTTATTTTATTTATTTCATAGAGACACAGCAAGAGAGGGAACACAAGCAGGGGGAGTGGGAGAGGGAGAAGTAGACTTCCCATTGAGCAGGGAGCCCGATGTGGGACTCAATCCCAGGACCCCGGGATCATGACCTGAGCTGAAGGCAGCAGCTCAACCGACTGAGCCACCCAGGTGTCCCATGCTTTTTGTTTTAAAGCCTATTTCCAGGGTTGACATGTTATACAACTCCAGGGAGACTGTGAACAACAGATCCTGGCATGAGTCTGTTTGTTATTCAGAGTAGTCCTAATTTTGCTAATTATCAGTATAGCCACACCAGATTTATTTTTCTTAGTATCTGCCTGATGTATCTTTCCTAACCTTTTCATATCCCAGGTTGCCAATGTCTCTTGTAATTAGCTTATGGCTGAGTTTCTTTTCAAACTCCAGTTTGAGGGGCTCCTGGGTGATTCAGTCTGTGAGGTGTCTGCCTTCGTTCGGCTCAGGTCATGATCCTGAGGTCCTGGGATCGAGCCCCGCCCGGGTCGGACTCCCTACTCAACAGAGTCTGCTTCTCCCTCTCTCTCTCTGCCGCTCCCCCTGTTCATGCTCTCTCTCAAGTAAAAAAGTCTTTAAACACCCCCCAAAACCCTCCAGTTTGACAATTTGCCTTTTTTTCAGGAACATTTATATATTGTACTTACTGACACATTTAGATTTATCTCTTATTTTGGATACTCTATTTGTTTTGCATTTTTTTTTTCTCTCACCATCTTGTCTTTTCATGGACAAAAATACCCTGCTTATTTTTTAGTAGTTCATCTAGAAAATTTTGGATGTATCATTAACATACCAAAGTCTAAAGTCAATCGATATACTTCTCTTCTTCCTGAATGACAAAGGATATGTTTAGTCCAACCACCTCCCTAATTATCATCTCTTTTCAGGTATTTTAGTCTCATCTTTCTTTGAACCCTGTTAGACTTACCTACAGGCACTTTCTGTTTAGATGATGCACGTACTTATCACATTTCCTATCTTCCATACTGGATCACCTCCCTTCTGTTTGACTGAAAGTGTACTTTATTTCACCCCTGAAAGACAATTTCATTGAGTATAAAATTCTAGGCTCACGGTTAACTTCTCCTAGCACCTTGAAGATATGTTTCACTGTCTTCTTGCTTACAGAGTTGCCAATGAGAAGACAGTCGTCAATCTAATGGTCTTTTCTTTGGAGGGAATGATCTGTGTTCCTGGATGCTTTAAAGATCTATTCTAGCGTTTTGCCATGATGTGCCTAGAAATGGGTTTATTTAACTTGCTTGAAACAGAAAGGGTTTACGACAATAGTGACACTTCAATTAAAGCTTGATCTTTTATCTAATGTTATCTTGGAAAGTGCTATAACAGACAGTATCCCCTGCTAGGACTGAGAAGATTCTAGGAAAGCCAGAAAGGTAGGGGGCTCAGGCGCTGATGGAAATGTTGATTAGGAGGCTATATTTATTTGCTTTCAGTGAAAGGGAGACCCAGTTTCAGTAAAACACATACTCTCCAGCCAATTCCAAGGCTGAACCCAGCAAAGCTTCCTTTCTTACTCTTCTAAGATCTGGATGGAAAAAACAGTAAGGTGGCAGGGACACAAGCTCTCCTAGATGCGGTGCCTGGACATCCTCTGCGGGGAAGCCAGTGAGGGTCAGAACTGGCAGGGAAGGACCATGGAGACCACACAGAAAGTGAAGCAGGGAAGCCCTGAGCGATCTTACGGTATATCTCCATTTTGAGGAATAGGAGTCACCTGGTTGCTTTCCTTTGTTGCTAAATAAACTCCTAGCTAGATCAAATAAGCCATTTACTCTCATTTAGCAAAGTGTTTTATTCAAAAGCTTCTCAGCACCATCTAGTTGTCAGAAAGAATGGCATCGCCTTTTCCTGCCCACCCGACTCCAGATTCCAGAGGCTGCCGTTAAACCGTTGGGCTAGAGCGCCCCCTAAGGGTTATAATTCAGATCATGATAAGGTTTTGGTTGTTCTCACACTCCTCTTTCTCTAAGCCTCCACTCAAGGAGAGCTGTGCTTCCCCACAGTTCCGAACAGGAAGGAATCATGTCAGACTCGATCAACCTCCCATTCCTGGGCTATCAGAGGCACATAAAACTACCTTGACAAAAACGGGATTCAGTGACTGCCATCTAGGAAGGGCAGTGATGCTGTCAGGCAGCATGCAGTTTGAAAGCTCGAATCTCAAGATAACCCTCCCCCGACTCTACCCTAGAAACAAGGAGCATCAGGTCCATTTTCTCTCCACATTCAATTGCTCATCGTCTCCTGTCTTCTGAAAAGACACTAAGCCAGACCTTTTGACAGAGTTAGGACAAACAATGACAGCTAATTTAAAATGCTGAGAGATCCTGAGCTGTTGGGGATGAGGAGAGTACAGAGTGTGACCTGATCCTTCCTTTTAAGAATATTTTGTCTCATCATAAAGCACACTTCTCCGAAGAGGTTCCTGGAGGAGAAATCCAAGAGTCTGACTGTGTCCTGTGGGAACCCATGTAACTTTGGCTTCAGTCCTTGGATCTGTCCTTTGCAGCTACTTCAGGTCCCGGAGGAGGAGGAAAGAGCTAGAGGCAGCGTCAGTAGGCCAAAGCCCCCATGGGGTCCCAGGCCGGCAGGACGATGGGTTCCTGCTCTAGCACGGCTAGCACCTCTTCAGGAACATGCTTCTTGTCCACCACTACTTCATAGACATACTCAGAGAACCACTCATCTGTCATGCACAGGTAACCTGGAGGAAAAAACAGAAGGCTCATGAACCAGAGGGCAAGGGGCAAAGGGCAGAAGCCCCACTAGCACTCTAAAGAAGCTTTTTACAAAACTTATACCTGCACACGTCTTTCAGCTTTCCCGTCTAGAACCTCACTTACTCTAAGTCTTACTAACCATTCTGTGATGCAGACGGGACAGGCATGGCTATAATTTCATCTATCAGAAAACTGGGGCTCAGAGTAACTAGGTGACAGGCCTGGTCGCACAGGGGAGGCTCCGACCTGGGCCTCGGACCTAAGACTGTTCGCAGATCCTGTGCTGTTTCATTGCCCGGGCTGTCTGGGCTGAGGAGGAGCATGTGACCCTAGAAGACAGGAGGAAAGTCTTCTTGTTCATAGAGCCAACACCAAGGGGACTGATCTCTAGGATCAGAAAGGCAAGCACCCTAGTTTCATCCTTACCCTGCCCACCTCCTCAGCATCACAGGCTCTTCTCCTACCTTCCTCTCCCCTGTAAATTCCTGCAAGCAGCTAAGCTGCTAGGGGAAACCTGATGGGGCCCGTGTCTTCATTCCCAGGTAGCTGCTTATTTGCTGGTGATCCTGTGTAAGTCAAATGATAACACAGTCTTTGCTTTCCTAGTGGAAAATCTGTGGTGAAGATCAGGCAGAAATGGAAGACTGAGACAGCTTCTTGATCTCTTTTCCTCAGCGAGGCCCTACAGTTTACAGACCTCTCCACTGGGTAGGACTGTATGAATGCCCTAGGCTGAGAGCTCAGCCGAGAGAAAACATGCTGTCAGCCATCATCCACCCATCTTAGAAGCCTGCCTCTTCCCATTAGGAAGATTAACCTGTATTTCAGGCTCCACTAGGACAAAAAAAATTCCCCTTCAGGAACATACTTCCAACAACCTAAAGAGGGGAAAAAATGCTTCACTTGGCCACTGATAATATAAAGAGTAAAATTAAAGTGAGCAACTAAAGTGCGTATTTAAAATAAGAATTGGTCAAGGAGAGAGCCCAGAGCACAGAAATGTGAACTTACACAGGGCTCCTGTGCACACCTACACATCCAAGGACTCAGAGGAATTAGCAGTCTTCATCACCATCATCATCCTCACTCCCATCTTAACCATAACCGGCACCTGTTCTATACTAGACACTTGAGCCATTTTTCCCTCAAAGTGTTTGTGCAAATCGGTTTCTGTGCTGTATCATTTCTCACTATATGGGACCAAGAAAAAGGAAGAAGTTGTAGGTGTTTCTCCCATGGCAGTCCTCTAGGGGAGCAGTTCTCCAATGTCCAGGCCCCACTATATTCTTAAAATGAATGAGGATGCCAGAAAGTTGTTCATGTGGGAACACCTACTGGTCTTCACCATATTAGAAATGAAAACAAAGTTAAAAATACTAATTCAGGGGCGCCTGGGTGGCTCAGTGGGTTAAAGCCTCTGCCTTCGGCTCAGGTCATGATCCCAGGGTCCTGGGATCGAGCCCCGCATGGGGCTCTCTGCTCAGCAGGGAGCCTGCTTCCCCCTCTCTCTCTGCCTGCCTCTCTGCCTACTTGTGATCTCTCTCTGTCAAATAAATAAATAAAATCTTTAAAAAAAATACTAATTCATAAGAATTAAAAAAAAACATGAATAGAAATAATACATTTTTAGGAAAAAAAACATTAAATTCTCCAAGACACAATAAACCTTAGTTAGAAAAATGGCTTTGTTTTACACTTTAATGTCTGGCTTCACAGAAGACAAATGAATTCTTGTATCTGCTCTGTCTGCAATCTGTTGCAATCTGTTGTTCTGGCTGAAGGAGAGGAAGGAAAACCTGGCCTCCTACAGATATGTTGTTGAAGGGAAGACCTTGCAAACCCCCTAAGAGGGTCCCAGGGAGCTGCGGGGGTCCTGAGAGCACACTTTGACAACCGCTGCCCTAAAGGCCATACTGATTTAAGTCATTAAAATGCAACATGATGGCAAGTCTAATTGCGTAAGCTACATGGTGTCACAGAAGACATTATTTAACATGAAAACACAACTGTTTTGGTGAGGTCTCCTGTGCCCGGTTCTCCTCTTCACCTCTGACAGAAGCCAAGGACAGCTCCCCCTGATGTGGCACAGGATGTCTATCGTCACAAGGGAACACAGTGCAGAAGTGCTCAAGGGCTCCCTCCAAGTCGGCTGAGGGAATGCATCTCTGTCCACTGGTGCCCGCCTCCTGATCCAGCACTCCTCTTCTCAACCAGAGGTACAAGCAAGGGGACCATAGACCCAGTGGATGCTGTAGCCAGGGCTGCTTCCCGTTCCTGCCTGGATTCAGTACCCCCAAGCCCCTGGCTTTGCTTGTGTCCTTTGAGGACTTGGCCCGCACTATCACCTACACGAGTGCCACTGAATTCTCTCAACGGACAGAAAGTCCTATCAACAGACACCAACTATCCACTCGGGCAGCGGAAGGGCCAACCAGTACCATCTCTTGCTGCATCCCAAGTCACTGCTTCCTGAGAAATTCATTATCTGCCTTCCCCAAGAGGGGCTTTCAGTGGGCAGGAAACCAGACTACTAAACACCACACAATTTGAGACATTAGTCATCCTTCCCCTTCCCAGGCTAAATAAATCCCTAGAGTGGCTCTGGACAGTGAGGCAGGTGAAGGACAGAGGCAGATTCGTGTAATAAAGTTCTGTGTCCTTACGACAATACTATCATCACACAATCAAATGAGTCTTCAAAGAATGCACAGAGAAAATGGACAATAAGTACATGTACACTATCTTGTTCCAAAAGCAGATCAGATTAAGTCCTCACAAATTAAAACTCCTATCAACTGCGATCCGCCCTCTCAGTGTCCCTACCCGGAGGACCTGCCTTGATTCGCCTCTCTCTTCAGGATATGAGTTCTTTGGAGGCCCACAAAAACCTCACAGTCTAGGTGGTGGCCAGGTAATTGCACCCTGAGCAGATAATGAACTTGGGGCTGCTGTAACTGTTGTATCTTTCGTGTCTCGGGAGCTGGAGATTAGGATCAGTATGTCTGAGACTCGAGTGAGTGCCATGTGCGGGAGCAGCAAGTACCCATTCAGGCAGGTTTATGTTTTATTTTTTCAGGCAGGTTAAAAATGGCCATTGTGATTTGAAGAAAGTTGCAGCTTCCAGTACTTAAGCACTCTGGCCACCAGAAACAGGGGTTCCCCAGGAGAAGAAAAATCTACAACAAGGAGCCCAAGGTTATATTTAAGGAAACAGAAAGTCAGTTTTAGGAACTATGGAGAAATCACATTTTGCTTAAGCTGTAAATTGTTTATAGGCAATGAGAAAGAAACAAAATACGTGAACAGTCCTCAAAAAAAACTGCCAGTGTTTCTGTATTTGTTAAGGGAAAGGGCAGTGTTGGTCTGTAAAGGGAAAAACAGTGTCTGTTGATACAACTCTAGACTGATTAGGCCAAATTTACTCAGAAACAGAATAGTATTGAACAGGTTAGTTTAAGGGGAAAAAGATCTTTACCTGAATATAACAGTTTTCTGAAATTCTACCAGAGATCTAACATTTCCCAACCTTTCAGACTTGATTAAGTTGGTAAATATATTATCGTTTATGAGTTAGATGTTTTCTGTTTTTTGTTCTCTGCCTTCTATGAGGTATTTTACCTAACAAATGATCTGTGGTTAATGTGGGGAGTTTGGTGGGGGGCTATCTTTTGAAAAAGGTGCGACAAAATCAAGTTTCTGTTGGGCTCTGATGGGTGTGCCTGGCAGCATGGATCTAAGGAGGCTGGATTCTCAGGGCCTCATGACGTCACTGCCGATCTCTCACCTGATGGTGATAACTCAAGGCTGAAGAAAGCCTCCAAGAAAGGAAAGCAAACACCTCACGGGCATTTGTCTCATATTTCCAACCTCCTAATAAACACTTAGAAACTACTTCACAGGACATTAGCCAGTCATTCAAAATGAAGTTGCAAAGACCATGCAGCAACATGGAAAACATTTAAGCGATAAAAGTGAAGAGCATACAGACAATATATCTTAAATAATCACAACTATGTTACGAATCCAGATATGTAAGTGAAAAAAACCTTACAAGAAATAACAAAACGATAACTTTATTCAATGGGGTAGGTGATTTTCTCCTCAAAACTTCAGAATTATTTTTTTTTAAAGATTTTATTTATTTATTTGACCGAGAGAGAGAGAGAGAGCGCGCGCATAAGCAGAGAGAGCAGCAGAGGCAGAGAGAGAGCAGGGAGCCCGATGTGGGACTCCATCCCAGCACCCTGGGTTCATGACCTGAGCCAAAGACAGACTGAGCCACCCAGGCGCCCAAAACTTCAGAATTCTTATACTGGTTTCTGGCTCCTAATTCTAAAGACTACTCAAATAATAAACACTTATTAAAACAGATTTTGGAAACATGGGAAGAGGAAGATGAAAAGGTAGAAAATGAGGAGGAGGAGGAAGAGGTGGATGAGGAACAGGAAAGAAATATAAATTTTTTAAAAAAGATTTTATTTATTTATCAGATAGAGATCACAAGCAGGCAGAGAGGCAGGCAGAGAGAGGGCAGGGGGTGGGGGGAAGCAGGCTCCCTGCTGAGCAGAGAGCCCGATGCGATGCGGGGCTCGATCCCAGGACCCTGGAATCCTGACCTGAGCCGAAGGCAGAGGCTTTAACCCACTGAGCCATCCAGGCGCCCCAAGAAATACAAATTTAAGACCTGCCGGCAATCCCACCATCTAGAGATACTCTCTATTCAGATTTTACATCCAGCCTTTAATAAAGTTCCTGTGTACAGACTATACATTTAATAAAAACGAGACATCACACATGCTCTTTTATTACAAAGTACCACACAGGCTGCGTTTTCCACTTCGTCTCTTTCCATATTAATTTAAACAATACAATATTCTATATCATAATTTTTAAGTGCGGAATTTGGAAAAGCAAGCCAAAATGAATTTAATCAGTCCCCTACTGATGAAGTCTGGCTTGTTTTTTCATTCTTACAAACACTGCTATGAATATCTTTGCAACTAAATCTTTGTATGTATCCTTAATTATCTATTTAATTTTTTTAAGATTTCATTTTTATTTATTTGACAGAGAAAGAGTGCATACGCACAAGCAGGGGGAGCAGCAGGCAGAGGGAGAGGAAAAAGCAGACTCCCCACTGAGCAGGGAGCCCACCAACTCAGGGCTCGATCCCAAGACCCTGGAATCATGACCTGAGCCACAGGCAGATGCTTCACTGACTGAACCACCCAGGTACTGCAATACCTTACATTTCTAGAGAATATATAGCAAATGTGGAAAATGACACAATCGCTATGAAATGAAAATTGGCAGTGTCTATAAAAATTTCAAATGCCTTTACCCCTTTCCCTAATGCCACTTCTGAGACTTTGTCCCACAGACTTACAATACTTGCAGGAACATAGTAAGTATTTATGCACAATAACTAATACTCATTTGGCACTTACCATGTTAGGCACTGCTCGAGACATCACGCATATATTAACTCACTGCAACATTGTTTGTAATAGCAGAAGACTGGAAATACCCCAAGTTCCATTAGTAAGGAAACTGGTTGAATAAACTATGGTACATCCAGACAATGGAACATAATGACGCTGTCCCGATACGGAAACATACTGATTTGAAATGCCTCCAAGACATGCTGTTCAGTGAAGTGAGAGTAAGAGGCAGAGCAGGCTAACACGGTGTGTCACCTTTGACGCACTACACCACACCGATAACCGGAAAGAGAAACTAACAGGAACGGCAACCTGAAAGAGGGCAGTGGAGAGTGACGGAGAGGGAAACAAGATGCTTTTTAGATGCTTTTTTGTAATTTGATTCTGGAACACTGTGATTTTACGATTTATTACAAGAATTATACTGCAGAAAGCAAAGCAAAAGCACACACATAAATCTATAGGGTGCTTCATTTCACAATGCAGTCTCATATCCACTGTCCTCATTATGATTTTAATCCTGCAACACTGCAAGGCAGGAAGGGTTGGTGTGAATTGTCTAAAGTCATGTAGCCTGTATTCAAACCCAGGTCTTCAAATTCAGCCTTTTCCATGGGGCCCAGCCCCCTCCTCTAGGGCGCTCGGAGACTTGGCACTTACGGCCGAGGCAGCAGGTCACAGCACGTCATCTAGTTCGGACACCTGTTTGGTGCCAACTCCACCTGCTCACACATCCCATGTCACGTGTCCGGGTGCTGCTTATAAGATATTGTGTATCTTTAAATCAAAGAGATGTCATGTGTGCCAGGTGCACATATTTAGAAGTCAGAGAACAGGATGGGCTGGGAGTTTAAAAAAAAAAAAAAAGAGAGAGAGAGAGAGAAAGGGAACCAAATGCACCATTTATGAGACAGACATGGGACAATGATCTGAGAAGAGGCTTTCTTTTTCCTCCAGAGTAAACACAAAAGTCTGGCTGTATGGTGGGGCACATTCATGTTCCCGAACCTTTTGCTAGTAAGAGAAGAGATACTCTTATAGCTTAATACCACCAGAGGCTTTTTTTCAGAAACAAAAGCTAGAGAACTTAGAGTGAAAAATATGGTAGGGAAACAAAGTTGTTTTGGTTATGGGTTGGTTGTATTTTTTTAAACCATCAAGTCACGACCAAGTTCAATGAGCAGAAGCATATACTTCTGAGGAAGCATCCTCTGCTGGAGTCCAGAAGAAGCCTGTTTGCCTCTGGGCTGAGGAGAGAAGGCAATGAACCAACCAGTCAGATTTCTCCTTTCCCTGGACCAGTAAGCACGATCCAGAGGAGCCTGAGAACACACACAATCCTGCCTGATCTCTAACAATGGACAGGGGAGGAAAGACTTAGATGTCACCCAAGGGTCTATTTTCCCACTGAAACTCAGTGACTTCTCTCTGACCCCAGAATGGTCACAACTCCTCTTTCAGGCAAAACTTGCTCTTTGATCTCCTCAAAAGCTCACACTATGTCTTGGCCTCCTTCCTCAGACCCACCTGAAGCATGCTCCACATGCACAGGCACTACGCTCTTTTCAGCTACTCTTTTTCTGGCTGGCCTCCCACTTCCTTTCCAAAACAGTCAGGACCTTTCCTAAACACTCCATTCCCTCTTGAAGACTCATGAAGGAGCCTTCACAGTTCCAATCGCTCATCTACCTTGCAATTTATCCCCTACATTATTTTGCACTTATTCTGGTGTTTATGTTTTACTTATTTGTCCTTATAATTAATTACAAACACTATATATGGAGCAAGATTTACAATCTCAAGTGTCCCAGCTTCAATCTTCCTGTCTCCTCACCGCACCTAGCACTGGAAGGGGTTGGTACTGGTGCTGATGTGGTAGAACAGGACAGCTGGGCTTCCATTCCCTTTCTAAAACCTGCCCCAAAGCCTTTTCCCTTGACTCATTTTCTGACTGCTCCACTCACACTATGTACCACCAAGTTCTCCCTGACAAAAGCTTCAGTGCCTTCCTACTGTCTCCCCACTGTGGGGGCCCTCTCCAGGTCTTCCTCTTTCTCTGTCATCTGCCTTCTTGGAGAAATCATCTCTTCTTTTCCCTTTCTGGGTCTACTTACCCTATATCTTACAGTCTGAGGAGCACACCACGAATGCCACTTCTGTCCTATCACAGCCCTCTTCAAGTCCCCTTCCTGTGTCCCTGGTGAATACATATGAATCCCTTGGAGGGTCCGACACTCATTCTACCATGGTCTGTGCACGGTTCCCTGCATCCCATCAATAAATGCGAGGTGATGCTATTGCTAATGGTTTTTCCTCAGCACTAGGTTTAGTCGCTTCTGCTGCTCTCTCTCATGAAACTAAGGCCGCATGACGAGCCATCCATCCGGTAAACGGGTCATGTAGCGCAATGGTCACACTATGGACCTGAATTCTTCGAGATCTGAAACTGGAGCTGTGGGCAGGTTAAACAGCCCTACTCTAGAAGACAACATTGGAGGGGGACTTCTTGTTCTGCCTTCGTTTGTCCACAGGTAACATTAACAACGGTCATGACGACAGCTCATGTTTTTGAGCACTCCTTGCATGCCTGGCACGGTTCTCACAACAACCATACGAGGGAGGTACAATTATTACCCGTTTTATAGATCGGAAACGTATGGCTTTTGCAGGTTAAATACCATGACCAAGGTCGTAGAACGAATAGATGGGACTGCCAGGGTCCAGGCAGTCAGGCTCCAGAGCCTGTGCTTCCCCCTTATCCCTCTCAAACCAATGCAAGAACATGTTGGAGACAATCAGGTGAAAACAGCAGGTCCTCTCCACAGGAGAAAGCAAACACACGCACAAAACTCTATGGGAACGTGAGGAGATTTGTCCCTGAGACTGAGGTCTGGTTACGGTCAAAAGAAGCTACTGTGCCATAGTCTGTCCCCCCTCACACATGGTAGCCCTTTCCTAGCCACACGCTTTGATAAGGGAGCAGCAGTCAACCTGAGAGCGCATGCTTGCTCTGTCCCGCTCCCATGCACTGCTGTTTAGCCCCAGTCATGCAGGATCTTTGGTTAATAAAGATGGAGGACGAGAAGTCCCTCTGAAGGACCTCGGATACTCGGGAGTTGATAACAGCAGCACTTTTCCCAAGCTGGTAGAGACATGAAAACTCCGAGGTGACATCATATATTTGTATCTTGCCCCTTTCCAGAAAGTCGGAGACCTCTGCTTTTAGCTCATACAATTTTCTCTTATTTCAGTACATTCAGCTCAATATTGCCTGTAATTTACATTAATTGTGCTTGATATACAAAACAGAATCTCAAACAGATCTGCAAATACTATGTTATCTTTTAGAGGTATAACATACATTTTGAGGGATGCGGTCTCTGTCAGAGAGCCTGGATAGCTCATTTGGTTAAGTATCCCACTCTTGGTCTTGGCTCAGGTCATGATCTCATGCGTCCTGGGATCGAGCCCCGCAATGGGCTTGGGGAGTGTGCCTGAAGTTTCAGTTTTTTCACATTCAACATGGGTATAATCACGCATGCTCATATCCTGAGTTACTCTACTCGATGCCATGAGGAAAAATAAATGCAAATGTATCAGCAAATTTTGAATTCTTATAAAGATGCTATGAATTATATATACTGAGCACCCCTGACAGAAATATGGAATACTCATTGAACTCTTCAGAGTTCTGTAGCAGCATATAGTCTGAAAAATGCTTTCACGCATTATTTCATTTGACGGCTATATACAAACTGTAGGACCTCATAAGGAAACAGAAATTATCCATGTTACAAAGAAATAGAAACTATACAGAGTTAAATTATGGTCCAGGATCTATAATCAAGAAAGTAGTAACTATCTCTCCTGGTTCCACAATATAACATTAGATGAAGGATATGATGACTTTTTTGCCTAGATATCTGAAATCATATGGGATAGTTTGGCTGGTAAGGCTAATTTTCAGGAAGCAGTAGAACTCCAGATATAATCTGAATCAGCCATATAAATTTCTTTCCAGATTAATCTCCAATATGCCAATGTCTCTCTGACGGAAATCAAGATACTCTCTCTTTTTTTTTTTTTTTAAGATTTTATTTATTTATTTGAGAGAGAAAGATCAAAAGTAGGCAGAGAGGCAGGCAGAGAGAGAGAGAGAGGAGGAAGCAGACTCCCCGCTGAGCGGAGAGCCGGATGCAGGGCTCGATCCCAGGACCCTGGGATCATGACCTGAGCCGAAGGCAGAGGCTTTAACCCACTGAGGCACCCAGGTGCCCCTCAAGATACTTTCTTTTAAGGAGGAAGTCTGGAAATTTCACTAAAATTAAATCAGGAACAGAGAGGCCATTTGTAAGAAAAGATGAAGAATGTGGGTTAAAAACAATTTTAAATGTTCATGTATCTGAAAGGCACAAAAGCAATATAAAAAATGAAAAACTAATCTTCGTTCAAAATAAAAACTAGGAGACAAAATTTTTCAAAGAAATGTTTTCTGGGGCGCCTGGCTGGCTCAGTTGGTACAGCAAACAACTCTTGATCTTAGGGTATAAGTTCAAGCCCCATGTTGGGTGTAGAGATCATTAAAAAAAAAAATCTTAAAATTTTTTTTTCTTTCAGTGACCACTGCAGATTTTGAAAATACTATTCTCCCTCCCCTCATTTTAAGGTTATATTATTTAGGTATATTAAGAAACTAGGCTTAATGAACATGAAGAACTTTGTTACGATAATTCCATGTTCACAGTTCTGCTGTATCAGACTTTAAAATGAGAATACATCTCAGATTAAGTGAACCAATCATGAAGAAGTCAAGTTCCATAATAAGACTGGTTCATTAGGAAGAATATCCAAGAATTCAATTTACTGACTCTCAGAAACACTTTGTTATATGCATGCCAGAATTTGATAGCTACTGAAGTTGCGTTGATGGGTACATGGGAGTTCCTTACTACTATTCTGTTTACTTTATACACGCTTGAAATTATCCATGATAAAAAGTTAAGGGGGAAAAAAAGGCCAACATATTATAAAGCAGCATAGACACAAGAACTCTGGGAAATAATAGGTGCTTAGAGTTTTTTACTTGCCCCACTCACAATGTGCTATATTTGAACATAAACCTTCACCAGGTACCCCATCCCTCCCTCCTCCTTCAGATTCCCAGCCATAAATGGTACTCCACGAACCCCTTCTGCTGGCATGGAACATTTATGATGTCTCCAGATTCTTTATAGTTTTTTATGTTCCCTCCACCACTAGTTTCTGATTACCAAAGATCATGAATCAATCCATTATTTCCATGAGTGGAATGGATGCTACTAGAACAGAGAAGCTGAGAGAAAGCAGAGTTTCATGGCTAAGAAAACAGGCTCTCATGTCAAACTGTCTGAATTATAATTCTGGCTCAATCACCTATTAGATGACTTGCAGGTTATCTTGGTTTAAAGAATATACTCTTTTCAGGTGAATTTCTGACTAAGAGAGAAGCACTAAAGGTTATTTCCTCTACTTTAAATTCTTAGATGTTTTTATAAACAATTTTACTCTAATAAGCCTAGCAACTTTTCAAAATGAAAGACAATGTAACAAGTCCCAAGGTCTGTTCCCCCATCCGATGTGAAATCCACTTTTTTTTTTTTTAAAGATTTTTATTTATTTATTTATTTTTAAGTAATCTGTACATCTCATGTGGGGGCTTGAACTCACAACCCTGAAATCAAGAGTCAGAGCTCTACTGACTCAGCCAGTCAGGCATCCCTCCATTTCTGATATGATCCATACATGTACAAAATGCACAGCCAAGTATTTTAAGAAGCAAGTGAAAAAAGAAAGCCATGTTGCTAATACAGCATGTTAGATATGTATCCAATTTTCAGTCCAGCTGACTAAGAACACTGGAATTCAACAAGAGGAAGTAACCCAATGGGCCCAAGTAAGACAAGAATTGATTTCTCCTTTTATGTCTCTTGGGGTCAGAAGGTACTTTTGTCCATTTGGGTAAACAGGTTATTCGATTTACTTAGTCATCTCTGTGTAAGAAAGGCCATGACCATGACCAATGGGGAAGACCAAAGCCAGGACTGGGCAGAGGGCAAGGGCAGCATGCCTAAGTATCTCTGCTGTGTTCGTATCTAGCTTGCATCATCAACACTGCTTTTTCAGAAACCATCCATCTTAACAGGCAGAAATCTCAAAGAGAATAGTAACAGACTGTTAACAATGTTTTCTATAGAAACAAAATCTCAGCACTGCTGTTTAAGATTGTTTCCTCTCGGGAGAGCAGGTTCTGCCTCACACATGCTGGCCAGTGCCCACCAGGCTGACAGACAAGAGGGACTTGCTGGGGTGAATATATAGCATCAGCATAATTACATACTACACATACTCTCCTAAGGTCAGGCCAGGTGTGCTAATTAAGTTAGATCATATTTTCTTTTCTTTCTTCCTGTTAAGTAAAAAGGAACATTGCTAAGGGGTGCCTACATGGTTCAGTCAGTTAAGTAAGCATCCAACTCTTGATTTTGGCTCGAGGTCATGATCTCAGGGTTGTCAGATCCAGCCCCAAGCCCAATGTCGGGCTCTGTGCTAGAGGCGGAACATGCTTAAGTTTCTCTCTCCCTCTCCCTTTGCCCCTCCCCCATACATTACTAAGAAATACACGAAAATAATTTATTTTGGTTTTGAATGAACTATTCCCTACCCCCACTCAGCTCCTATCTTTTAGTTCTCTACTGAAATGTTTTGCTAAGTTATTCAAGAACAACAAAAAAGTTAGTTTAACCTTAACTAGATAGCTAAAGATTTCACCAAGAAGGATTATAGGGAGATCACAGGAATCAAGACCTCAGCTCTCAGCATAACGGAATTAGTAAATCAGCAAAATCACTAAGTAGTAGTGAAGAGGTACAGCTGAATGGGAAAAAAAATAACAAAGTGGCCCAGAATCCTCTTTAAGAGTAGGTATTTAGGGGTGCGCCTTGGTGGCACAGTTGGTTAAACTTCCGACTCTTGGTTTCAGCTGGGGTAGTGACCTTGGGGATTGAGTCCCAGGTCAGCTCTGCGCTTGGTGCGGAGTTTGCTCAGGATTTTCTCTCCCTCTCCCTCTGGCCTCCCTCCCCACTCTCTTGAGCTCACTCATTCTCTCTCTCAAATAAATAAATCTAAAAAAAAAAAAAAAGAATAAATATTTAGGTTCAAAGTAATAAAGACAATAACTCACATTACTCAAAACAGAGCATTTGCCAGACTCAACTGTGTTTATTCTCTCTTAAATGGATATCACCACATAGTATAAACCCTGAGAGTTGTTTTTCTTTCTTTTTTTAATGCAAGTGCCTGACTTAAGCTTTGATTGCTAAGGCCTCACTACAAAAGATGCCTATCTTAAATAAACACACTGCCTGTACTAGACTAGATAAAGAGCCAGGCCACCTCTCCCACTGAGGCTCCATTGTTTTAAGAGATCTTAGTTGATTCGATAACTGACCATTTAGGCCACTTGCACCTTCTCTTCCCAAGCTTTAAGCTTCTGCTCTTTTGTTTTAAATTCACCAATAAACACTGAGACTGCGAGACCCTAGTCTTCCACCCTCAACCCCCTTTAAAGCAGAACCCGCCCCATGTGCACACTGTCTACCTGCAACCTCGAGGTGTGGCCCCAGGTGAGCTCTGTAATTTCCAGGTTCTGTAAGCAATAAATCTTTATTTTTTTTCAAAATTTCCGGAATAAAAAATAGAAAAAAAAAATCCAGAATAAAAACCACAAGAACTGGTCAAGCCACAATACTGCTTGTGGACAGGCCAACAAAAACAACAAAAAAACATACTACTCACCTACAAACCAAGTGACAGTTACAGATGGAAAAATATCACAGAAGCAAGCCAACAGATCCAGGCTCATCTAAACCGTAACTGTAGTCCTTTTCCTCAATACTAACCTTTACCATAGCAAACCCAGTTACAGGGACCAAATTAGACCAAAAATGAAACAGATGCTACAGAGGTTCATCTGAAACAATCTCTTATGTTTTAAAATGTTACAAATATAAAATCCTTCCAATTCAAGACAAGTTATTCTTTTGCATTCATTTCTTAACTACTACCAATTTGCAGCATTAACTAAATCATGAGTTATCTTAATCTTTCTGCAAGGTTTGTTAAGGTCTCTAATTCACCTAATCCCAGCGTGTATTTGTCTTAAAATAAAATTCATCATATAAGGACTCACCAGTTTAAAAATATACTGCCCTGTTATTCATAATAGTTAATTTAACAAGCAGCCCATAACCACAGAACAATCGCAGAACTCACGGAAGGGGCCCACCCAACTGAGGATGAACAGAAATGCACTAAGAGCGCTTGTATTTGTTTATACAGAGACACTGAGCTGCCAAGTTTCATGGCAGATCCCAGGCATGGTGAGTGAAAATCCATCAAGGATCACATCATGGCGAGATGGAAAAGATTTAGAACAATGAATTAAATGGCTTCCAGGTTTTAGGCTGTGCTGCTGAATCACGGCATACTCAAGTCAAGTTCAAAACTCAGGTTAATAGACTCTTTGAAGACGTAGTCTTCAAATATAAATGACATCATTTATATTTGCTCACCTCCAAACGTGCACACCTGCTCCCTACCTCTTACCCTTGGAAATCCTAGGTCTCTGGCAAACACGGTTGGGAAATCACTAAAGACGGAACAGGCAAAGAGTTGCTAAGATCTCTATTTTCTTTTTCTTATTTAGTAAGGAATTTCTGGCTGATTCTTGGTTGGGGGGATGTGTGCTGAAGTTGGATTCCAAATGTTTGGGTATCTCTCACTGGATTCCCTACCTGCACCTCGTCAGTCTTCTAGCTAGTCTAGCAAGCTGTGGTTACTATATTTTTCCTAGCCAGAATCCATTGGCTAAATGTTCAGAATGCGGACTCTGGTAAAGAGCTGTTACAAAATACCACCCACACACAGGCACATACATGCTCTCTCACCTAATACTTTGTGGTAGTTGCCACTTTGGGTTTGAAACCCTAAAAATTAAGAAATAAAAAAGCCTTAGGGGCACCTGGATGGTTCAATCGGTGAAACATCTGCCTTTGGCTCAGGTCATGATCCCAGAATCCTGGTATCCAGGCCTATATCAGGTTCCCCGTTCAGCCGGGAGCCTGCTTCTCCCTCTGCCCCTCCCCCTGCTCCTTCACTCTCTCTCTCTCAAATAAATAAAATCTTAAATCACAGCTTAAAAAGCTTTTATCTACTATGAAAAGCTGTCTTTAAAAAGTATGGTCTCAAATTTTGCAAGAATATAGGCGCGAGGGTGGCTCAGTGGGTTAAACATCTGCCTTCAGGTCGGGTCACAATCCCAGGGTCCTGAGATGGGAGTTCCATGCTGGGTTCCCTACTCGGGGAAGCCTGGTTCCCCCTCTGTCCCCCACCCCGGTCCTGTGCATGCACGCATGTGCTCCCTCTCTCCATCTCAAATAAAATCTTTAAAAAAAAATTATAAGAATATACCCTAAACTGTTCATCGGTGGTGATCTCTGGGTGATAGGATTACTTTATATTTTTATTTTCTTCATTTTGCTTATATATATATATAACTCGTAGAATGCTATAACTCACAGAATACCTGTTAGCTTTTAGCTCAATTACTATAATTTCCTTATGACTTCTGCCTGGGTTTTGATTTGCCAGAACACAACAGTTCTAAATGGTAACCAGAGCATTCCTCTGCACTTTGGACTTCACAACTTCTAAGGAGACTCCAATAAATGGCTAAAGTTTCTTGCCAATCCCATTCTCCCACTGAGAAGGTTCTGACTTTCTAGAGTTGGTGAGGTAGATGAAAACACACTCGTTGGCCAACACTCGTTGGCCAAGTGCAGAGAGGTCTATGGGGTCAGCACGGTGTAGAATGAAGGCCCACACACACTGGTCTCAGAATCAACTGTGGGTTCAGGCAAAACACGCTGGTCACAGGGATCATGGAGGGAAACTAGATCCTCAGATTTTCTGTAGGACAATCTAGCTAATGAACTAATTACTGAAAAATGCTCCACACTAGGGCAGCTTTTTACTTGTATCTCTTAGGAGGCAGAGAGTAGAACAGACGCCAGTCACCCTGAGTTAGCATTACCAGACTAAGCTCACCTTTGTGGCCATGATCTTCACCCCATGAATTCTCCACTCTCCACTTCACAAATGTGCCATCCTGATCATCCTGCAAAAGAATGGATAACAGTGTATGGTCTGAAACAGATCCCTCCTGCCAACATGTCATGGAATTTTAGCTCTTCTGCAGCCACTCAGAAAAAACAGCCTTCTCTAGACAGCCATGATGGACACGATCAGGACCATATACATACTCTATATAACCAAAGGGATACTCTAGTAGAAGTGAGCTTTAACTTTCTTGGGAATAAAAGTGCAATATACCTAACAAAATGAAAAATACTGTTCTCTCCTTTTACATTATATTCTAAACCAAAAATAAGCATACTAAATTGCTACTTGGCTGACAATATGAAATATTAAGTTACTAAGAGCGGTGAACACCATCTGAAGCCAGGGACCCTTGCTTTTAGCAGTCAGCATTCTCTGTAAAGGCTTCCCACTATATTCACTTTAGAAATGACTCTAAGACCCGGTCAGAGTTTTAAAAAGGAAACAAACACATTCTCATCATACTGCCTAATTTTCTATTTAGTGGAACCAAGTAATGATACGCTCCAACGTGCGCTTTTACTGATTCGGTTACACAAATACTGAATTTAATAAATAGAGATGGAAGGGCAAAGCCAAGGTAAAAAGAGTATTTTCCTGTAACAAAATTCAGACAGTTCTTGTTCTCCCTCCTTTATCTTCATTAATAAAATATACTCAATTATAGTCTCTTTAAAGGGACAATGACACTTAATGATAACCTTCATTTATAACCTTTACTATAGGACCAGAGCAGAACAAGAGGAAGGCTCCATCTGGGAAGACTTTTTTCTTTTACGTTTACCCAGGGCATTCACTGATGTCAAAACAACTCAAATCTTTGAGAAGACAGCTGGCTCCTAATGATTTCATCTGTCAACTCCCTCTTGCATATAAGTGCATGAGTCTCATCTACATGGGATCTGACTCTTCCCTTGGCAGTTTTCTTAGATCTCAGTAATTTTCAGTCTCAGAAATAGCCAACAATCAAGTCAACAAGTTTCAAACACCCTTATCTGTACTACCTCTTAACTTGGCCCCAGGTACCTTCAAAACCCCGTAATTAAACTATACATTTTGGAGCTAGCCTATCAGATGTCTGTTTTGGGTTTCTGCTCCCCTCCATTATAGTATATTTTTACTTTCCTTTTAAATATCGCCGTTAGAATCTATGCCACCTACGGTCAATTTCTATAATGAGTCTGCAAATGTTTCCTCTCCTTGGCCAATGAATTCCTGCATGACCTAGACAGCTCTTCTCTGTGTCATCTACAAATAAGAAATAATACCTGGACCTCCACCATAGGGATTCCAAGAAATCAGCAACTAAGAAAGGATATCCCAGAATAGAGCTACTAGCATTTATCTTTGCATAATCATTCAAATGCAGTGCAAATTAGTATGGTGGTCCAAAACCCAAACTGAGGGAAGAGAGAGATTTCAATACAGAATTCCAGTTATGATAATATAAATTCTGCTTTATACTAGTAGCATATAAAGTAGCTCCATTTCCCTGAGGAAAAAAAGGCATGTTAATAAGCCATACCAAAGAACAGAAGTTCCAGAGAAAATGATTTTTATTTCTGAAAATTAGGAATATAACAGAGATGGAAAAGGATTTAAAAAAAAACTGAACCTCTCTTAGAAATTACAGGTTTTCATTTATTTTTGTTTTTTTAATAATTTACTAAATAATTTAAAAGTTTAACTTTAAGGAGCTTTTGTTACAAATCCAATACAGCAGGTCCAAACATACAATATAAATAAATATAAAAATATAAAATTTAAACCACTTAGTATTTTATTCTAAGTATTTTAGTATTTTATTTACTTTAGTATTTTGGTTTTTTTTAAATAGTATTTTATGAAAAGTTCCTTCTAACACTTAGCTTCTAATGGCAAGGTAGTTATTCTATAACTTTCTTTCCAGCAATTAGGCTAGAAAAAGAACATTTTTTTGTGTGGTGGTAAAGAACTAAAGTAGTTGTAAGTCTTTTCTTCTTATGATCCCTGAGCACAGGAGTGAAATATATACTCTACAGCCTAGAAACGGGGAAGCCTATTTGTGAAAGGTAAAATTTTAGTTATTGTTTCCAACACCAGGTTCTAGAAATAGTGATGCTACTACTCAGAGTATTTCATAGGAAATTCTAAACACTTTACGTCCAATTTCCTGAAAAGCTCTGTATAAATCCAGCCATGGGTAAGAAGTCCACTGATTATTGTTATTGACATTTTACTGCAGAAGAATCTGAATGGTGAATGAAAAAAAGGTAAACCTGAAAACATAAGACATCAAGATACGAATGCTTTCAGGGCATATTCTAATTCCGTACACATAGAAGTTATCTTCTCCCCCACGTTCTCTCGCTGACCTCTCTTCACATCAAGAACTTCCAAAGTCACAGAAAAGCTGTTACTTCCCTACTCCCTTTTGACCCAAATTCTGTTCCTCACCCAAAGTTCCCATTTTTATTATCTCCGAGCATGCAGCCAAACCCCAAGTGATGCGAATGCCAATGTCTTGCTTGGAAGCTAACTTTTAACAGAAATCACACAAATGAAGCTCTTTTAGATAACAGTCTACAGGAGAATGTAGGTTCACCTGTGCAAACAGTGCAGTAAGCATGCTGAGGGTCATACCTTCTCTGAGACAGCAGTGAAGGTCATGGCATGGGTCATAAGTGACTCACCAAAAGTCAATCTCTCAGCTTTATTCATGTTCTTCAAGGAGACACCGAACACTAACTCATGATCATAGCTGTAAAAAGAATGGTAGTACAGAATAAAGACAGTACAATCAAGGGGGAAAACTGGCTTCTGGTTGTAAAAGGGACATAAAAGAAACTTAAGGAGAGCCATAGTTCCAAATAAATATGGGCTGTAGCTCTTCCGAGAATATGGTACACATGCAGAATTTGGTCTCTTGTTGGGATTCCATTTTCTATGTGCTACAAGAGTACTGAGGAAAATAAGAAGTATTAAACAAACTCGCCATCTCAAAGGCGAACAAGATGAGTTCGTATTGGTTATTTTGGCAAGAACACCTTAAAAAATTATTTTGAAGTAACCTCTTTAAAAAATGGTCTCTTTTGGGGCACCTAGGTGCTTCAGCTGGTTAAGCATCGACTCTTGATTTTGGCTCAGGTCATGATATCAGGATTGTGAGATGGAGCCCCGTGAGATGGAGCCCTGCCTCGCGCTGGCGCTCAGTGTGGAGCCTGCACAAGATTCTCAATCTCCCTCTGCCCCTCCCTATCCCTCTCTCTCAAGGAAAAAAAAGTCTCTTCCGAACTGAACCACCCAGTTCAGAACCACCCAGTTTCTGAACTCATTTAGACCACTACTGATGGTGATATTTAAATAAATAATGTCAGAAATATTGGAGAATATTGTCAAAGTTAAAAAAATATCATGAATTTTCTGTTTTAGAAAATTTCTCTGTTCTTAACTACTTACTTACTCAACTTCTTATAGCTAATAATAAGAAACTGTAAAGGGGTTTATTTTAATAGTCAAGGAATTTTGTATGATTTGGTTAGCAAATGAACCTCACTGCCATAAACAATCAGGAGACATGCTTTAAAGCATGCATGCAAATTATTCCTAGTAGTCATAAAGACAAAATACATAAGGCATCAAAGTAAGGGTAGTAGTTAAGAAAGATGAAATAGTAAACCAGAAGTGTAGAAAACCTTTCACTACATCTCAAATGTACTGAGCAGATGTACACAATTATCAATTCTTTTTAAAAAGCACTTTTCTCATATAGGATGGCTTTTTAGGAACACTCAACAATTTCAACTTAAATATGAAGTATGATCTTGACCTCCCAGGTTAGAACATATATGTTATATAGAGTTTATGCAATGAGCCCTCAAACTCTACAAGATGGAAAGAGAGAGACCCACCCTCAGGCCATCCTTAATCTTTGGGCAAACCTCAACTGAGTCATTTCAAATCAGGAGTGCACTCCCACAACAGCCCACAGATATTTTCTATTTTACATTTCTTGTACTCACACATTCATGTCACTGAGGCCTAGCTTGCCACTGAAGTGTTTTCCAACATCACAGCCAAACCACACAGCCTAGAAATAGAGGAAGGAAGAAGAAAGAAAGTCAACATAAATCCCGTCTTCCTATTACACCAAACAAGTGAAGAAGAGGTTTTTAACCCCAATGGGGAAGACACAGAAACGATACCAACCTCTCCATCTTTGATGGAGGCAGCAACCATCTTTTTCAAGAAGTCAATGGGTTGGTTGTTATATAGCGTTTTTCTCCCGCCAACCATATTGCTTAAGTAGTCCACTGTGTAAACTCTGTTGTACTTGTGCTGCGGCCGAGGGTCATTCACTAAACAAATCTATTGAGATTAGTAACATGTTGATTAGAACATAAAACCAGGAAGGTCAAACAAGGTTCACCTCTCCTCTAAATTCATATATGGGCATCAAACTCATCACCTCTGTCTGCAAGAAAAAAACATTACAAGTACCTTGCTAAATAACAAAGAAACAAAAGGTGGCAAAGTCATGTGAAGAGAGATTCTTGCATAATCTAGTTCGTGCAAGGAACACCCTTTGGGAGCTGCATCTACTGGTTTTTTCCCACTGGCAAGAACTGCCCCAAAACCAATTCTCACGAATTGTATGCACTGAGTAAGTCAAGATGGACATCCCATCACTGTAAGACTCCTGTTCTCAAGTTACAAGACAGGCTCAACTCCTGGCAACACAGCAACCACACTGAGACTCCATTCCTAAAACAAAGCCACTTGCTTCTAAGAGGGTCAAAATGCCAAGGAAGTAAGAGGCTCCTGTCATCTTGCTAGATTGGTGGAGAAGACCTAAAGAGAGTAGGAAAAACTAGGAGGGGAGAGTGCTCCTTTCCATGTGAAAGTTCCCAGTGAGGCCCATGGTACAGAGATGCTCTGAACTCACAGTGAGAAACTCATCTCCTTTTATTGTTTTGCACCTGAGATCAATTCTGGGCCCCAATCAGGGGAGTGTGTGGGAATTACACTGACTGCTGGTTAGAAGTCTCTGAAGAGTAGCACTAGGGAAAGGTGAGAGATCCTCAGATGACCAACTCCATCATTAGGTACATAAAATACCTCCGAGGAAAGGAGAAAAAAGTTTGTTTACTGTCCAGGTTGATGACCATCCATGTTAACTCAAGAATGTTAACTCATCAAGTTAACTCTTAGACCCTTCCCTGTAGTCAACACTTTTTTTTTTTTTTTAGATTTTTTATTTATTTATTTGACAGACAGAGATCACAAGTAGGCAGAGAGGCAGGCAGAGAGAGAGAGAGGAGGAAGCAGGCTCCCCGCCGAGCAGAGAGCCCGATGCGGGGCTCGATCCCAGGACCCCGGGGATCATGACCCAAGCCGAAGGCAGAGGCTTTAACCCACTGAGCCACCCAGGCCCCCCAGTCAACACATATTTGAAAGTAAAGAGCCAGTGGCTCCCAGTGCCAGTCTCCAACCTTATTTTCCATATTGAAGAGCGGCTTGACATGTTCCCTGTAAAACTCAAATGGTGTTATGGGGCCAATCTTCTGATAATTTTTATCCTTGTCTCGATACTCCCAGGTGAATGTCTCTGGTGGATTACCCAAACAAATGCACACTACTCGGAATATCTGGAAGAAAGAAGGAGAGCAAATGAGCAATGGCTAGGGAAAAGTGTTGTTTTTTACCTCTTCGTTTTCCTCAAGCTTGGGAAACACTAGAAATCAGCTGCTAATTCAGGCCAGAAGTTTCATAGAACATCTAACATTGCTCCAAAAATTTGAAGGTTGATGTCCAGGATTTTTTTTTTAATTTTATATTATTTTATTTCTTTTCAGTGTTCCAAAGTTCATTGTTTACACACCACACCCAGTGTTCCATGCAATATGTGATGTCCAGGATATGATCAGCTGACTTGTGAGTTCATAAACACTCTGAACAATACAATTATGAAATGTTAATATTTAGTACTTAGTATTTGCCTTGCAAATTAAACTTCTTTAGCCAAGAAACCACTCACCACTGATACTCAACAAGACTGGGGTTGCTGCTCTGCTGATTATATTTCAAGTGACAAAGAAAGGGACATATTATAAATGGATTACCTTCCCTTTAGGCATCTAGGTTTTCCTTTGATTGTGACAGGGATCTCCACTCATAGAAAAGACATTAACTTTTCAGGTGAAGCTTGGGTAACAATGCCTATTAGAAGTATTTTTAGAACAAGAATAATTCCTAGTGGAAGGCATCATTTTTGGGTTGTGGTAGTTTCTAATGATGTCACACCTTCAAGTTAGCATCATTATAATCCAAGGATATATTCTGTATTATTTTCATCTTATAAAAAGACAAAAATAGAAGCATAGAGAAATACCTTCTTTAAGGTCACAGCATGGAAAATCTCCCTCTGCTATATTAAATTTGCTATGTCTTTTATTTTTTAATTTTTAATTTTTTATTAACATATAATGTATTATTAGCCCCAGGGGTACAGATCTGTGAATCACCAGGATTACACACTTCACAGCACTCACCATAGCACATACCCTCCCCATAATCCAACCACCTCCCCCACCACCCCGCAACCCTCACTTTGTTTTGTGAGATTAAGAGTCTCTTATGGTTTGTCTCCCTCCCAATCCCATCTTCTTTCATTTTTTCCCTCCCTACCTCCCAAATCCCCCACGTTGCCTCTCAAATTCCTCATAACAGAGAGATCATATGATAACTGTCTTTCTCTGATTGACTTATTTCGCTCAGCATAATACCCTCTAGTTCTTCCACATCGACCCAAATGACAAGATTTCATTTCTTTTGATGGCTTAAATTTGCTATGTCTTTTAAAATTACAACATGATGAACCTCTTCTGTCTCTACCCTGCAGTACCCACTCTGATCCAATTTCATCACTTATTACCTGCATTATTTGTATTACACATTTGTATAGTCCATTACATTCAAGAGAAATGGACCTTATATTTACTTAGTGTGCCTCTTTCATGCTAGATACTACCTATCTGTTAGGTTCTCTTAATTCCTCATAACACTCACTTGAGGTATAATTTCCCCTCCCTTTTCCCCTCCCTGCCAGAGACTGAGACAGAGAAATTCAGTAAACTACTTAAGGTCCCGTAGCCAGTAAGTGCCGAACCATGATCTGAACTAAGGTCATAGGTTGTTTAAAAAAAAAGTATCGCTCTATGGGTAAAGGGTTTAAGAAAAGGGAATATTTACTGAATATTACTGTGTTGTACTATAATCTTTGAATACCACATCTCTGAATCTTCTCAGCAAAAGGAGATGTTATTCTTATTTTACAGATAAGGAAACCAACATTCAGGGAAATAAGTAACTTGACTGAAGTAAAAAAATTAATACATGACAGAATTATGATTTGAACTCAGATCTGATTTCAGTGCTGTTTCCATACCACCATGAATCAAGCATTTATCACTGTTAACTTTCTAGGTTTCATATAACTTATCTCCTCCAAAAGACCATAAACTTCTGAAGGCTAAGGACCAGGTCTTGGCTATTTTGTCTCTCCTACAGCACGTAGCGCTGTATCTGATCTAGATATGACAGCTGATCTGAATACTGTCCCATTCTCCACATTATTAGAGGATGAATCATTTTAGAAGTACCAGTTTCTTCAAGTCGCCTCCCCAGTTAAGATTCCATAACGTTTCCCTAATACCCCCCACAACAAATTTAAAACTCCAGAATCTGATAATTCTCACTTTTTTACTATGACATAACATATATTGAGTATGTAAAGTGCATTAATCTGAAATACAACGCTCTATTCAACTTTTTACATACATACCCATGTAACTACCAATCAATAACCCACACCTCCCCCAAGGTAACTACTATTTTGCCTTATATAAGCATTGATTAATTTTGCCTTTCTCTAACTTCATATAAATGGACTTATACAGCATATTCTCTTTTGCTGTGTTAGTATTCCACTGTGTAAACAGATTAGTTTATCTACTCTCCTGAGATGAGACGCAGGAGTTGTCTGCAGTTTGGGGTTATTATGAATAAAACTGCTATGGACATTTTTATCCAAACAGTTTTTAAAGGGGTTAAAGGAATTTACATACTCGCCAATATGAGAGGGAAAAAGGGTAAGAGAATTTCAGTTGTACTGCATTCCTCCTAATACCTGACATTCTATTTTTAATTTTAGTCATTTTGGTGGTTATGTAATTATATCTCACTGTGGTTTTAATTGCCTTTCCCAGTTTTTAACCCACTGAGACTCCCAGGCACCCCCCTTTCCCAGTTTTTAAAGGCTCCCTGTAACTTCACCAAACCTTACTTCCCATCATAGATCCCACACTCCAGTCAGGCTTGTCTGTGTCTCTCTTTACTGTCCACTGAAGGCATTCAGCTCACTATCCCTTTCATAATTTTGTTGTTTCCTCTGCTCCTGGATCCCAATCCTACTCCCATTTTACAGCTCAGGGCAGGATACCCCTCCCCCAGAAAGTTTTCACCAATTAATTATTCCAGCTCACACGAACTGTTCTGTTCTCTGAACACTTCTGGCATAAAAATTTAACAACAGAGTCCTTAGAGCCGTTTACGTTTCTCTAAGGTCTCCCCCTGCTACTAGATTTAACCAGTAGGGACAGTAACTAGGTCTTAGATGTAGCCCAATAAGCCCCAGAAGAACCATATTAAAAACAGCTTTCTTAAATCAAAAGTTCTCCAGTGATTGGTGTGAAATTTGAATTTAGGGGCTTTGAACTGGACTTCTGCTCTCTTTAAAAACATTCTGATCATTAAGGCTTTACTCACAGGTACAGGCAATGTTTTCCTATACTCCAACATGCAGAGCTTGGTGGTGGTGAAGTCAAACACACCAGCTCCAGTCCATTTCTGACAAACAGACCATGGATTCACACCTACCACAAGCTGATTATACAAGTAATTCTTCACCTATCAATTCCACTTATCATTAAGAGAAGTTAAGAGAAGAACAATGGCTCCCAAAGTAACATTGTTATTTTCTCATTTCATAGACTAGAAACTTATACTTTGGAAAATTCTCTGTTAGGATGAAGTAATCTCCAAACTTGGTCCTTCTACATTTTAAGGTATACTAAACATGGATAAGATTAGGGTGGCCAAACCTACCTATGTTGCAGTCATTCTTGGAAGCAGTGGAGCTATTTTATTTTTAAAATAATGTCCTACTCGGGGCATCTGGGTGGCTCAGTGGGTTAAAGCCTCTGCCTTTGGCTCAGGTCAGGATCCCAGGGTCCTGGGATTGAGCCCCGCATCAGGCTCTCTGCTCAGTGGGGAGCCTGCTTCCCCACCTCTCTCTCTGCCTGCCTTTCTGCCTACTTATGATCTCTGTCTATCAAATAAATAAGTAAAATCTTTTAAAAAAATAAAATAATGTCCTACTAATTCTATGGGCTCTTTCCATCCTGTGGTCTCAACCAAGGAAGATGACATATCTCAGAGAATGACCTGTGCCAGATCCCAAAGGTACCCTAAAAGCAGGCAAAAGGGAATGCTCAGAGGACAAAACAAAGCTACAGCCTCTAAGAAACACCACTCTTCCCCCCTCCTCTCCTTGGACCACCTACTCTGGAGAACTCTATTGTCCTTAAACTGACAGAACCCACATTCTTCCTCCACTTTACGGTCCTTTCCCTTCAGAAATATCTGCTCGTGCTTTTGTTCTAGAGAAATCACCAGATAATCTATGCCTCTCCCATCTCCATCTACTACTTTCACCCCGAAAGACCACTTAACAAGCTTAGTTTTGAGTACTTCTGAGCTTACTTGAGTGGTTGATTTCAGAAGCCAGGACTTTCTCCAGATTGATCTGGAGGGAAATTTATTAGAGAACCCCAGCCCTGTCTGACTTCCTCACTCATCAGGGAACACACACACATGAGATCTCTCAGTTTGCATTTGTATTTCATCATCAAAACCTGAAATTGCTATGTATTTACTTCTCTTCATCATCCCCACTGCATTCCCGGCCTCCAAAAGCCTTGGGATAGACTGAAACCTGGTACGACGGTTCAAACTTATGTTCTGACCAAAGCTAGAAAGTGACAGCAATTAAAATAACAGAAATTAACAGAGTAACAGGCCTGCCTATGACATGAGGCCAATAATTAAGGATAAAGAGCTTAATTCATGGCTTATAATAGAAGACAAAGCATGATTCTGCTATCTCAACAGAAGCAGATTAACCAACAGAAGAGATTATGCTTGCCTTTCATTTTGTTATGTTCTGTTTGCCAAGAGAGAATGTTCTTTTACTGGTATTTACTATAAGAGCCTGAACAGCTGGTGCTTAAACCACCCCTCTCCTAATGCTCTATCATTCTCAGGTTGGTTTCTAAGACCAAAGGGGCAGAGCATCTTATTAGCAGCTGTCACTGAGCTACTCTAACCATGGATTAATGAACTGTTTGGGATTCACATGGACTAGAGAATCCTTCATATTTGCTCAGCACCAAGGCCACAAATGGCAACCTTAGGAATCTGTCTTCATGAGGAGGACACCATCCCTGGTAACTATGCTCAAGACAATAACAGTGAAAGTGTACATTTAGAACATGCTTAGATGAGGAAGGTTTCATAAACCTAAATGATGAACATTTTTTAAAGTTTTTATTTTAATTCCAGTTAACATACAGTGTTCTATTGGTCTCAGGTGTACAATATAGTGATTCAACACTTCCATACATTATCCTGTGGTCATAATGACAAGTGCACTCCTAAATCCCCATCACCTATTTCACCCATCCCCCTCCCCTCTGGTAGTCATCACTTTGTTAAATGATGTGTACTACCAACTAGTATTTGTCACATGTATATGACCATACATTGGTGGCCAATAAAAGGGAAAGGCTAGGGCCAGGCCTAATGAAGATTAAGACAACTAGGTCAATTTCTGTTTACTTTAAGCACATTTTAAATATAAATATAAATGTTTTATACTATAATTTACATAGTACCTTACTGTCCATTTGGCTCTATCTAAAGAAACAATGTTAAATCATTTCTTCCTTCTCCCTAAAAATGCATTAGTGGAAATTCATTTTTACTATCTAAATAGATTCTTTGGTGAATCCATTTGCAAGACAAATGATTATGCCCTAATGCATATGTTTTATAAGTCTGAATTCTTATTAAAGATGCCTAGAAGGCATGAATGAGGATAAGAGTACCATCTTTCTCTTGAATTTTAGTAAAACTATAATTTGAGACATGTTGCTTTGTTTTATGTTGTTTGTTTACCATAATTATAAATTATCCGAAGTCATTCACATTTAGGTCAGTGTGTAACCCTCTGGAAAAAATATTTGGTTCCAACCCAACTAACAATAGTTAAATAAGCTCTAACATAAAAAAAAAAAAAAGTATAATCTCCAGAGGCCCTGATACTATATCTTCTTGATAAGAGGCCCGGCTGTTCTAAAATAACATTCTCTGTTCTCAAAGGTACAAAACTGACAAGAGAGCTTTAGACAAACAGGTCTGCTCTCTGGTGGTTAACCTGGGAGTGTCACCTGCTTCTCACAAGATGCACTTGGCATTCAGGACAAAAGAAAAATACCAGGCATTGAACACAAGTCACTGCACACAACTGAATAAAGTAAGACTATAACCATATTCCTCAGAATATAAGTACATATTGAAAACCGCAATTAGTCCATTTAGGGAAATATATTTTTGACTTCAACTGAAATTACCCAGTGTCCATCCCAGAACTTCTGTTTTTCCCTTCTTTATTTTTTTCCATAGCACTAACCTTCTGGCACATGATATTTTTTATATATTTTATTCATCTCTCTCTATTAGAAAAGTAAACTATATGACGGCAGGAATTCCTGTCTGTTCTGTTCATTGCTAAATCCCCAATGCCTAGCTAGACACTACTAGGTAAATGTGTTAAGAAATATTTACTGGGTGAGATGACTTGTAATTGTGATTTTGGATTAAACTTAGTGTCGGAACCAACCCGATAAAAAAAGGTGGTAAGAGAGAGCCAAGGGAATGGATTCAGGGAATACGGGCTTTCCAAAATGATAGAAAGCTGAAGGCAGAGAGATCTATGTGTCAGTACTACCAGAGAACTTATTTTGTTTTTCTCTCACTTCTCAGCCAATTAATGAGGTAACCCTTATGATTCTCACTACAGTTTAAAAAAACAATGAAAACGACAACAAAAACCCAGGAGAATCCAATGTTTGCAATTATTTCCTTAAGTACAGATTGGTAGAGAATGTGGTCTTAAAACTGTGACATGAGTCAAATATAAGAGGGCAGTAGTGTGCCAAAAATTGATGTTGGAGAAGGATTCACAGAGATCCTTCCCTTGCACACTTTGGGGGAGTAAAGGGAAACTTCACTGCCATAGGCTGCAACTATATCTGCCTCCTGTGACCAGCTGGCTTCTATGGGTCCATCTCCTTGGCTAATGAAAATTACTGGGAGTTGGGGCACCCAGGTGGCTCAGTGGTTTAAAGCCTCTGCCTTCAGCTCAGGTCATGGATGATCCCAGGGTCCTGGGATCAAGCCCCACATCGGCCTCTCTGCTCAGCGGGGAGCCTGCTACCACCCCCGCCCCCGCCTGCCTCTCTGCCTACTTGTGATCTCTCTCTCTCTCTGTTAAATAAATAAATTTTATATATATATATATATATACACACACACACATATATATATATATAGAAGTCACTGGGAGTTTAACCTCACAATGAGGATATGTGGAACAACCTGTAATGTATCAGAAAAGCTTCACTTGGGGTCAGAAAGGCCCAAGTCCTCTTTGTAGTTCATATCCATTTATACTTATTGCCTATATTATTACCCATTATATGGCCTATAAGTAGGCAGAATGTAAATTATAAAGAAAGGTTGTGCCTCACAAGTCTAATTTTGTGAAAAAAGGTCCATTATGATTGGTCTCTAAAAATATTGTACCCAATCACAAAGATCTGTTCATTTGCAATGATTAGCTGAAGTCTACCATGGTGAATAATAAAATCAATAAAGGGAATTGAAAAAGAAAAAAAGACACAAAAGGCATGAGGCATGGAACATGAAACATGGAACATGAAACATGGAACATATAGATCTCAATTTAAAGACAAATGATGTGGGACTAAGTCAATTCCCATACCTCTGGCTCAATGGGAGACAGACATCAAGTGGGAGGAGGAAGGGAGGATACAAAGTTGAGAGTCAGTCATGAATCCTTACAAGGGTGAGAGCTTAAAGCTGGCTACAGGCAGACCCGGAACAGGGTAAGCTGTAATAGTGAGAAGGGTTAGAATGGAAAGGCGGTTCAAAGATCACAACCTAAGGGCGCCTGGGTGGCTCAGTGTGTTGAGCCTCTGCCTTCGGCTCAGATCATGGTCTCAGAGTCCTGGGATCAAGCCCCGCATCAGGCTCTCTATTCAGTGGGAAGCCTGCTTCCCTCTCTCTCTCCGTCTACCTCTCTGCCTACTTATGATCTCTCTCTCTGTGTCAAATAAATAAAATATTTAAAAAGGAAAAAAAAAAAGAAGATAACAACCTAACTACTTGTAAAGGAGCAAAACTGGCAGAGCTAAAAGATTTCAGTGCTTCGAACCACTACATAAGTGAGAGAATCTTGGTATCTTCATTTGTATTAACAACACTGGGTTGTTGAGAGGGTGTACAATAAAGTCTAAAGCATTGAAGAAATATTAGTTGCTTTTACTGTTATAAAAATGCAAAGCTACAGTGCCCCTAAGAAATCATGTGCTTGAGGCACCCGAGTGGCTCAATTGGTTAAGCATCTGCCTTTGGCTCAGGTCAGGATCTCAGGGTCCTAGGATCAAGCCCCTCACAACGGGCTTCCTACTCAGCTCTCTCAAGTAAATAAATAAAATCTTAAAAAGAAAAATCATCTGCTCCAACTTACTGACCAAGGAATCAGGCTCAAAGGTAAAATGACCTACAATCTCAGAGTAGGAAGGCCCCAAGGACACAAAGGTGGTAGCAGGAAAGAGCTGAACTTTGAAGAAAGTTCAGTGTGGTGGGTAAATAAGCTAGTTACAAGCAGGAAGGAGTAGGGACCTTGGCTCCTGCTGATACGCAGTGGAGAGAAGAGAAGACAGCTCTCTACTGCCTTCTAGTGGGGAACAGAAGAAAGGCACGGATCTGTTAAAAAAAAATCGAGGGGCCTTGGGTGGCGCAGTAGGTTACGTGCCCAACTCTTGGTTTCAGCTCAGATTGTGATCTCAGGATCACAGGATCAAGCCCTGCATCGGACTCCACCTGCTTGAGACTCTCTTTCCCTCTCCCTCTGCTCCTCTCGGCCCCTTTCCCTTTCTCTAAAATAAATTAATTAATTTAAGAACAAATTATGAAACACCCACCTGTGCCTGCAAAAGCAGGTAGAGGAAATACTTTCTGAAGGCATTAAATATATTTTCAGGCAGGGAAAGACACTAAAAAGTAGACTTAAAAGCTATGTGCCCCTCTGTGATGTTAAATGAGCTCATATAGAGAGGTGATAACTAATAGTCAAATGATGATTTTGAGTAGTTCTAGAGCCGCGTTTGAATCAAAGAAATTGAAATGCAGACTTTCCAGCTCCACCCAGACCTAAATCAATATGCATTTTAACAAGCTCTCTAGGGAACTGGTGAGCACACTGAAGTTTGAAAGCACTACTTTCAAACCACATCTATTCTTTCCCTCCTCCAAAACCTTATTATTTATTATTTTTCTCATTTGCAATTTCTAGCCCTTTCCACACACTGCCCTAACTGCCTACAGACCTTCTCTCGTCTCTGCAAGCCCTCCCCCTCAAGGTACCAGGCCATCAACTGACGTCCCCCCATCCTCAGCAAGTCCTGAGAGCTTCACTTTGGAAATATATTCCAAAATGTATGGCCTTCTCTCCATCCTCACCCTCACCAGCCTGGTCCCAATCATTATAACCTCTCCTTTATAGGACCAGAAAAGCCTCTTAACTAGTCTCCCTACTTTTTCTCTTTATTTTACTATCCATTCTCAAAACACTCAGAGGGATTTTTTTTTTTTTTAACTGCCATGGTTACAAATGCAAACTCATTACCCCGGCTTGTAGGCCGCAGGTTCTCGTTTCCTCTACATGACCCATTCCAACCATTCCCACCTTCTTTCCAAGCTCAAGCCACACTGCCTTCCTTTGTTCCTCAAAAATACCAAGCTTTCTCCCATTTTATGGCTTTTGCACTTACTGTCCCCTCTGTCTGGTATGCTCTGTATCCACATCTCTGCATAGCTGGTCTCCCTGTTACTCATGTCTCAGCTCAAATTTGACCTCAGAAAGGCCTTTCTGACCACCTCATCAATCACCATATTATTTGTTTTTCAAAGTACATATCGCATCAGATAGTTTCCTGTTCATTTACTTGTCTGTCTCCCTCCACTAGTATGTAAAGTCCATGAGAGCAGGGACCATGTCTATCTTGGTCATCACTATACCACTAGCACTTAGAAATGCTTAGTATTTAGTAGGTACTCCATTAATGCTTATGGATTTAGCGAGTATCAACATTTTTCCTCACTCCCCTTCACCCCAAAATTTTGCCTATCCCCTCAACCCCCTCTTTCGGGTGAACATCAGTTTGTTGTCTGTATGTATAAATCTGATTCTCTTGTTTGTATTTATTCATTTCCTTAACATTATTTTTAATGATGAATTCTTGGTAGGTAAGCTGCCAAGTCATAGAGATTTTTCCTCTCAGAGCTCAGTTTCTCCCCTCTTTTCCATTTCTACTGTCACTACCCTTGTTCAGGTCTAATCAGTCCCACCTGAACTGCCACAGCTTCATAACTGGTCTCCTAACTCTCCTCCTTCCAGCTTCACCTAATTAAATTAATCTCCTAAAGGGCAGCTTTACTTCACATCACTCCCTCCAATCTTTCTACCTGCTCATTTCCTACTTAAACTCTTACCCTAATATTCAAAACTCGTGCCTCCTTCGGCAGTACATATACTAATATTCAAAACTCTCATGATGTTATGACTAATTCTAACTTTCCACATTATTCTAGCTTCAAACTTCAGTGTGTCTCAGGATCACTAATTTAATGCGGATTTCAGGGCCCATCCCCAGAGATTCAGATTCAGTATATCTGCAGTGGGACCCAGAAATCTGCACTTTTTGACAAGCTTCTGATGATTCTAATGCAGACAGACTTCACAGCACTTTCTGAGAAATACCATTCTTGCTCCTCCCCAAGACTCTAGGTAAAAGAGCCTACTCACTGCTCACCAAATCTCCCGTAAGCATTATCTGGAATGCTTTTCACTCCAAACTTACTTCATTCAAAGTGTATCTCAAATGCAACTTTCTCTAGGAAGCCTTCCTTGATCCCCCAAGTAATATGTACCAATTCCATCTTTGGAGTTAGACACGCTTGCATATCTCTTAAGACATTTACTTTACTTCACTTTGTATTGCTTATTTTATTCCCCTACTAAATGTTGGTTACTTAACATGTATTATCTGCAACTCCTCCCATATAACAGGCACTGAGAAATATGCGACTGAGTGCTGTGGGGGTCCAGAATGCTTCACACAGCATGCCTCGTGAGTGCTACCATCAAAACAGAACCTTGGCCTGGTTAGATCCAAGTCTGGCTGAGCAAGCCATTCTGAACATTCTTTCAAGTCAAGAGCTGGGAGGAAAAAAGTTTTTCATCCACTTCAAGAAGAAAAACACATCTTCATGGGCTTTTGTTTTTCTTTTTAGAATATCCACTAAACTATGATAGAAGAAATGCAGGTTTATTTTCGAAACAACTCTGATTCTCAATGAGCTAAATAGAAAATGTGACTCAGATCCAACGAAGACATTTAAAATGATAGTTTAAAGGTAAGAATAAATGTCTTCATTATGTTTGGTTTTCATGACAGATAATGATGCAAAATGTATTTAGGGTTGTAAGCAAACATGATACACAACTTATCTCCATTTAAACTAAGGATTTTATATTGTTTGGAGATGTGAAATTTTCACTTCTGAAGGAATTCAGTCAACTAACTTTCAGCTCCAGAATACTTAAGAGACTGCCTGAATTTAAATACTTAAGTTCATATTACTTCAGAATTTTAACTATTAACGAGAGTCTTTGATTTAAGTACTCACTGATTTTCCTGATTATATCTCTTTAGTAAAAAGGGAAAGGAAACATAATAGGTGAACATTCTCTCTTTCCTTTAAGAACCTTTAAGAACTAACCTGAAGTTACTCCCTTATTCAGTGTCAGAGATGTCCTCCAAGGCTATCAAAAGAATAATTCCCTTTTCTCTTCCAGAATCCAAAAGAGAAGACCATACTAGAAAATGTTATTTCTTCATAGTAGTGGATCTTAACCAGAATCATCTGAGAAGCTTTTAAAAGTACAGATGCCTTGGGTCACCTGGGTGGCTCAGTGGGCTAAAGCCTCTGCCTTCGGCTCAGGTCATGGTCCCGGCGTCTTGGGATCGAGCCTCGCATCGGGCTTTCTGCTCAGCGGGGAGCCTGTTTCTCCCTCTCTCTCTGCCTGCCTCTCTGCCTACTTGTGATCTCTCTCTCTGTCAAATAAATAAATAGAATCTTAAAAAAAAAAAAAAAAAAGTACAGATGCCTTAATTAGATGCCAAAACAAAATTAGCCAGGAAAACAATAAGAGAAGAATGAGACGGGACTAGCCTCACAAATATTACAACACTCTAAGCAGCTCCAGCAACTAAATACAGTTATTGGCAAATGAATAAACAAACTAACAGAACAGAATTGAAAGCCCAGAGGCTTTAAAAGGATAAAAACGGCATCAAATTAAGGGCTAGAGAGAGGATGGAAAGGAAAAAAATGTGGGTAAATTGGGTAGCCTTCAGGGAAAAAAGTTAGATCCATGCCTCATACCCTATGCCAGGATAAATTCTAAACAGATTACAGATTCCAATACAAAAATCAAAGCCCTACAAGTATTAGAAGAAAAATGGAAGAATTCTTTCACAATTAGAGAAAAGTCTTTCTACTTAAGAACTAGAAAAAATTTCAAATTTTACTATATCTAAGTAAAAAATTTTGCATAGCAAGTAAAAAGCATATCACAGATAAAAGACTAAGGGAAAAAAATGCAATTTATATCAAAAAGGGCCAAGGTAAGGAGTACCTAGAAATTATAAGAGAAGAAAAACAAGTTAAAGATATGAATATACAGTTCACAGAAATGATGCTCAGCCCCACTCAAAGTAAGAAAATATTATAATGAGATACTTTACCTATCAAATCCGTTTATCAGACTGGTAAGTATCCAGTTGTTTGATAAGTATATTGCCTTGGTAAAACTAACGGGAAATAGGTTCTATCAGATATTGCTGATGTGAGTATAAACTGGTATAATCCCCAAAGAAGATAATTTGCATTACATACTGAAATTACAAATGAATATTTTCCTGACTCAAAAATTCTACTTCTTTGGGGCACCTTGTTGACTCAGTCGGTAAAATATGCAACTCTTGATCTCAGGGTCATGAGTTCAAGCCCACACTGGGTGTAGTAAAGTTTACTTTAAAAAAAATTCTGCTTCGGGGCACCCAGGTGGCTCAGTTAAGTGTCTAACTCTTGATTTCAGCTCAGGTCTAGATCACAGGGTTGTGAGCTCAAGCCCTGCATTGGGCACCATGCTGGGCATGGAGCCTACCTAAAAAAAAAAAAAAAAATTCTACTTCTAGAAATATACCTACAATTAGAAAAGCATATATGCAAAATAATGTATGTACAAGATTATTTATTATATTTTTAATAAAAGCTTGGAAATAATCAGAATGTCCATTACTAAGGACCAAATAAATCATTTATACAACAGAATTCTATGCAAATATTTTTTAAATGCAGAAACTCTTTAGGTATCAATATGGAAAGATTACCAAGACATATTGTTAAGTTAAAAAACAAAACACTGTGCAGAACAATATGAGTAATAGACTAATGCCTCTGCAAAAAAAGGAGGAAAATAATATAAACTCATATTGGATTGTAAAAAAAAAAAAAGGTTTCTGGAAGGATAACTAACAACTAATATAGAAACAAACTAAAAAAACTGGTTGGGGGATACAGGAAAACTAGAAGGATGGAGAACAGGATGGAAAGAAGACTTTTCACTGTATACCTTCTTATATTTTTGATTATTTAGAAAATGTTTTTTATGCAAAGATGTCTTTACAATAAAAAATAAAAATACAGATAATTAGGCTCCAGTCTCAGGGAAACTGATCTTGCATGCCTGGAGCAAGCCTAGGCCCATACTCCAGTTTTAAGAGCTGAGAGCCACTGCTATAGAATTTCTTCAGCAAATCATAATGGCTTCCTATCTCTTTTCATGGCACTGGTAAATATTGTTTCCAGTCTTTATGTTTTGTTTTTAACGGAGTTTTGAGAGACTACATTAATAATCCCAAGGAGATCTGGAGGCTAAAAAAAAAAAAAAAAAGTAGATGCACCAAGAAAACACTGCAGTAAAGGGGACTACATGTTTCCAAAATGGATCTGTCTGGTCTGGCATCACAACAAGCAACCTGCACTTCTCTAAATAATGCCTTTAGTACAAACACATTTCATTCAAAGCCATCTGAGCTTCATGGCTGTTGATTTAGTCATTATTTTGATGTGCCTACAAGGCTAGGCAAATCATAGGTACTAATTTGTGGCTTTAAAACCAGAGCTAGACTCTTCATTACCAAAGAGTCATAATCAATAAAGAGGGGTTTAGGGGTCTGTAAAAATCTAAAGACCGACCACACATACTTCTGGAGTCAACAGTTTAGGCAGAATCACTAGGTAAATAATCTTATAAAACATCCACCATACTCAGGACTCAGTAAGGTGGTGTTTTACTATTTTTCCAAGATAGGAGTAGGGAAGGAAAAATATATGAAATATATCTGCCCTAATTTTTGTCAGCCAATCCCAGGGTCAGGACACGGATCTTAGATACACTATTTGAAAGATCATTAAAGCAAAAAACAAAAGCCAACAGGATGCTTACAATTTGTAAGAAATATTATCTAGGCTCTTTTCCAGAACTGTTTATAGAAGTTTTATGCTTACTACACCCTACCATTTTACTATAATCATAAATGAAGGCAAATCATGCAGGAAATATGGCCTCAACAAGAGAGATCATTCCAAGCTTGAAGGAAGAGAATTAACACATACTGGACAACTGCTATGTGCCAGGGACCATGGCTTGCATTCTTCTATCTAATTCCTTATTTGATCCCCACAAAAATCCAATGAGGAATATATTTTAAATCCCAAACTGAATCTCAGATAGGTTAAACATATTACCGCATATCAAAGAGCTGTAAGTGATAAAGCCAAAACTGAAATCCTTGCCTAACTCCAAAGACTACTTTTTCCTATTACTCTCACATACCTCTCTTAAATAGGAATCCTTAGAAAAAAGGGGTAAATAGGAGGTAACTTAAATGCACTTAGCAAAATGAAACCCCTGCATCCAACTCACTCAATGAATATTTAAGTAACAGGGTCGCCTGAGTAGCTCAGTCAGTAAAGTGTCCTACTCTTGGTTTTAGCTCAGGTCATGTCAGGGTTGTGAGACTGAGCACCATGTTGGGCTCCGCTCAGCGCTGAGTCTGCTTGAGATTTGAAAGAAAGAGAAGGAGAGAAAGAAAGAAAGAAAGAGACAAAGAAAAGAAGAGAAGAAGGAAAGGAAAGGAAGAGAAGACAGGAAAGGAAAGGAAGAAAGGGAAAGGAAAGGAAAGGAAAGGAAAGGAAAGGAAAGGAAAGGAAAGGAAAGGAAAGGAAGGAAAGGAAAAACAGCTACTGTGTGAAGCACTAGGCTAGACACATTTACTTGAACAGACCTGAGAGCTTAAGGAACCTGTTCTGGGTCACACACCTGTTAAATAATGAGAAGACTAGAACTCAGACAGTCTGATTCCAAGGACCACGTTCTCAACTACACTTTAACTGGCTCTCTGAAATTCAAAGGAAAACACAAGTGAAGCATTAGGTTTGTCCATGGCAGTGAAAAACCTAGGCCACTTTAACTCTATACAAATAGTTTTGAAAGGAAACTGTTAGTTGACTGGTTCCTAATCATGGAACCCACTAGTAATGGGCCCACTGGATGAAAAAGGGAAATGCTTTTTCTTTTCTCAAAGTAATTTATACTTTGATACATATCCATCTGTATTATGTATAGTCTTAATAAAGATTAACTGCGTTGATAATAAATATTACCACCTAATATTTGCTTAATGCTTTTCATGTTTTCCAAAATGTTTTTACATACATTATTTTAAATGACATAACCATCAGTAGCTTCCGATCTTTATTCCTACTAAATAAAGCCAAAAGTCCTGGCCAGTACCGAAGATCCCTTACAGCCCTGCCTTTCCAGCTTTATTTGCTACCAATCACACACAAGATACTATGTTTCAGCTACACTGTTCTTTGAGGATTCTACCTTTGTTCATGCCACTGTACATGCAATTCCCTTTGTCTAGAATGGTCTTCCCAATCAGCCATCTGATAAATTCCTATTGTTTTTTAAGAGCTGGTTCAAATATCTTCCCCCATGAAACCTTCATCTTGTTGAATTAGTTACTCCCTCCTCTAAGAGGGAGTCCTAGAGGACTAAAAAATCCTTTTTTACACACCTGTGACACAGGATATACCATAGCTAAACATGTGTTTCTTTTTCCAAGAGACTGAACACTTTGTAGAGACTATGTCTTTCTCTTTTTTGTATCCCTAGTGCCAAAGTCCTAGCAGATATTAATATTTATGAAATGAATAAAAGAATGAATTGTATAGAACATTAAACTGAGAATTAGAAGAAGTTAAGTGCAAGTCCCATATTAAAATACAAAGTTTACACCTCAGTTTTTTAGTTGTAAAGTAATTAATTTTCAACTCAATTCTACATTTACTGCTATGACTGTGCTTCCTAATCAGTTTAACAGATGGAAATATTCTGAGAGCTCTTTAGAATGGTCACAAAAAATCCAAATAATTGTTATTACCTCCTCCATCATGACATCTTGTGTGGCTGAGATTTCTCCTCTGGTCGCTCCACTGTGTACCAGGTTCCGTAGTCGTATACAGAATTCTCTCATCTATGACAGAAACTTATTCAGTACTCCAAACAGTTAACCCAACTTCAATATAAATGAGCCTAGTAGACCAGTACTAGTTGTTTTGAAGTGTAACTAAACCAAGACCCAAGGCAAAGTTCATAAAAACATGTATGTATCTCCCCAACCAGTCCACTTAAAGTGGCCAAAACTTTCCATACAGGGAAAAAACATGGCTTATTCCCAAAGAATTCTAGAGGGATCTGTTCCTGCTCTGCAACTAACGATACCCTCTGTGCCAATATGGGCCTGGGTATGGGGAAAATGTCTGATTCCATAATGCCTATCACCCCTAGGAAAAGCAGGAGACTTAAGATTATTATGCCACTAAGTCACTCTTGTAGATTTTTATTTAGAATTTTACTGCTTGTTCACTTCTCCTTCCTTACCAAATCATTATAACAATAGCTATGCCAACCTTATAGTTTTCATTTTTGTTGTTTTCAATTTTGAAAGTACCTGAGATAAAGATAAGTCTTAAATCTAACCACAGTGCTCTAAAAAGGATCTTGCTCTCCTCTAAAATGAAATCCAAAGATATACTAGTAAGGATCTTTTAAACTGTGAATAAGAATTCTGAGTTTCCTGGGTGGAAAATAACCTACTTCTAATATTGGGGAAACACATCTATAGTTTATATTAAAATCCAATCTTTCTCCCAGGGGTGACAAATCCAATCTCGCCTTGTAGATCAAGAGAGGCGATTCTGGAAACTCCCAGTTCTCAAAAAAGAGGTCTGGCTGGTGGAGTAGCATCCAACCTTTCTTGGGGGGGGTGCCTGGCTGGCTTAGTCAATAGAGGATGCAACTCTTGATCTCGGGTTTGTGAGCTCAGGCTCCACGTTGGGTGCAGAGTTTACTCAAAAAATTAAAAATTTAAAAAAAAAAAATATATATATATATATATATCTCCCACCTTGGGAAAATGGGTTATGTAGCGAAAAAGAATGATTCACTAAGATAAATGAAGCAATAAAAAGCAGTTCAGTGACTACATCAAATCTTTAGTGGGTGGATAAACTATACTGATGTGGTTTGGGGACGCCTCAGAACTCTGCATACTTTTTAAGAAAGTCTCACAAATAATTCTCTCTGGTTTTACTAGAACATAAAATTCTCCCAGCCACTAGAACCCAATGGGTTTATGGCCCATATTAAGCATGGGACTTTCTTTCCTCAGTACCCATAAGAAAACATTTAAATTGGGGCGCCTGGGTGGCTCAGTCAGTAGGGCAGCTGCCTTCGGCTCGGGTCGTGATCCCAGGGTCCTGGGATCAAGCCCTGGATCGGGCTCCCTGCTCAGTGGACAGCCTACCTCTCCCTCTCCCTCCGCCTGCCGCTCTGCCTACTTGTGCTCTCTCTCTCTCTCTCTCTGTCAAAAAAATATATAAATAAATCTTAAAAAAAAAAAAAGAAAACATTTAAATCAATAGAAATAAAAGTCGAAGTTTTTTAAAAAGAAAAAAAAACCTCTCTAAGCTCAATTATTTTTGAAGTTAATATGTAGCTACATGGCCTGCGAAAGACACTGAGTAGCTACCTCGTACATAAACTGTACACGGAAATGCCCAGAAATCCCTCTTGAAAATCAGTTAAGAGTTTTAAGGTAAGTACACTAAATTCAATCCCACCCTGCTCCATATGCTGCACCTTGTGATTCAGAATATCATTCATCCTTCTGGTTGCCTCTGTTGTATAAGATTCAGGGAAGCATTTCTTAGGGACGACACCGTATTTTTCTAAAAGAAAACACATTTTTGGTGTTCAATAAGGTAAAAGCATACTCCAGCACTAGAAACTGTGGCAAAAATAGCTATCGCTTTAAAGAACAGGCCATAGTTTGCTGGTCTAAATCAGAAAACTTAACGATCTTATGCTTCATATTAATAAACAGGTCATTGAATCTGAATATTTATCAATAGATCTAAGAAAGGATTCTGCTCCTTTTATCCATAATACTATGTAAAGAGCTCAGCATGATGAGGTTTTCCCAAAAGACACCACTTTTTTGAATGAGGATATTATTAAACAGCTGCAGTTGTTATTAAACAGCTGTGTCTTGATTACATTGATGGACAAAAGATAAACTTTTTCATAGCAAGTTGGTTCTACTTAATACAACCGTTTCTTCCCCAACCAACTCTTCACAGTACCTATCTCCTTACCTTTCATTTAAGAAAGGTACTTAAAAGGTGAGAGTATGAGATAAAAATTCTCAGAGCTAACTGTACATCCTTCTGGGGGACTGATTTTATCCTGCATATAACCACCAAAGAGACAGCCCATGCCCAACTACAGGGCCTTGCTTGATCATGCTGAGTTTCAGTTCCATTAGAGAAAGGCTCTTACCAACAATATTGACAAGCATATCCCACTGTCCACCATCATTCGCAGGATTCATAAGCAAATACTGCACCAGCCTACCATCCTCAGGCTCCTTCTTCTGGGCTGTTTCCACAAAAGCATTTAAGAAGAAATAACAACGTTCAACCTAGATAAGAGAAGTTAAATAAAATTAAAGGAAAAGAAAGCTAAAACTTTTATTGGCACTAGCAATACAACAGGAGTTTGGGCCTACCATAGCCCCACCACAGTAGGTATTTTTAAACTAAAGTTGGTAATTAAGTATCAGTATCTGGCTTTATAAGAATATTTAAAGTTTCTTCTTATATTTCTATAGCTACATTCCAATAGTTTATCCAAACCATGCACTGCTTTATTTTGAAACAAAATCTGATATTTAGAGTCTTAATCAGTAAATATCTAATGAACACTTATATGATGTACATTTTAAAAATTAAAAATTAAGTAAAATTATTTACTGTTTTTCATATAAGTACTACCCAGAGATGGGAAATTAGGTCCTAGAAAGACCAAATAACCTAAATAAAGATGGTAAAAGGAGAAATTACTAAAAACAAAATATTTTAAATAAGTTAAGAAACAAAGAAGCAGTAGGTGAGTCAGTAAGTAGACTTATTATTTCCTTGCAAAAAAGTAGCCACCTACCAAACAAAAGCAGTTCTGCCTTTGAAGAGTCAACCTTTGATACTTTGGAAATCAGAATAAGTGGTGTCCCATCTATAATGGAAGGCAAACTACAACTGGAAAAGCAAGAAATGAAGAGACAGTCCCTATCAAGGTTGATACTAAAACAAGAATCTTGCAAGATCAGTCCCCTACCTTGTCCCAGAAAAAGAGATAAGATTGACTAAACTCAAATTCTTCAATATTTAATTTTTTCATGAATGGAAGTCTCATAACATTCAGACAAGAAAAGATCCAGCATCGCCCTGAAACAAGAAAGCAAACCAAGAAATTAGACTGAGTGTTCACATAGATTACAACATTGTCCTATCCCTGTTTCCCAAAACTGAATGCATGAGAAGATCTTGAACAATTTAAAACTAAATCAGAAAGAACAGGAAGATTAAAACAACACCAAAACAAGAAAGGTAGGAATTAGTATTTGAAATATATATGCAAAGACTTAATATCCTTAACATATGAAAAATTCTCCTTACATATCATTTAAAGAATCCAATACAAATCACCTAAGAAAATCACATTAGAAAAAGAAATATGGCTAGAAAGACATGAGCAGAGATCATGAATACATACTGGCCAAAAAAGATACAAATGGCAAAGAAACATTTTCAAAATGTTAGGTGGGGATACATTATTTTTTAACTGATTACGCCCAGTATTGGGATGGATTTGGGAAACAGCATTATTATACAGTCTGGATAGAGATCTAAACAGGTATGAAATAACCTGAGGGCAACTGGCAATATATGACAAAAGCTTTAAAAAGACCCCACCCTTTAATCTGGAACATACAGTATATGCTTCAATATAAGATGACCCTAACATAAGTCAATCCCCAGTCTCCCAAGAGAATTAAAAAGAAAAAGTTGTTGGGATGCCTAGCTGGCTCAATCAGTAGAGCATGCGACCCTTGACCTCAGGGCTGTGAGTTCCAGCCCTGCATTGGGTGCAGAGATTATTTAAAAAATAAAATCTTCGGGGGCACATGGGTGGCTTAATTGATTAAGCATCCAACTCTTGCTTTTGGCTCAGGCCATGATCTCACTGTGAGACAGAGCTCCATGTTGGGCTCTGCACTGGGTGTGGAGCCAGCTTGGAGTTCTTCCCTCTACCTCCGCCCCCCTTCCCTGCCCCTGACCCCTGCACACAGGTTCACACTCTCTCTCTCAAAAATAAACAAATAAAATAAAATCTTTAGGAAAAAAAAAGAAAAAATTGTTTAGCTAACTGGATCATACAGACATTAAAAAATAGAGATGAAATAGTAAATGTCCACCTACAACATTTAGTAATTTAAATATATACAGATATTTAAAGTCATGTTAACATTAATAAATTGATGTAGCATTGTTTTTTTCACTTTCACATGTCATTTTCACACTGATTCACTCTTCACTTTTATCTTGGTATCGTGCTTTTGCCATCATTAGACCCACTCTTACAATTAGAACACATCATCTTTCTTCCATCTATTATGTTTGAGTCACAGCAATGTTTTGAATTAATGCATGATGCTGTTCCTGAAAACTGTTTTCCAGTGCCAATTATACAATCATCTTCTTAACTTGTCTGGTAAGCAGATAATCATGAACTCTACAATGTTACCATTACCTATACTGATTTAAGTGATCTTTGGCCTATTTATAATGATAGCCAACATTTCCATGTGAGGTCCTGTCTTAGGAATATACTATGTTCAAATGTTTCACCTTTTTAAAAAACTGATTCAATCCAATGATCTCTATAAGCATCCAAAACTACAGATTGAGGTCATTTCAGAGTAAAGTGCTTACCAAATTGTATTTTACTTCAAAATAAATTAGCCAAGAGTGCTCATTACGAGGATCTCTATAGAGTAGGGTAACTCTCTCTTTCCTAAAGGAAAATTCAGAGGGAAAAATCTTGACTTCTTTTTTGGGCATAACTTCTTTACTGTTATGAAATTATGTTCGTGCTATATTGGTAAGTGAGAAACGTAGACAGGTCACCTAACAATATGTAAGGTATCCACCTATATTAAACACACACACACACACACACACACACACACAGAATAAAGACCTGACAGAAAAAAATATATACTTGTTGGTATTTTGCAAATATTCTACACTGAAGAACAATAATTTTGTGGGACCCCTGGGTGGCTCAGTTGGTTAGGTGGCCAGCTCTTGATTTCAACTCAGGTCATGATCTCAGGGTGCTGGGATAGAGCCCACGACAGGCTCCACACTCAGAGGGGAGTCTGGCTGAGGATTCTTTCTCCCTTTCCTTCTGCCCTCCCCATGTGCCCCCCTCAAAATAAATAAATCTTTTTAAAAAAAAATAACAATTTTGTAACAAGAAAAAACAATTAAAAATAAGTAACTATAGTGGTTTTTGAAAGTCACTAATGACTTAGCTCATCTTTACCTTGGGTTTGTCTGGATGCCACCTCTCTTATATTATTATTATAAGTATATTATACTTATATATTATTTATATATATTATATATTATTTCTCAGTAAAGAAAAAATCTGGAAGAACTGTTAATGTGAAAACTGCATGAAAATAAACTACATAGCTCATGTGGTATTGGTATCTGTTGTAAATAACAGTGTTACTACAGAATATATAAGACCTGATCTATTCCAGAGGTCACTGAAATCCGGACTGTGTAGGGCCACTGTGACATTACTAACTGGATCATTTGTAGCCTAACAGTCCACACCATCCTACTATGGCAAAACAGTAATTATGGCAAGGTCATGACTTTTTTTTTCCTTAACATTTAAAAACCAATTTTACTGAGGTATAATTTACATACAACAAATATATCCATATGAAGTGTACACTTTGAGTTCTGACTGGCTCTCAGCAAGGACTGATCTGCTTTCTGTCAAAACAGACTAGGAGTAGGGCGCTTCGGTGGCTCAGTCGGTTAAGTGTCTGACTTCAGCTCAGGTCATGATCCCAGCATTCTGGGATCAAGCCCCACATCGCTCATTCTGCCCAGTGAGGAGTCTGCTTCTCCCTCTCCCACTTCCCCCACTTGCGCTCTCTCTCTCTCAAATAAATAAACAAAATTAAAAAAAAAAAATAGACTGGGAGGGGCACCTGGGTGGCTCAGTTGGTTAAGCCTCTGCCTTCCGCCGAGGTCATGATCTCAGGGTCCTAGGATTGAGCCCCACATCGGGCTCTCTGCTCAGCGGGGAGCCTGTTTCCCTCTCTCTGACTGCCTCTGCCTACTTGTGATCTCTGTCTGTCAAATAAATAAATAAAATCTTAAAAAAAAATAGACTGGGAATAATTTTTAAATGGATACACTTTACAAAGTTCTTTTAGTACGATTTTGTTATAAGAATGTCCTCCTTATTTAGATTCCTGGATAACCAATGTTTCACCGTAGCTGTTTTTCTGACAGCAGTGCTAGACAACAGAACAAGAGCTCTTGAGGAGTGAGGCATGAGAATTGATTATTTTTCTGTATTACAAACTGTTCTATTGGCAGGAAGTGAGCCCATTAGCACATCTGCTCAAACTGCAACCAAAAAGCCTACTTAAAAATAACATCGTGTCTTTTCCATTTCATATGGCCTTCAGGGCAAGAACATTTTGGGGAGTTTCTGGATCATGAACATTTTTGCATGGCTCCCTTTGTACCAAAACAAGGTATCTCCAAGACACCAGGCTAAAGTCACCTAACTTCAGGACACCAGACAGTGAATTACATTCAAACAGATGACCATGGACTTGTCATTTCAGTGCTTAAAACATACACTATCAAGGCACAGAGGACCAAAATAAGTCACAAGGTAACGTCCTTGGATCTGCCTTTTCCTGGCCTGTTCTCTGGAAATCTACTTCAAGTTCTTTCAACACAAACTTCTACTCAAGACCACTCTTAAGACATCAAAATGGGGGCGCTGTCAGGAAGGTCCAGTAAAGTGTGCAAGGAGCTGTGAGACCTCACCTGAGCTCTTCTGGTTAGTGACTGGCTTGCCTTCCTGAGTCACAGCGTGCTGGAACACATGCTGGGCACCCTGTACCGTGGCCCTCTTCAAGCAGATGTCCAGCAGGTCGTGGGTGGTCCCGACATTCTGGGCAAGTACGAACTGAGGGTCGGAATTCAGTTTCTGAATCAGAGCAGCTACCTTCTCCGAATTCAGCCCTGTTGGAAGACCAAATGGTATTTCTAACACCAAAAGGAGGCTTTAGAGGGCCGATCCCGGACTCCCACTGCTTGGCTCCAACTTCGGGGGATCGACCATCCGGAGATGACCCTTGCGGCGGCGAAGCCCTTTACTGGCGACCTCTCCCAAGTGCTGTCTCCCTCCAAGACCGCTCCAGCCCGCCCTGAAAGCTCCATTCCCGCCTTCGCCCCCGGTCCCAGGCCCGGTTCTCTCCCCACCGCCGGGCCTCCAGGGCCCATCTTGAGCACCCCCCAGAGAGGACCCCGCTAGGGCCTCAGCGGGGAAGAGCGACGCCTCACCCGCGTTGTTCATGGTGGCCACGCCGCCTGGCTGGGGACTGGTAGCTTCGGGGTTCTCAGGGGGAGCACCGGGGTTACACCACGGCTCGCTGCCTCAGCGGCCGGACCTGCCACTCGCACTCGGAGCGCCGGAAAGGGGGAACCGGCTCGGTGGCGGCTGAGGGCTGAGGCCCAGAGAAACGGGGTCCGCGGAGGGACAAAACTCCCCCTCGCGTTGCTGAGTCAGCGCCGTCTGGGATGGCCCCGCCCAGGGGAGGGGCGACCGGGCGGGCTCTTGACGCGGTCTGTCCCGCCCGCGCCCCTGCCCCGGCTCGGCGCGGCCGGGAGTGGGTCCCACGCGACCCCGGCTCCCTGGCCCACCCTGCTCCCGGTTCCTAGCTGCCGGGGTGGCTGCGAGATTCCGTGCTGGGCCCAGAGCCCGAATACTCTGGCCTTGGGGACTGAACCCAGTAAGCCTTTCCAGAAACCTTTAGGGCGCTCGAGGTAGCGGGGTGGAGGGGAGGGGCTGCATAATTAAGCGCAGGCTTAGGATCGGTTGACTGTCTTGCGCACACACACACACACACACACACACGGATGTTCCACACACACATACACACACACACACACACACACGGATGTTCCCAAAGTCTCTTCCTGTCTGCATCCTTTGCTGACCATTCACTGCATTTTCGATGGCAACTTGTTGCTTGGATTCTAGTCAGAACCAAGTTCTTGTATTTGAGGGAAAATTGGAAGCAAGCTCTTTCCCACCCACTCTGGAGCTACTACCACGGTTCCACAAATACACATCTGCTCGTTTCAAGAAAACTACCCATTCTGGGCTTTAGGGAGTCAGTGAATGTTTCCTGCTTAGCCCAGCATGTGCTAGGGGCTTAACTAAGGGGAATGACAGAGGTCCCTCCTATGCATTAACCGTGGATCGCCAAACCCTCTCCAAAACCTGCCAGTGAGCGTCCCTATCCTCTCCGCCGGCTTTCGGGACAACTCAGATGTTTTAGAAGGCTTTGACATTTCAAAGCCTTGTTATATTGTTTTTCGTGCTCTGAAATTCTCAGTCTTTAATGAGATGTTGGAATGGGACCCACAGATGATAAAGCAAATAGAAATGTATCTGCCTTATTGAAAATCCTTTCTGCTACTCAGAAGTGTGAGAGTCTATGGTGGAATCCGAAACCTAGGTCTTAGATTGAGAATCATGACTGGGTCTAAGGAACCCTATTATCTCAAAAGATCCACACTCAGATACTAGTTGTTTGAGAAGTACAATCTCTATGTCCCTACAGAGACATAGCTTAAGTTTGTCTCCAACAGAACCCATCCTATTCTGAGATGCTTCTGATGTCCGAAGAAAAGGAACAGGCTGAAGCTATGCTGAAAAAAAGCCATTGGTCCTTTCACAAAATGATGTCCAAGCACCCTGCCCAATTCGACTTACAAAATTTTACTCAATGTCTTCCAAGGTACCAGGCACAGAGCAAGCTGCTGATGATACCAAGATCCACAAAGCTTAGGCTAGCCCTTAAGAAATTCACAATGTGGTGGGGAGGATACAACATAACTTTTAGACAATCTGTACTAGCATACCGGTAGTACCGTAGTACCAGTGAGGAGAGAGCCGTGAATTAGGGACAGAAGTGCCTGAAAAAGAGATGATGAGTGAGCATGATCTTAGAGTGGATGGGATTTTATAAGGCAAAACAAACCAACCAACCAAACAAACAAACCAAAAACAGAGGAAGGGCACACAAGGCACCAGCAAAGGCACAGAACATTAAAGCACATGGCAAGAACTTGTTAAAGAAACTGTGCATCATAGTCTGATGTGGTTAAGAACAAAGAAGGTGTCGAGATCAGGGGCGAGGTATAGAGCTGGAAAGGTGGGTTTGGTCAGGATATGAAGGCTTTTATATGCCATGCACCAGCATCTGTAGTTTATCCTATGGTTAATTGGAAGAATTGGCTTTTAAACAAAGAAGCAGTATGCTTAATTCTGTGTAATGAAAGAAACCCAATGGCGATGAGGAGGGTGACGTAGAGGGGAGAGATTCTGAAGTTAGAGAAACTAGATAGGAAGCTGTTCCAGTAGTGCCTTTGGGAGACGATCCTTAAACTGAGGAAAGGGAAGAGACGCAGACAATCTGGAAGGTTTTCAGTTGAATGAGAAGCTGGATGGCAGTGTCTTTAACCCAGAGAGGGAATACAGGAAAACAGATGTTTGGGAGTATGTGAGCAGGGAGATCATGAATCCAGTTTGGGTCTTGGCAAGTTTGGGGCACCCACAGGACCCCCAAGAACAGAAGGACAGGAGTTGAATGAAAAGATGACTAGAGATTAAATAAGACATGCCAGTTCTGGAGCCATGAAATTCAACGAGGTTGGCAGAGGGAAAGAGTAAAGCAAAAAAGGACCGAAGACCAAGCATAGTGCCCTGGGTGGCAGCATGCAGCTTTGTAGGTGTTTGAGGCACAAGGGTGCCAGGCTGAGTGGGGTGAATAGGACCTGAAGCCCAGTCCAAGCTCTGCTTGCCAAGCCACGGCCCCTGGCCCGGGGCTGTGCTCAGAGTATGGGGCATCTTTTACTGTTTATTACAAGGAAGCCATATTGGGGTACCATTAACTCTAGAAACAGCAACATTTAGGGAATGGGTGAAGACAGAGGAGCCCACAGGAAAAGACAGAAAGAGCAGACAGAGAGGTAGAGGAAGACATGGAGTGTTATGTCTTGGAATCTAGGAGGGCAATGAGAAGATGGCGAAGGGGCCTGAAAGTTTCAGGAAAGTTTGGCAACTGGATCATGGGTGAGCTCCGAGAGGAGAACCACACTGCAGGAAGCAGAGAGGGAAGAACTAGCAAGGAAGCTCTTTGGGGAGAAAAGGAAAACATGTCCACCAGGAGGATGAAAGGCAGGAACCAACAGAGATGCCAGATGCCAGAAAGGTATAATGGCTAGAGTAAGAACCCAGAAAAAGAGGAGGGATGGAATCACTGGGGAAGGTGGAGGGGCCAGTTTTGCAGCCAGTGCCACCCTTTGCATGCCAGTGATTACATTTCCCCACCCCATGCCCAGAGATTCCTATCAACACTTTGCCAGGTCTCTTACTCTGCCCTCGTTGTCAGGGTGGTACCCTTAGTACCAGCTTTCCACTCAGCAGCTCACACCCATGTATCCAGCCCCCGTGTGAGCACAGAGATGGAATGCAGAAGAAAACTGGTTTCCCAGTGGGTTCACCCCAAATGACCCACCCAGCAAGACATTTCCCCAAGAATAGAATTTTTAGGACCTATCCCTCTAACTCTGTCCAGAAGAGATGTTGTTGGACTCGGTGACACCTCATAGAACAAAGTAAGCAGAAACAATTCTAGTAGGAAGTCCCCAATATTAGCAAAGAAAATCTTTATAAATCCTGTGAAGTGGAGCCACCTGTCATTGTAGATGGGCCAACTGCCTGTTGCTCCCATGGGTTCTCCCCAGTTAAAGCAAACAGGACCAGTCTCAAGGCAAATTCTGCATCCTCACTCCCCGTTCTGTGCTGTCCACCGGTCTTTGACATGTGTTGGTCACCTGCTTCTACTTTGATGGAAAAGACCAGATTTTTATGTTGGGTGGAATTCTGGATTAGGATGTAACCCAAGTATTCTACATTTAAATGTTGTCCTAGTTGAACCCCTCCTCACTGTTGGTGGGAACGCAAGCTGTTGCAGCCACTCTGGAAAACAGTATGGAGGTTCCTCAAAAAGTTGAACATAGAGCTACCCTACATCCCAGCAACTGCACTACTGGGTATTTACCTCAAAGATACAAATGTAGTGATCTGAAGGGACACCTGCACCCCAATGTTTATAGCAGCAATGTCCACAATAGCCAAACTATGGAAAGAATCCAGATGTCCATTGACAGATGAATCCATAAAGAAAATGTGGTACACACACACACACACACACACACTCACACAATAATATCACGCAGTCATCAAAAAATGAAATCTTGTCATTTGCCACTACACGGATGGAACTAGCGGGTATTACACCAAGCGAGCTAAGTCAATCAGAGACAGACAATTATCATATGATCTCACGGATATGTGGCATTTCAGAAACAAAACAGAGGATCATGGGGAAGAGAGGAAGAAATAGAACAAGATGAAACCAGAGAGGGAGACAAACCATAAGAGACTCTTAATCATAGGAAACAGAAGATTATTAGAGGGGAGGGGAGTGAAGGAATGGGGTAACTGGGTGATGGACATTAAGGAAGGCATGTGATGTAATGAACACTGGATATTATATAAGACTGATGAATCACAGACCTGCACCTCTGAAACCAAGAATACATTATATGTTAATTAATTGAATTTAAATTTTAAAAATAAATAAAAATAAGATAAATAAATAAATAAATAAATAAATGTTGCCTTAGTTAACGCTGAGATTTGCTTTGATCAGGAAGCCTTCTGATAGTTCATCAAACCTGACAATAAGCTTCTGAGGTCACATTTTGGTGCTCTGCTGGGCCAAATTCAGCTCCTAGATGTATTACTTGGCCTGCGTGGTGTTTTAAAATTTTTGAGCCAATATTTAGAATCGAGAGGTTTTGTATACAAATCTGGGCTACTGGCTTCTTTTGAAAATATTGTTTCCCCACGACAGTCATTTCTCTATCAAAAGTGAAAAATATTGTTTCCCCATGGTAGTCGTTTCTCTATCAAAAGTGGGAAAAAAAAAAGAACTACAAGTGAAGGGATTCCATATAAACTTCTTTATATCAAGCTTGCTTCACTCATTTATATGTATTACATTTATTTATGTTTGAGTTTTTCATCCCCTAATTTTGGGTGACCTAGGTGCAGTTTGGGAGGACTACTTCTCTCCTTCTATACTCCTGCCTACCCTTGCCTCCCTGAGATGAGTAATGTCAACAGGAGGGGACTCAGATAAGGCTTTCAGATACTGAATCTTGGGACTCTTAGGGCCCAAAGGAGCCAGTATCCCTTCACTACACTTTTCCTCCAGACGTACCCATCTGAGTACAGGTAACTGACAACTTCAGGACTTCTACCTTCCCTGCCATTCCCAAACTCCATGTAGGCTTAATCTAGCCCTGCTGCCCCTCCTTCAGATTCAAAGTTGACATCAGTTGTAAATCATGTCAGTGCCTTTTTTTTTTTTTGAAACATTGTCCATGTTCTAGAACAACATTGTTGTATCAGCCATATTATACCTTCCTCTGGATATGACGTTTCTGCCACTCCCTCGCTGTTCTGGATGCTAGCTACTCACAGAGCATTCCAGGCAGAGGACACAGCATACACAAAGACAAAGAGGCACAAATGGGTTTGAGTGTGATTTAGAAAAAGTTTTGTGAGTATTTTATTTATACAAATTTGAAATAGTTCATGATAAACTATCAATAACACCTTACTGCATGCACAAAATCTGAAGCAATGTGAAGCCTTCACAATGTTTAACATTTGTCAGAGAGGACATACTTTCAAAGCTGTTGGTGGCTAAGTCAATCAGAAAGTACTTATGTAGAAAGAAAGGAAGGAAGGAAGGAAGAAAGGAAGGAAGAAAGAAAGGGAGGGTGGGAGGGAGAGAGGAGGAGGGATGAAAGAAAGAAAAGAGGAAAGAAAGAAAGGGAGAGAGAGAAAAAGAGAGAGGGGAAGGAAGGAAAGAGGAGAAAAAAAGAAAAAGAGAGAGGAAGGAAGGAACGAATGAACGAACAAACTACTTTTGCTGTTGCCACATGGCGGAGCCATTTTAGCTAGTAAAATAGTATCCTCCCTGCAATAAATTTACATTTATCACAAAATAGTCTTGCTAAATACTGCTTCTAAACAGTCTTGAATTATGGATGTTTTTAACCTTGTGTGAAGTTTTCAGGAACGTATCCCTTGTGTAAAATTCAACTGCGCTAGAATTTGGTGTGACAAGAGTAAATGATAGGGAGAAAGAAGACATATAGGTGTAAGAAATAAGGTTGGAAAGATTGTTTATAGACAGATTGTGAAGCACTTTGAAGGTCATGCATCTTTTATTCATGGGGATATTACTATATCCAGAAAATTCCCATAGGTAGCAAGGAGAATGGGAGAAAATTATCTTCAAGTAATATTGCCCGTAAAGGCAATAGGTTAGTATTATATTTCTCCCAAATATTTCATTTCCCTCTTTTCCTTCCTTCCTTCCTTCCTTTCAGTTATTCAACAGCTTATTGAACTATTCACTATTTGGCAGCAACTACACAAAGCACCTGAAATACAAAAATGAATAAGATATTGGTCTCTGACCTTCAGGAGCTTCAATCTAGTAGAGAAAATAAAAAACAAAATCAATCATTATTTTTTGATTAATGCAAAAAATATTCATTGAGTACTTACTATGTGTCAGGCACTGTGTTAGATGTAGAAATACACAGGAAAGACAGACAGACAAGATTCCTGCCCTCCTGGTGTCTACATTCTACTGCAGGAGACATAATAAGAAATGCAGATAATTTCAATAGCGATATAAAAAAAATAAAACATGATGTGAGAGCGACAGGTCAGAGATACCGATAGCATCAATAGCCCATCTGAGGAAGTGACCATTTGGGCTGAGCCTGAACGGCAATGAAGAACTGGCCTGTGAGGATTTCTGGGAAAAAGTAGCAAGAAAAGGGAAAAGCAAGGGCAAGGGCTTCAGTATAGAAACAAGCAGCAGCCAACAAGGCCAGAAAGAACCCAGCTTCCTTCTGGCTCCAGGATCTGCCACCCCCAGTGTTAGTACCATTCTTGGCCTTTACCCCCTCATGGTCCCTTTTTCAAGTCCAGTGGGAGAAAGTCTGGTATTTTCTTACTTCCTTCTAAGAGTTAAAACCATCTTTCTGGAAGTTTCTGGCAAATTTCATCCTGAATTGTACTGTCCACAATGAGGTCATGTGCTTTCTCCTGAACTGGTCGTTGGCTAAGGGAAGGGGATTTACCCCCTACATCCATCTATCGGGTCTATCCCTGTTGCAATACTCAATTCCCCAAATTGCATTGCTTCTCCTGAGTGCAGGATGGGTGGGATGGCTGTGGGATGTCAACCTGCCCACTACACCAGTAAGATGTTTAGATTGTATTCTAATGCAATGGAAAGGAGTGAAGAAATGTGTTCTGGTTTATGTTTTTAAGGATACACTGAAGATATATGTAACACATTTAATTAAAAAATAATATTAAAATTATACAAAGAATTCCTATTAGTAGGAAAAAGATAAACAACGTAATAGAAAAATAGGCGTGCCTCAGTGGCTCAGTCAGTAAACGTATGACTCTTGATTTCAGCTGAGGTCATGATTTCAGGGTTGGGAGATCAAGCACCATGTCGGGCTCCAATGTGCAGCAAAATCTGGTAACCATCGTTTTAACAGTTTCCTTCTTTTAGTTAATAATACATTATGGAGCTTTTTCCTTATAAAATCATACAGATCAATATGACTATTTTTAATTACTCCAGAGTATTTCATTGTATGGGTGTAATGTTATTTGTTAAACCAATCCCCTGTTCATGCCGTTTCAATCATTCATTTTAGGTTCCTGCATGGAAACCTGTGTCGAGTCCCTCATGAAGTCCCCTGTGGGGCTCTGTGCTGGGTGTGGAGCTGGCTTAAGATTCTCTCTCTCCCTTTCCCTATGCTCCTCCTCCCATCTTCTTGTTTTCCCTGTATTTAAAAAAAAAAAAAAAAGGTAAAATAGACATTTCACCCAAAAAGAAGCATGAATTGCAAATAAACAGTCATGGTGGAAATGGAAAATAAAATTGTGATAAGATGCCACTTACTCCGTAGACAGGTAAAAATTTTAAAGGCAGATATTAAAAATACTGTTGATGATTCTTACAGACAGCTTGTGAAAGTATAAATTAATATTGCCACTTTGGAAGACATTTGTCAATATTTATAAAGTTAAAGTCACATGCACTCTATAACCCAGCAACTTTATTCTTTGGTGTATATTCTAATGTATGTTCATACCATCCAGTATGGTAGCCACTAGCCACTTGTGGCTGTTTAACTTTAAATTAATTACAGTTAAATAAAATAAAAAATCTAATTTCTCAGTTGTAGTAGTCGCATTGGATAGTATAGATATAGAACATTTTCATCATCACAGTGAGTTGTGTTGGACAGCCCTGCCCTGGAGAAATTCTTGCATATGTGCACTAGAAGTCATAGTCAAGACCATTTATCTGAGCATTGTTGGTGATTGCATAGCACCTGGAAGAATTCCAAGAGTTCATCAACAGGAATTTGCATGAATTGTGACACATTCATAAAATGGAACACTACACAGAAGTGAAAATCAACATAGATAAAATTCAGAAACATGATATTGAGTGCAAAAAACAAACTGCAAAGCAAATGGCATGTAAGTCTAAGGATTAAATAACAAGCAAACTTAATGCATTGTTTAGAAATGCCTACATGGGAAAAGAATTAAAACACAAAACAAAACAAAGGAAGGGACGCCTGGCTGACTCTGTTGGTAGAGCATGGGAGTCTTGATTTAGGGATCGTGAGTTCATTGGGTGTAGAGATTACTTAAAGTAAAATCTTTTTAAAAATTTTTAAAAAACAAGGGAAAATTAAACACCATATTCAGGATAGTGTTTACCTTTGGGAAAGAGATACAGTCTGCTTCAAAGTGATAGGCAGTATTTTATTTCTTATACTGGAGGCTGTTCACTTTATTCATTATACCTAATTTTACACATTATCTATAATTTTGTGTATATGAAATATTTCTTCTTAAAAAATTACTCTAGGGGCGCCTGGGTGGCTCAGTCCATTAAGTGGCCTACTTTGGCTCAGGTCATGATCTCAGGGTCCTGGTTTTGAGCCTGAGTTGGGCTCCCCACTCAGCAGGGACTTTGCTTGTCCCTCTCCTTCTGCTTCTGCTCCTCCCCCAGCTCATGATCTCTCTGACTCTCTCTCAAATAAATTAATAAAATCTTTAAAAAAATTACTCTAGCTGTAGTGTAAATGATGGAGTGAAGAGAGACAGGAAGGTAGGCAAGAAACCTGCTAGGCGACAAGAATTTGATCAGGCAAAAGGTGAATGGTGGTTTGGATCCAGGAGGCAGCCATAGAGAAGAAAAATCATTGGCTATATATGGGATATATTTCAGAGGCTGATCACCCAAGCCCTAACCCTAAGCCCGATCCTAACCTTTATGCTCTGGTAGAGGTTTGCACATGTAAGGTAGAGCTCGCAAAAGGAATATCTAAGTCAGACTGGGAGCTTTAGGAAAAGCTTCTTGGAAGAGATGACAGATCATCTGAGTTTGGGACAATCACAAATGCCTTAAGTGATGACTGAGGAAAGGCATTCCAGGTGGGTGTAATGACTTATAAAAAGATTTCAAGGCAACAAGTTGCTGTTCGGGAACTGAGGACATTGAGCACGGCTAGAACTAAGAGAGGGCAGGTGTCAAACATGGAGGACCAACTGTGCCTCCTGAGGGGTTGAGACCTTATTCTGAAAATGCAGGAAAACTGCCTCCATTTTTCTTTCCCTTTTCCAGGGAGAGAGGAAATCCCTGTAAACAACAAAAGAAGGCACCAATACAATGCTCTGAGTCAATCTAGCTATGGAGAGGTCTTGATTGGGCTCTATTCTGAAAATGCTTCTCTTTGTACTAATCATTTTTTACAAAATGATCACCAAAACCTATATTTTGTGAAATCACAAAAAGAATGAAATGAAGAGGAAAGGAAAAAAAAAAAAAGGCAAGTAGAAGAGAAAATGACAGAGATGAAAAAGAAGAAATTGAATCTGAAAGAACATAATTAAATACCATTGGGAGAAGAAATAAACCTGGCCAACAGACACATGAAAAGATGCTCAACATTACTCATCAGGGAAATACAAATCAAAATCACAATGAGATACACCTCACTCCTTTCAGACTGGCTAAAATTAACAACACAGGAAACAAGAGGTGTTGGTGAGGATGCAGAGAAAGGGGAACCCTCTTACGCTTCTGGTGGGAATGCAAGCTGTACAGCCACTCTGGAAAACAGTATGGAGTTTCCTTTAAAAAGTTAAAAATAGAGCTACACTAGGACCCAGCAATTACACTAGGTATTTATTCAAAGCATACAAAAACACTGATTTGAAGGGACACATGCACCCTGATGTTTATGAGTATTATCAACAATAGCCTAATTATGGAAAGAGGCTACATGTCCATCAATTGATGAATGGATAAAGAATTTGTGGTGTGTATATATATATACATATATATATGTATATATATAATTTGCAATGATGTGGATGGAGCTAGAGTGTTTTATGCAAAACAAAATATGTCAGTCAGAGAAAGACAAATACCATATGATTTTTTTTAAGTGATCTCCACACCCGATGTGGGGCTCAAACCCATGACCCTGAGATTAAGAGTCTCACACTCCACTCACTGAGTCAGCCCAGTGCCATCATATGATTTCACTCATCTGGAATTTAAAAAACAAAACAGGGGCGCTTGGGTGGCTCAGTCATTTAAGCATCTGACTCTTGATCTCAGGGTTATGAGTTCAAGCCCTGTGTTGGGTGTGGAGCCTACTCAAAAAAAAAAAAAAAAAGAAAGAAAGAAAGAAAGAAGCAAAACAGATGAACATGGGTGGGGGGCAGGAAAAAAGAGAGAGGCAAACTGTAGAACAGATTCTTAACTACAGAGAACAAACTGAGGGTTGCTGGAGGGAGATGGGCAGAGGTGCCAGGATGAGTTAAATGGGTAATGGGGATTAAGGGGGGCACTTGTGGGGAACACTGGTCTTATGTGCACATGTGAATCACTAAATTCTACTCTTGAAGCCAGTATTACACTGTATGTTAACTAACTAGAATTTAAATTAAAAACTTGAAACAAATAAAAATGACATCAAAAAAATAATAAATACATAAATACACCACTAAGACCGTAGATCCTTGTTTCCTTTTAAGAATGTTGTTAGACTGGTTTCCCTTATACCCGTAAAGAACAAAACCAGAGCTTTCTGTAATTCTTCTTTTGTTCGTGAACTGCATTCTTCACTGTCTGAAGCAAATACTGAAGTGTTTTAATTATGGCATTTTGGCCTCTCTTAAGAGGCTCTTTTTGAGGTGCATAAAAAGGGTCAAATGAAAAGGATTAAAAAAAATCTCAGAAATAAAGTTAACATGTAGGAGTTGATGACCCAAAAGCAATCTGTATCCTTTATAAAATTTGTAAAATTTATAAAATATAAATATATTTTATATGAAATAAAATATAAATTAAAATATAAATATATTTTATAAAAAATATAAAATTTATAAAATATCCTTTATAGACATCCTTTATAAAATTGGACCCTTTCCAATGTGTATCCTTTATAAAATTTTTCATTTGATTTTAATTTTTATACCTCATCTTATTTTTCTTTCATTTAATTTTCTTTCTTCCCTAATTCAAGAAGAATAATTCATCAGATAAGAGTAAAACTGAACACATTCACAGGGCAAACGAAAAAACTAAAAAAAGACAACATGCCTCTCACCCTGAAAGTGAGTGAAAAAAAAAAATTGGTCTCTCTTTTTATGACTAAAAAAAAAAAAAATGTTTCTTAAAAGCTGTCAAATAGAAAACCTGATTTTTTATGTAAAATAAGAAAGGCAGCATGGAGTTAAGAAGCCAAGGTTTGAAGTCAATTAAGTCTGGTTTTAGTCCCAACTCCTATTTATAGGCATAAACAATAATTTAAACTGAGTGTCCATTTCTTGTTCTGAAAAGTAGGGTAGCAATTGTAATTCCCAAAACTTAGTGAGCGCTTACTATCCCACGATCTTATAATGGAAAAGCCTTTGTTCCTGCATTTCCTCATTTATAAAATGGGGATGGTGATAGAAAGCACCTGCTAACTCAGGGTCATGGTAAGGATTAAATGAGCCGAGAGGTTAGGCAACTTGGACATCATCACATAGCTAGTGAAGTAGTAGAGTTGGGATTTACCCCCATGTCGTCTGATTCCAAAAACTATATATGCAAGCTCATGAGATAGAAGGGGCGCCTGAGTGGCTCAATCGGTTAAGCGTCTGCCTTCGGCTCAGGTCATGATCCCAGGGTCCTGGGATCGAGCCCCGCATTGGGCTCCCTGCTCAGTGGGGAGCCTGCTTCTCCCTCTGCCTGCTGCTCTCCTTGCTTGTGCTCTCTCTCTCTCTCTCAAATAAATAAATACAGAATCTTTAAAAAAAAAAAAAAGGAGAGACAACGTAAGTGAAAGCATTTTGAAACTGAAGTACTTTAGACATGTCAGCCTAAACAATAAGCATGCAGATTTATAAATTGTTGTGTGTCATATGTCATTTTTCCAATTTGCAACAAAGCAAACATTGTGGATATTCCGTTTGTGGATGGTTCAGGTTTATGGGTGCTTTTGTTCTAGGCTTTGACAAATGGGATATAATCAGGAAGTTTGTCTTAGACATTTACATATGCAGCTGTTACGTTTTCACACTGGCCCATTTTAATTTGTCTGATAGTAGAAAATCATGAAGACCACACAGCAAGACAAAAATGGGTCAATGACAGAAGCTTTGGAGGGTTAAGAGATAGCATTGTAGAATCATAAAACGCCTGCATTTAGAGTAATAGAAGATATTGTACAGAAATCTTTAGCCGAAATATAAACTTGTTAATAAATCAGTAAATATTTTCTTAAAAACAAATATGACACATCTCAAATTGGGCAAAGTCCTTTAGACTGGTGATTTCCAAGTGAGCCAAGTTTGTTATTAAACACTTTTATGAGTACCATAACTATAAAATTCAGGAATTCAAGGCTATGCTGCTTTAGCAGAAGCAAAGTTTATATCCTCTTTGGCGGAATGTTTTAAATTATGCCCTTGAGCGGCCTATAAAGCCTACAAATGGCAGCTAGAGTGAAACATGACCCATTTCGGACTGAGAATCTGTTGCACACAGTTTGCAAAATGCCATACAAGGAGGTGGTGAGGCCTCCCAAGAAGTGTTTCATTATCAGTCATTTTCATATGAGGACTCCCAGGATCTTAGAGATTATCTTTTGGTCTAGAACCTCGGTCTGGAATTTCTGGAAGATTATGGGACATCCCGGAGCTGAGCAGCTCATTAGCGCCAGAGCAAGAACGGAGGCAGGCGTGTTTTCTGAAGCAACTGTTCATACATCTGGTAGCTACACGTACAACTGGTAGCTCAAACTTTTCCATGAGCAACGTTGAATATACACAACAGAATTGTGTTACAAACTACGGGAAAGCAATTACCTCCTTTAGCACCAATCAGGTTGGATGATACAAGTGGGTTTGGCTTTAAGACTCAAGGATGAAGTTCCAAAGTCAGGCAAACATTGATTATCATCAACATCCTTGGAAATTCACTGGGGAAGTGTTGCTTCAGGGACCCAAACACCTCCTCCGAACAAACACAGCAGAGAAGGTTTTCTTTCCAGAATGGGAAGAGATGGCTGTCTCTTTGGTTGGGAACCAAAGTAAGTAGCTGGCTTGCATTCAGGAGCTGTGTTGTAAGAAAGGTGCACATCCTTGGACACTAGACTCGTCCTCCGCTCATGAGATGCTCACGCTTTAAGAATCGTGAGGGAACTTGCTGATTCTCCTTCTCCTCTTTTGCTATCAAGCCACATGTTCTTTGACTCGAATGGCTGGCCTCTCACAGTACTTTCCCATTGTTCTCTCTCCCTGCCTTCCATCATCTCTCCCTCCTTCCTCACCTCTGCCCTTTTTTTTTTTTTTTTTTGCCCATTTTTCACTCCCTCCCTCCCTATCTCTCTGCATCTACCTACAACTTGAATTAATTCAATTAGTGTCACTAATAGGGATTAAATCAGTCCATGGATGTTTGTTCCTACCATGTAAGAAGGACTATGTAAGTCAGTTGTTAATGTAAAGGTAACTTTTCCTGGTGGTTAAAAATTCAGAAACCATACCACCTGGGTCTAAATCTGGTTTAGCCCCTAATAAGCTTTGTGACTCAAGGTGCACATGACTTAAATTTCTCTGCGCCCTAGTTTTCCTCTCCTATAAAATGGGTATGATAAAAATAGGACCTTTGCTGTGTGGTTGTTATGAGGATTAAGTGAAATGTAATATATTTCAGGTGCTTAGGACAGAACAAGGCAAGTATGTATAGGAGTGTAACTATTGTTATGTGATGTCCCTGTCTTCAGGTCACTCAGAGAACTCAATTTTGCCAGTTCCAAGTCATTGTGTGTGCTAGTTTAATTTCTCATCTTCTGTCTTCCTTCTTCCTGGCGTATTTCTGAGGCAAAAGGGCTGAATGAGCGTCCTGGACAAAACTGAAAGCAATTGTCGGGGCACCTGGGTGGCTCAATGGGTTAAAGCCTCTGACTTCGGCTCAGGTCATGATCCCAGAGTCCTGGGATCCAGCCCTGCATCGGGCTCTCTGCTCAGCGGGGAGCCTGCTTCCCCCCCACCCTCTCTCTCTGCCTGGTCTCTGCCTACTTGTGATCTCTGTCAAATAAAAAAAAAAACAAAAAACAAAACAAAACAAAAAAACGAAAGCAATTGTAATACTTTACATAGAACCCGAAGGCAGGTGATAGGAGGGGTGACTCTTGTTACTAGCTGTGTGACCTTGGATGGATCTCTTTGACCTTCTGAACTTGAGTATTTCCGGTTGCAAATCATACATGAAGACAGCCCTACCCTGTGTCCCAGGGTGGCTGTGAGGATCAAACAAGATCTATGTGAAAATGTTTCCTAACTGTAAGGCAGCTTGAAAGTGTAAGAAATTGTTACTAATAACATAATTTAAACAAAGGCTAAAGCTATTGTTGTGGCTATAGAGAGCGTCTGAAGAAATAAAGTCAGATATTTTCTGAATTTCCACAGCAATACTTGACTGTAGGAATCTGTTGGCAGGGATGTCAGAGTCCCCAATTTTTTCTTTACATGTGCGCAATTCTCTGAGAACTCAGGTTTTGGGGAATTTGCGATAGTGTCCTCTGTGTTTTCCAGTATTCTGTCGATGAAAACTCCCCATGCTCTAAGTTGTTTGTTCTAGAAAAACCTTGGTGTTGCAGAGATAGGCTCTTGAGGAAAGATTACCTGAGTGTTCAAGAATTTGTGATTCATTATGGGTTTTATGTTCTATAGTCACTGGCATGAGATTAAGTATTATTCGGATTTTTTAGAGAGACAAGTTAATTTTTTTCTGGCTTGCCTTACTGCTGCCCTATTTCTTTCTTTCTTTTTTTTTTTTAATAGAGATTTTTATTTATTTATTTGACAGAGAGAGACACAGTGAGAGAGGAAACACAAGCAAGGGGAGAGGGTGAGGGAGAAGCAAACTTCCCGCTGAGGAGGAAGCCCAATGTGGGGCTTGATCCCAGGACCCTGGAATCATGACCTGAGCCAAAGACAGACGTTTAATGACTGAGCCACCCAGGTGCCCTGCTGCCCTATTTCTTTAAAGATGTGAGTTTATTCAAAGAGGAAAATGTGATTTTATTGCAGGTTTTTCTGCATTTTAAATGATTCAGTGTCCCTGGTTGCGGGGGTGGGGGGCTTATGATGAACTTGTGCCTGAAATTAAACATCATCTCATTAAACTAGATTAAACCTTCTCTTGATTTCTTATTATAATGAAACACCTGTATTAGTTAGGATAGACTAAGTTATGCTGCCATAACAAATTAATCCTAAAATCCAGTGGGTTAACACAAGGGTCTATTTTTCACTTACCTGTGAGCAGGGAGCTCTGTTCCACACTGTTACTCAGAATCTCAGGCGGACAGATGCTCTTAACCTCTCTGCATAGTGGCCATATCAGTGGAAAAAAGAACCTAAGGAACACTCGCCCATTCTGCTTTGCCTTGCCCAGAAGCGACACTGTTAATTCTATCAATAGGCTAGAACTAGTCACATGTACCACCTAATAGCAAAGGGGGCAGGGAAGTGTGAAGAACAGAAGGATATTCAGTTAATGCTAAATATCTGCCCCAACCCCCAAAACCCCAGTCAGTAAGATGCTGTCAATCACATTCCAGTATCTTTACCCCTGTCCCCCCCTGCCCCAGGACAGTGCAGTGTAGGAAAGGAGCATGGACTGTGAGGTCAGTGTGAGGTCAGTGACTCCCAGCTCCACCCCTTGCTAATTGTGCTAGTCGGACCAATTTATTTTGTTTCTCTAATCCTCAATTTCCTCATCTATAAAATGAGGATTCCAACACCTACATTTCAGGGTTGTTGCAATGATAAGAAATTATCTAGGCAAACCCTTTGGCAAAGAGTAATACTTGTTGATTACGATCGTCAGAAGGACGAGCAAATATGTAGGGCAGCAGTTCTCAGCTCCCAGACTGCAACACTGTAGGACATCTCGAATGATCTCGGGGAGTGTTGTAACAACTTCAAAATGCTCACCAGCTACAATCGTAAATTCCCCTGACTGACTAAGTTATCTATAGGTCACTAAGGTAGGATTGGACATCATTCTTGGCAATATATGAGCGAAGTGAAGTTTTTTGTCTTTATTATTCAACCTTTGTTCCTTCTGTAATATCCTCTCCATTACTCCAGGCCCCAGGCTTTGGATCAGCCCGATATGAATCCCAGCTTAGTCACTCTCTATAAGCTGGTGAAGCATTCTGAGCCCTGGTGTCCTCGTCATCAAAGTTGAGACAGTCATGAGTACTTCATAAGGGTTGTTGACAAGATCAAAAAACGCAGGTAAAGTCCTCAGCACTATATAACTAATTTCCCTCTGATTTACTTATTCGTGATCATGCCTGAGCTTTGGAGGAGAGGATAGGAGTGAAAATTACATGAGTTATTTCATAAAAATCTCCATGAGATAATGAAAACCCAAGACAAGGCTGGGTTGTAACTTAACTAACAGAGACTAGCATGTATTGGGGTGAGAGGATTCTTCTACTCCTAGACATCCAGGATTTAAAAAAAAATTTTTTTAAGATTTCTTTATTGGGGGTGGGGAGCAGGAGTAGAGGGAAGAGCAGAGGGAGAAGGACAAGCAGACTCCCCACTGAGCGCAGAGTCCAACACGTGACTCAATCCCACCACCGCGAGATCATGACGAGCCAAAACTAAGAACTGGACACTTAGCTGACTGAGTCACCCAGGTGCTCCCCCAAATTTTTTAATTAAGAAAATTACACATAAAAATTCAGAGTTCTGGCTTCTCTTAAAGAATCAGAAGATCTGTCCCCAATGGCAACTATTCACCCTCTTTTAGACATTTGCCTCTGTCCTCACCGCTCCCTATTGTTTAACAACTTGCCTATTTCACTGATCTGCTTGACCACTGTAAGAATTTAACTTTAGGACCCCTGGCCAGTAGGTTCGGGTGATGGTGACAATAATAGGGGTAAAATTGGTGAGCAAAGGAGTTTGTAAGCTATTCTCAATGATCCGAAAAACCTAATAGCAGTGATTATATTGTTAACCTATAAAAGATGGTCCAGGTTAAGTAAAGCACCAGATTTCTTTGCTTTGAAATTGAATTACATCAACTGGGTAATTGCGTCATCATGAAGGAAGTTCAGATTGGCAAGTAGAGATCACTGATGTTTTATTTATTTTTATTTTTATTTAAGCAGGCTCCATACCTGGTGTGGAGCCCAACACAGGGTTTGAACTCACCACCCTGAGATCAAGACCTGAGCTGAGATCAAGGGTTGGATGCTTAACTGAGTGAGCCACCCAGGTGCCCCAGTATCACTGATGTTTTGAAAATTGGGAAAGCAAATATTATTACTTAATAAATACCAGTTGGTTGATAGACCAGATGTCTTTTTTTCAAAAAATGGGGCCCAAGAAGGAGAAAAATGATAATTATAAAAGGTGTCCCTATTGGTAGAAAGGCTGAGAAGATAGAACTGGCTTTGTTTGTCACTTCTCCACTGGTATTTGTAGTCCAAAGTGTCAAAAACAGAATATTATTGTTGGAAATTCAAGAATCTGATAGTAGATAGAGAAGACATTTAGGAAAAGGCTAGAGGGGCTTCTTTTAAATTCTGAATTTCATGTCCTTTGAAGACAAGTTGTAGGCTGAACTTCTAATTTTATTTATTTATTTTTAAGATTTTATTTATTTATTTGACAGAGAGAGAGATCACAAGTAGGCAGAGAGGCAGGCAGAGAGAGAGAGGGGTAAGCAGGCTGGGCAGAGAGCCTGATGTGGGTCTCGATGCCAGGACCCTGAGATCATGACCTGAGCCGAAGGCAGAGGCTTAACCCACTGAGCCACCCAGGTGCCCCAACTTATAATTTTAAATAAAAGACACCGTTTGGGGTCGCTTGGGCGGCTCAGTCAGTTAAGTGTCTGACTTGACTTCAGCTGAGGTCATGATCTCAGGGTCCTAAGATCCAGCCCCACCTTGGACTCTGTGCTGGGCATGGAGCCTGCTTAAGATTCTGTCTCTTCCTCTCCCTCTCCCTTTGCCCCTCCCACCTTCAAAAAAATAACAATAGACACAGTTTTTAATAAAGGCTCTGTGTGTTTTTTTTTAAGATTTTATTTATTTATTTGACAGACAGAGATCACAAGTAGACAGAAAGGCAGGCAGAGAGAGAGAGGGAAGCAGGCTCCCCGCTGAGCAGAGAGCCCGATGCGGGACTCGATCCCAGGACCCTGAGATCATGACCTGAGCTGAAGGCAGCGCGGCTTAACCCACTGAGCCATCCAGGCGCCCCAAGGCTCTGTGTTTTTTTTTGCCAAACTAAGGCAAAATGAAAGGCAGCGATCATTTATGACATTGCTATGCTCTGTTAAAACTGATGTTCCTTGTCTATGCTAATGTACAAGGTCACTGGAGTTTGTAAGGGTGAAGAAATTCCCTACTGATGACCCGTAATACTCAAGGATTCTGTATGTCCTAGAACAAAGCTGATTCATAATTCTACCACGTAGGCCAAAGGTTTTACATTGTCAGTTTTTCTTGCCAACTCCTTCCAGCATTTAACTAAAGTATTTGGGAATCCTTTGAGAATCACATGAGTTAACATGAAATTTAACATGAAAATTAATCCTTCTTCTAATCCAGCATCCTCATATTCCAAAGGCCCAAGGGACCTTAAAGGATTTGCCCAAGGTAACACAGCCAAGACTGGAATTCTGGTCTCCCGATTCCAAGTCCAATGAGATAGGTAAGTTTTTCCCATTTCCCCTTCCACTTTAAACTATCCCAACCCCCTCATTGCCAGAGACGTGTGTGTTTTTTCCATATAGTCTCCAGGCTTCTCCTTCATTGTCTAAACTTCCGGATTTTCACAATCCTCCTACCTTGTCCTTATACCGTTTTCATAGGCTTCCAAAGTCTACTTTAAGAAATCCTGAATGGGGGGCGCCTAGGTGGCTCAGTGGGTTAAAGCCTCTGCCTTCGGCTCAGGTCATGATCCCAGGGTCCTGGGATCGAGTCCCGCATCGGGCTCTCTGCTCAGCAGGGAGCCTGCTTCTCTTCCTCTCTCTCTGCCTGCCTCTCTGCCTACCTGTGATCTCTGTCAAATAAATAAATAAAATTAAAAAAAAAAAAAAAAGAAATCCTGAATGAGGAACAAGATCTGGAGGCTTCCCCACACAGTCCTGTTGGGGCCTCCAAGAAGACAGAGAAATCTGAAAATCACAGTCTTCAACAGTCTCTCTCTCCATTCCATGCAGAAGTTTCCAAGGAAGCAGAGAGAAGCCTCCAGGAGGATGTGTCTGGGTCCCTCTTACACATGAGACTGTTAAGATTTCCTACAATCTGCTCATTTCTTCTCTTTGCTTCCATGTCAGTAAGAAGCTTTGAACCACCTGGCTGATAGCAGATCATTTGCTGTAGCACATTTAGCTCCTGCAATAGTAGGCCAAAAATTGTGTTGTTGTTTCTAAGTTAGAGGGTGAGCACAGCAGAGACATCCAAGGTGGTTCTGGCCAGGACAACCTCTCTTCCTAACCCATCCCACCTGCGTGGGGCAGAGAAGCAGACTCTCAGAGGAAAAGAATGAAGAAAGAATGGAAGTGGGGAAGGTCAATGATAAATCAGAAGAGCCAAAATTTAAAATGGAGGTAAATGAGGAAAGTACATACAGGCTGATTCATAATCAATGGGGCTGGATCTAGGCAAGGGACTGCACCAGAAGGGTAAAGACTGCCCCTGAGCAGAACTGCTGGCTAGCCCAGGTCCCCTGCCGTTTTCGTCTCCATCTCCACGCAGGCTCGCAAAGTCTGCGACTGTGTCACCAAAGCAGGATGAGATGAGAAAAATAAGGACATATGCTGACTTTTTTACAATGCTAAATTTATTCTGTTTAAAGGAATGCCTTATATTCTGAGATTACATCTGTCCTTTTTTTAGTCCTAAAACATTTCTTTTATGAGACGACAGTGAAAGTAGATGATAATTGATATTATTTATGTGCTTCCTTGGCAACTTAGAAATTGATCACTCTGTGTTCGGTTCCCCTTTTCATTTTGGTATGGCACTCATTCGTGAAAACCAAATGTGTGTGTTCATCTCCTCCCTAGAAAAATACAGACTCAATGGTAAATGGTGACCAACCTTTTTGGAACCAACTTCCATTGATTAACATAACCTCCCAGGAGAAGCCTTAACAGAATCTTACTTTTCCTTCTTAATAGTGTTCTCCATAAAAATGCAAGGATATCAAATTAGTCATAACAACTACTGTTCAGGGCTTAATGAAACACTTTTCATAACCTCTGACAATTTGACAGGAGTGAATTTAATAATAGCAATAAATACAGATGGGACTACATAAATCAAGGAAGTCCTGATCCAAACTTCTTTCTGTGTGAGATGGTATCTCAGCTTGCTCATCTGAAATGAACCAAGAAATCAATTACAATGACGATCATGGCAATAAGAAAAAAAATCAAAACAAAATTCATGCTCTCAGAAAGAACACCTTTGTTCTTTTTACCCACTGCTTACTTCTCCAAGGCTGGAGCTGACAGACTACAGGAACTGTCACAGAGAAAGCAATGTTAAGAATGAGGGGTACGTGACCCCGCTGTGAAGGAGAAAAGCAGTATTGCTTCCCCCAGGGTAAGCCCTCTCAGCCATTTACATTAGGTGGCAATACAACGCAGGCACACAGCATTAGCCCAAAACGTCCTAAGTGGAGAGCAGGCTTAAGACCAGTGGTAGGGGGACACTGGGTGGCTCAGTCAGTTGAGCGTCTGCCTTTAGCCCAAGTCATGATCCCAGGGTCCTGGGATCGAGCCCTGCTTTGGGCTTCCTAATCAGTGGGGAGCTTGCTTCCCCCTCTGCCTGACGTTCCCCCTGCTTGTTCTCTCTCTCTCTCTGACAAGCAAATAAAATCTTTATTTTTTTTTAATTTTTAAAGATTTTATTTATTTATTTGACAGAGAGAGAGATCACAAGTAGACAGAAAGGTAGGCAGAGAGAGAGGGAGAAACAGACTCCCCGCTAAGCAGAGAGCCCAATGTGGGGCTTGATCCCAAGACCCCAAGATCATGACCTCAGCCAAAGGCAGAGGCCCAACCCACCAAGCCACCCAGGCACCCCTAAATAAAATCTTTAAAGAAAAAAAAAAGAAGAAGAAGAAGACCAATGGCAGCAGTATTCTCAGTTCTAGGCAACCTTCCAACCTCACCTCACCTGTCTTCCTCTAAAGTGGAGGCAGATTCTCCTCCACCCTCTGTTCTAGTCTGAACCTCTTCACCTCCAGCACCTCCCAACACCTCCCATCTAAGGAGGAGTTTGCCCAGGATGGGCTTATGACACATGCCACTACTCCCATCTGCTTCTGGGAAATCACTGGCCCCAGCCCAGAATACTTACAGAGCCGTGTCTCTTTGAGGACCTTCATCCTTCATGCACAGCTAAAAGCAAACACAAGGGCAGTGAGTTTGCCTGCTTTGCTGAGGCTGTAGATAAACATTTTGAATGCACCAGAGTGGCCCAAGGGATAAGAAACCCAAATGGCTGTTAATCTCCTACTGAGAAAAATACTCATCCATACAGAGATGGCTAAAAACACAGACACCTCTGCACGGGTGCAGGTCTTACGTCTTTGGCCATATTAATTATCTCTATTGAACCTACAGAGATGTAATTCTTAATTCAAAATGCTTCTAGGATTCTTAGGTAGTTGAATATTTCTTTTTACTCTCCTTTTCTTTCTTCCCTGCCCCCCCACCCCGGGGAAAAAAATTTGCTTTGGATTGGCACCAGAAGGTGGGTGAATTTCTTCTTGGGAGATGTTGTTGCCCCGAATCACATGCAGTTACCATATGTTTCAAGAAGCCTGCGTCTTGCTGTGTAACTGACAAGCCTAGACTGTACTGGGCTTTTCTTACAGGCTTCCTGCCGCATTTGCCTCCCTTTGGCACTGGAATAACTGGTGGAGCCAAATGCATGGCATTAACCTATGCACACACATTCGATGTACCAAGCTAACCAACAAGGTGAACCATGCAACAATTTAAGCTCCAACCCTCGGGTCGCAGGGCCTGTGGCTACCCTCAGAAGTTGAGCAGCAAGGGCCATTTTTTTCATGCAGATCTCTGAACCCACAGCAGATGTTTCTCCGTATATTTATTTATTGTACCGAAGGTACCATAGCAACAATAATGGAGAATTTAAAGGGAAGAAAAATCAGCCTCCAACCCCCTGCAGCTATTTTCACCCAGGCTTTGTCCCGATGACTTTCCATTCTTTGTTAAAGCTGTACTCAGAGTATTTGTACAAGTTTTACTCCTTTGAGCAGCTTCCATTTTAGACCTTTAGACTCCATAGTCACTTAGACAGCTGATTCTCTGCCTGTATTTAGATGACTTTTTACCCACATAGCTTAGAATACTTAGATACCTTCATTATTCTTTTTCTTCTAGCAATGAGTCCAAAGCACAGCGTCAGAAAGACCACAATACACGCAGCAATAACAGGTTCTATTGGCATAGTCATAGTTCTATCTGTTGGAAAGGCAAACATAAGGAACAAGAGCTAACATTTATATGAATCTAGTTCACATATTTCTACTATGTCCCCGCCATGGTGCCTTATACTTAACATAGACCATCCTCTTAATTAAAGCCTTCAAACAACCCAAGAAGGTAGGTATTGGTCCCTCATTTTATGGGTGACGAACCACTGACCCAAAGTCACAAGCTAGTAGCTAGCAGAGATAGGCTTTAGATCCATTCTTTGGAGAAGGATAATTTATTGTAATGGGAATAACTCTCCCAAAGCAGGTAATCAGACCATTTTGTGATTTCCTCAGCCAAATTTTTGGCTACATAGAAGGCAGAAATAGGCTGATATCAATGGTTTTTCTTGCACTTTAAAAAGCCCCAAAGATATTTGGAGGTATCTCCATGGGGGACAAAAGAGAGAAGAAGGACTTAAAAGCAAGAAGAGAAAAACTGAGAGGTGTTCTGCTGGCTCAGTCTGTAGAGCATGCAAACTCCCGATCTCAGGGTTGTGAACTCGAGACCCACGTTGGGTGTAGAGACTTAAAAAAATAAGATATTTTTTCTTTTTTAAAGACTTCATTTATTTTTTTGACACAGAGAGAGGCAGGGAGAGAAGGGACACAAACTGGAGGAGTGAGAGAGGGAGAAGCAGGCTTCCTGCCAAGCAGGGAGCCCGACACGGGGCTCGATCCCAAGACCCCGGGATCATTACTTGAGTCGAAGGCACACACTTAAATACTGAGCCACCCAGATGCCCCTAAAAATAAAATCTTAAAAAAAAAAAAGGAATAGAAAAGTGAAAGAGCCTGCTGGACTGAGGGGAGAGAGGCCCAAGAAGAAGTGTTGTGATAATACCCCAAGCAGGGGACAAAATGTTATACAAGGGGGCTGTGTGGTGCCCCGAGGGAAGTAGGACTCTAAGCTCCAGCCTTCCCAAATTTGGCAAAGATGTTCATACCTTTCTAAACGACATGGAAGAACAGAGTCTACTTCTAACTTGGGCTAGAAAAAGATCGGCAACAATCATGTCAGCTAGAAATGAAAACCCACCCCCTCGTTTTCTGAACACCAGGGAAACCTAGAGCTATTTTGTTCATCAGGCACTGTGGACACAGTTCCCAAAAGCCTATGAAAATATTTGAGACCTGGAAAAAATTGACTCCAGGGCACCTGGGTGGCTCAGTCGGTTAAGCATCTAACTCTTGCTTTCGGCTCAGGTCATGATCTCACTGTCGTGGGATTGAGCTCCACATCAGGCCCCTGGCTCAGGGCAGAGTCGGCTTCAGATTCTTTCTCCCACCCCTCTCTTCCCCTCACGGCTCACACTCTCTCTTTCAAATAAATAAATAAAATCTTAAAATATATATGTATATAGTTTCTAAAATGTGAAATTAAAGTGGCAAAATTACTCAAAATTAATAAATGTTTAAACATCTATAAAACATATCTTTGTGTCAACTATAACTCAACTGTTTAATAATAATAACAATAATAATTAAACCTTAGGAACCAAATTAATATCTTATGTATAATAAGATTCAAAATGTATGCAAGTTACAAACAACTTTCAAAAATTTTACAGCAAAAAAGTATACTTAATGTGCTTCATTTTAATATGTTTGCTATGATATGGGATGAAACTTTCAAGAGTGCTTAATTCAGATCAACAAAGATATTTAAATGACCCAGTCTAAGCCCCTGGATTCACCCTAGGAAGGGGAGGGGCTCCAATCTTGGCCAAGATATTATTTTAGGAATTTATAGAAAATTAAAAGTGTGTTATTTATCATACAATTGAGTTTGTCGATTGAGTGTAGTCAAAACATTTTTATTGAACAACTACTGTGCAGTAGGTTTTGCTCAGCCTGCAAAAGATAGGCCAGATATGGAAGGCTCCTGCCTTCAGGGAGCTCACATTCTAGTCATGAAGACAGACATTAAACAAACAAAAACTATAGATTGAGATCAGTGTTATAAAAGACACAGGTTCACATGATAGTACACGAGGGGCAAAAGATGGGAAGGAGGGGAAGAGAAGAGTTTAAATAAATCTCAATTCAAAGCCCAAGTCCTCTATTCCTCAATATTAGAAAATAGGGTTTATCCCCCCATAACTGTAGGACACAATAACCACTTACCTTTTACTTGTTTTCCTCTTTATTATGTATCCAGTTTCTGCTCAGGGTAATTTGGGGGAGTACGTAGATTAAGCATCCTTTACTCTCGCTCTCTTTTAGCTGTTACTAAAAATTTTTCTCATGAGGGTGTGAGTTGCACCAACACTCTGGAGAAATTCTCCTCCGTGGGCCTTCTTGTTAGCTAGCCCTGAGAGACACCAAACGGCCCTCACCTTCTTAGGGACCCCTTCCACTTTCAGTGCCAAGGAACAATTGGGAAAATAAATCAGAAATCATCCACAGACCTGAATATTTTTACCAAGCTGAATAAAATGAAGCCACTCCTGGCAGCTTTCACTCCATAAACAAGCTAAAAACTGCCTGACCCACTGGCTCACTTCAGATTCCAAGTTTCCCATGAGAGTGGCTTTGGCAAGTGTAAGTCTAAGGCCCCTGCATTCACCCTCAGAGGGGGAGGGGCTCCAATCCTGGCTAAGATAGTATTTTAGGAATTTATTCGAAATAAGAAGTGTACTGCACCTCTCCTGCTGTCCTGTTTTACTCTCTTGGTATTTTTTCCCTTCCATATTTATTAGGGCAAGATAATCCCAACACACAGGCTACACTCTTGTGCCCAAGATCCATGCTTTCACTCCAGCTTCCACGGCCTCATTTAGAAACCACCCTACTGAACGACAAAGCCTGCCCAGGCTCACCGCGAGCGTATTTAGCCTGAGCCCCAGCAGCAGAGCACTTAATGCTTTGAAGATAGCCCACAGCCAAGGAAATAATAGAGCGGGAAGAAATCAGAAAAACAAGTTGGTTTGGAAGAGCTCCATCCAAAACCCCACCCATCCAAGAGCCAAGTTGCCAAGCTAGCATCCTGCTTGCCACATGAGTCATATGTTTTTGTTGTTGTGGGTTTTGGGTTTTGTTTTTTTTTTTTATGGCACAGAGAACTTGTGATTCCTTCTTAACCAAGAGAGATGATATAATTCCCTAATCTCCGTGCGTAATTTTCACAACTGGTTAGAATGCTGTGGCTGGAGGTGCCCTCCAGCCATGCTTTGGAGGGGAGGTGAATAGGCAGGGCTTCAATAAGAGGCCTCCTCCCCCACTTCTAGATCCCATGAGTACTTGGGTTATTTGTCGGTTTGGTTTTGAAAGCAAGCAGTCCCTGGGCATACCGTTACCGCTCTGCAGGACAAATTACTGGACAGGCCAGTAATCACAGTCATGGGCATTCAACTGGGTGGCTGTTCCCGACCTCCCCTTGAGAAGGAGGAAATAAGCCTGGTGTACACATCGTCCAACACTTCTGGCAGGGGTTCAATTGGCTTCCCAGGAACTAGCAAGAAAAGCAATGTGTGGGCACAGGGAAGCAAATGACAAAGTGAAAAATGTTCTAACAAGAAATAAGAACCTCAGCTTGTTTGGCTGCTCTTAGCATACTGGCCTCGGACCAGGAAATGTGTGTGTGAGCATTTCCAGCATCTGCAACTCCAGGTATCTTGCCTTTCTCTTTTTCGTTTTTTTTTTTTCCAGAAAAATTAAATTTTATTTCAACGATGCACATTGTCCAATTAGAAGGAGAAGGGAGTCACTACATGTATCCAAACTAAGGCTTTGTAACCAGAAAATTAACTTGGCTTGCCCGAGTTTGCAGATCACATAAACTGGTATGTTTCTCAACTTCGTAATTACAGTTTTAACATGAAAGCAAACTTTAAAGATTTTTTTTTTTAGTGTGTTTTTGTTTGTATATTCAGGAACTAAAATTGACAGTTAAGGGTCTTAATAAATGGTTGTTTCAAATTGAGAGAGATGTTATCTAAGAAAACTTAACTATGCTAACCAAACTTTCAGAATTTGTATCAAAAAGGAAGTTATTTTTGAACTTGGATTCATAGCAGCAAAGAATGAGTGACAAGCTTGGTGGCTGCCAGTTTTCATCTCACACTGTCCTATTTCAACATCTGAAAATTTTCAGGGCTGGGGCATTGTCTAAAGAAGTCCTCAAGACTGAACACCCTCCCAGGGTCTTTTCCGCTGTGCTTAGACTGTGGTTCTCTTTACCCTACTACCAAGATGGCCGTTCCCATTCCAGTTATCACACCTGTGTTCTTGACAATTTCTTTTTCTGCTGCTCACCTCAAGGTAAGTTTTGTGTTTTTTTATTTTATTTTATTTATTTATTTGACAGGGGGAGAGAGAGAGAGAGATCGTAAGTAGGCAAAGAGGCAGGCAGAGAGAGAAGGGGAAGCAGGCTCCCTTCTGAGCAGAGAGCCGGATGCGGGGCTCCATCCCAGGACCCTGAGATCATGACCTGAGCCAAAGGCAGAGGCTTAACCCACTGAGCCATCCAGGCTCCCCTCAAGGTCAATTTTTGCCCCAATCACCTATGTTAAGTGGAGGTGTGAGAACACTGGTCTGCGTTCCATTCGCTCTCTGACCTGGTTTCTTTTTACTGTCTTCCTCGTTTTCTCGGCACAGGTCCCCTTTCTCTTTTCGTATGAATGAGAAGTATGAGGAGGGAAGAACACTTGGAACTTCATTTGTTCCCTGTTATTTATTTCAGGGGTGAAAAATCTGGGTAGGTGAGGCATGAAGCCAAGAGAAAGACCTTTTTACGCCATCTTCCCCCTCCCTCACTGCTGCTTAGCCTATAGATACAATTTCAAAGTCAGGAGTGATTTTAAAGATTCATTTCCTTATCTATCATTCTTTCTCTTTGTGTTTCTGACTTCTCTTTTCGTTTGTCATTAGGCTATAAACTCCAAAGTCCAGTTCCTACAAACTTTGTTGCCTAAGAGAATTCAGGAAAGGTACTCCTCCCTAAAAGCCAACCAGAATTGTCTTCCAAAAGACAAGGACCAAAAGGTCCAAAGGTCCAAAAGGACCTTTGCCCAAAAAGTGGTGCTGTATATGGAATGGGTATCCTAAATGGAAGAACTGGAGTTCTTAGTGGAAATTCCTCGGATAGGGATGACTCTCCGAAGAAAATCATGGCTACTAATCATAATTGTCATCGTGATCTGTTGCCACAAAAATATTTATGAAAACCTATTCTGACTTTTTGCATACTCTACTTGAAAAGAGAGTTACCTTTGACGATGAGGTGGAAGTCCTTGGTCTCCATTCGCCCGGATAAATTTGCAACACAGCTGTAGGTTCCATTGTCAGATTTCTTGACTTTGGTGATTGACAGTTGGAGAGACTCACTTGTCTGATGGACTTGGTAATTTTTCTCTAAAATCAGGATGTTACTGTTTTTGTACCACGTCATTTGAGCCTGGGGGTTGGATTTCACGCTGCAAACCAGCTTCACATCATTGCCTTCCTCAGCTGTTTGGAAGTCATCTCCACTTAGAATAGGAGGAACTGCAAGACTCAAGCAGTGGGTTGAATTAACAGATAAGCAGTAGTTGACTGTCAACGTTCAAGATCTTCCTTCAGTCTCTCTCATGTAGTCGTTCATTCATTTGACAAAAATTTATTGAGTACCTACTTTGTGCCGAGCACTGGACTAGGAGCCAGGGATACAATGGTAAATGATATATATCCAGTTCCAAACCTCATAGAACTTCTATGTGGTAGAGAAGATGAACCATGGAAAAACGTCTATAATGAATCTAGGGCGCCTGGATCAGCCATTTAACTGACCGACTCTTGGTTTCGGCTCAGGTCATGATTTCATGGGTCATAGGATCAAACCCCGTATCTGGCTCTGTGCTCAGGAAGGAGTCAGCTTGAAGATTCTCTCCCTCTGCCCCTCCCCCCACTTGCACACACAAACTTTCTCTCTCTCTGTTTCTCAAATAAATAAATCTTTAAAAAAAAAATAATAAGGGGTGCCTGGGTGGCTCAGTCAGTTAAGTGTCTGCCTTCCACTCAGTTTATGATCCCAGGGTCCTGGGTTCAAGCCCCACATCTGACTCCCTGCTCAGCAGGCGATTTCCATCTCCTTCTCCCTCTGCCTCTCCCCCTGCTTATGCTTGCTTGCGCTCTCTCTCTCTCTCTCTCTCTCTGACAAATAAATTAATAAAATCTTTTAAAATAGTTAACTAATTATAAGTCTTTGCTCTCTGACCTTGAGAAAGTTACTGAACTGCTAAGTACCCGCTCAATTTCCTCATCTAAAAAAAAAAGTGGGATAATACCTCTATCTGTTGTAAAGATTCAATGAGATAATGCCTATAAAGAACTTACCACAGTGCTGGTCATATTATTGTGGTGCTGGTGTTGGTGGCTGCAGCAGGCACGGTGGTTTTGAGGTTTCCTTACCTCCTCTATTTTTGCATTTTATCTAACCAAATTTGCCCTGGCCACATTTAACCAGTGCATACTTGCATTTCCTCGGTGATCCTCTAAAAATAATGTCCTCCTCCTGGAAGGTGCTCCAATCATGGCAACTTTGACATCTATGGAAGCTGAGACCTTCTGAGTCTCTCTCATCCCTCTGTGTGAGCAAGTCCTTACTCCCTCCATGATAAGGACAGGCATAGAGACATAGGTTTTGAACACATTTCTCTTTGCCAAATAATTCCAACCCTCTTCCCCACCAGGGCGTTCCAACATCTAGGAGGAGAAATGGTTGAGCTGACTCTTTTTCTCCTCTCTGCCTGTTGTATTTTCTGGTTGAGGTGCGGAAGAGTAGTAGAGTGCTTGAAAAATGGGCAGTAGGAAAGAGAGGTGGAGAAGAGGAAAAAAGGAGCTTGGATAATCTGCACACTGAATAATTAGACCCTGAGTAGGCTGTGCTATTAATAACGCTTTCAGAAGAATGACATTTTGTTGCTCTTTGGAATGAGCTTGAAATTCTGTATCCATATCCAACAAGCATGTTAGATGGTATTCAGAGATGTAGGAAGCTACTGGAATAGATAACAGAATTACCAAATGTACTATAGGACCTGTGGACATATCCTATTAGTTGTTCCTTTTTATTTAACTATTTACAGAGTTAATTTTGAAGACTGTCAGCTATACGTGGGTATTCCCTTTTATAAAATTAGCACATTTCTGATAAAGTTAAGGTCCTCTTTGACTCCATCTTGTTCACTTCCTGGCTCCCCAAAGAGACCCAATGCTCTGAGTTTCACGTAAATCTCTACAGCTGTTTTTTTTTTTTAAACAAGGTTTTTGATACATATACTGTATCAATAGAAAATACATCATATTGTTTTAGGAGGCTTATATAAATGACTCTATTAGCTTGCATGTTTTTGAGATATATCCACGATGAACCACAGAGATCTAGCTCCTTGTTTTAGAGTGCTACCGTGTGATATAGGACTCTGATCATTTTACTTGATGGGGATTCTTTTCTTTCTTTTTTCTCTTCTCCTTCTTCCTTTTTTAAAAATTTTTTATTTTTTTAGAAAGAGAGAGAGTGGGAGTGCAGAGGATAGAATCTTAAGCAGGCTCCACACCCAGCACAGAGCCCCACATGGGGTTCCATGCAGGGCTCATTGTGGGGGCTCAATCTTACAGCCCTGAGATCATGACCTCAGCCAAAATCAAGACTCAGTCACTTAACCAACTGAGCCACCCACACGCCCCTAGCCAAACCAATTTTCAAAGGGCAAATAACCCAATAGAGAAATGGGTAAAGGACATGAACAGGCATTTCACACAAAAGAAACATGAACAGCCAGTACACTTATGAAAGGGTGGACACCCTCATTCTTAATTAAGAAAATGAAAGTAAAATTCCAAATCGGGCTGACAAATTCTTAGAGTTGGATACTCAGTACTTGGAGTATGAGGATACCCTCATGAGGGCGTGGGGAGACGAACACCCTCATGCACTGTTGTGGGAGCATAAATAGGGCAATGAGGCAACACCAAGCACATGTGAAAATGCACACACAACTCTTCAGTCCCAGGTTTCAAGTACCACTTAACACAGTGCAGACAACCACGACTAGCTAGCGGTCTCTTCCCTCTCACTCACAAGTGACATTCAGCACCACTGAAACGGACACCGACTGGTCCCTCTGTAGCTTGCAGGTAAAGGTGACTCCGTTGTCATTTTCGCTGATGGAAGAAACACAGACCGTACTGGAGTTGATTTTGTTTCCAGATTTCAAATCCACTGTCCCCTCTTCTCGGTACCAGAGAAGTTCTTCCTCTCTGGTGTGGTTATGAACAGCACATTTCAAAGATTCTTGGGAGCCAGGCTCAGTGTCCAGGATATAGTTCTCAGTGCTATTATTCACGGTTAAAACAGAAGCTGGGAGGACAGGAAGAAAAGTATTAACCTAAAGTGAATGATCAAAACGACGTAAACGGGGGATTGGTTAAACAAATCACGTTACGCCCATACAATGAGATATTTTGTGATAATTAAAAATAGTCCTATTGATCTATATGGTTTTACAAGGGGAAAAGCTCTGTAATGTATTATTAACTAAAAGAAGTTATGTTAAAAGTAAATGTTAAAATGATGGTTACCAGATTTTGCTCCACATTGGAATCACCTGGGGATCTTTAAAAACACATGGTTCGCTCCCACCCCCAGACATTCTGATTAATCGATATGAGTGCAATCCGGGTATTGCATTTGCAAAATGCCTTCAGGCAATTCTAATGTGCAGTGAAGTTTCAGAACTACTATGCACAGAATTACCCCATTTACACACACACATGCATTTAAGAGGAAAAGTCTTGGAAAAAATTTCAGTGTGTGCACTGAAGAAGATTGGTAAAAAATAAAGAAAAAAGTAGAGAAATGCTTTCTAGACATTAATTGTTTACTTCAAGGGGTTGAAAGTGGCAAAGGAAGGGCATGGGAGTGAGGAAATACAAATGAAACAGATTGATAGCAACATTGAAAAATACTTAGGACACAACATTAGGTGAATCGGCAGAATGTAAATTACATCTCTAGCAATTACTATGAGTGTATAAAAATTGAATATGCAACTGAATACGGGTAAAAACCGATTTGAAAAGGTTTCCGATTAGGTAATGGGATTGTGGAAAATTTAGTCTTGCATTTCTGATGTTTGAATATTATTTTGGCTGTGTAGTAAAATAATTGATGTTTAAACAGCTGTGGTCTGTAGCACAATCGAGTTGTTGTGCGAAGGATTATCAGGATATATAGCAGCTGGTTTCCATCTCTGATTTTCAGAAATCCATTCACTATAACATACTGGACTTTCAGTTCTTACTTCCCTAGTTCAGAAGCAAGTAACAAAAGCTAAAATTGACTTTAACTGCACACACTTGCCCCTGACATGACATTTGTTAATATAGTCTGTAATCATATGAATTTTTCCTTTAAAATGCATAAACTACTGGTGAAAATGATGTGATTGCTGCCCAGTATTTTTTAAAAATCTGTAAGAATATATATATCAAACTGTTGTTGAGTGGTTATCTCTGGATGATGGGATTTAGTTTTCTTTCTTCTTTTGTCTTTAAAGATTTTATTTATTTATTTGACAGAGACACAGTGAGAGAACACAAGCAAGAGGAGTGGGAGAGGGAGAAGCAGGCTTCCTGCTGAGCAGGGAGGCCACCAGAGGGCTTGATCCCAGGATCATGACCCAAGCTGAAGGCAGACACGTAATGACTGAACCACCCAGGGGCCCCTATTCTTTTTTTTTTTAATTAAAAATTTTATTTATTTGAGAGAGAGAGATAGAGCGGTAGAGAGAGAGAGCACACATGTGGAATAAAATAAAAAACATGCACATGACAGAGGGAGACAGAGAGAGTCCCAAGCAGACTCCCCACTGAACTTGAGCCTGAGACTGACACAGGCTGATCCCATGGAATCAAGAGTCAGATGCTCAACTGACTGAGCCACCCAGGTATGCCTTCTTTATCCTTTTATATATTTCCTAATTTTTTCTACAAGGACTGTGTATTACTTTTAAAATTGGTGTTTGGCGGGGGAGGGGATCTACTTCCAGGTTGGGGTTGAGAACAAATGCAGAAAAGATTTTCTTGTGAGTGGTTATGCTTACATAAACAGCAGAGTGTATTTTGGATGTCATTAGTAATGAAATGCATTAAAACGTAGAAAAATAATGGCTGTGGCTCTGGAGAGAATAGAATATTTACTCTGTCTTATAATATCAGAACCATAAAAATATTTTTCCATTTAATGTCTTATCATGTGGTCTGACTCCTCTACTCTGAGCCACACCGGCTGTGTATTTGGTGATTTAGATTTTTCCAGTGCCAGCTGATCAGGTTTTAATCGGCAATGTTTATTTACAAAGAGACCAAAGGAATATTAACTTACTTGTCACCTCACATGGCAGAAACAAAATCACTAAGAGAAGAAATCTGCATGTTCTCATGAGGCCACTGACGTTCCACGCCATCTTTAACAAATTTACGTCAGATCTGCTGGGGGAGAAAGAGTGTAATTCGTTCTGTACTTTGGTCTATACTGAGTTTATGAACCTTCCTCTTGTCTATTATGCATTTAAAATAAAATTCCAGATGAGTCATCCCAGCTGTACTCTTTCTAGTTTTTAATTAAACAATCCTGTTCTGATTACTGAGTTCAAAGTACTTTTAGTATTAGGGATTTTTTTTTTTTTTAAGGCAAGAAAAAGAAAACCACAAGGAAATACTATAGGGCAGCCCTGGCAAAGGCAGAACCAGTCTTCCTTGGAGAAATTGATAGGATGTCATTGTAACAGAAAGAGGGAAGAAACTTTATTCATTCACAGACAGTCTCTACTGAGCTGCAGTAATTCTGATTTTGAAAGCCTCTTTTGGACCAGTGTTGTAAAAGTTGCTCTCTGCTACAGAGAGTTTTTGAGACTGCTCCAAATCCCATAGACTCAGATGGTTCATACCTTAGAAAAGACTCAGCTGCCACATGGTCCGTAGTCTGAATCACATCAATCTCTCTGCTTTCCACCATCCCACTACCATCATCCCCCTTGGAATACACGTTCTGTTTAACCCAGTATAGACTAAAAATAATAGATAATAAAGTCCTCCATTTTTTTCTTTCTATGCTTTTGCTGCCGCTAGCCCTCTCCCTAGATACTTTTCACTTCATCTGGGAAAAAAATGGATGTATGACTTCCTTTCAAGACTACCACTATGAATATGGTAGAAACACATGTTGAATGCTTTCTATGCAACAGGCACTGTGCTGAACAGTCTACAGACATTATTTCAATCTCAGTGAAGTCCCTAACAGCCCTCTTGAGATCACTGCTAAAGGTTTGGAAAGACTATATAATTTGCTCAAGATCCTGAACACAGGAAATGTCCGGGCTAGGATTTGAACCCTGGACTTCCAAGGCCAGGGCTCTTAAGCATTCTACTGGGTAGACTGATATTCTCCTCCTTTAAGAAGATGCCATTAATCCCTTCTGAGCCTTGGCCTCTCCATAAACATTAGCGACCTGAAGTTTTGTCCCCCTAATACAAATATTAACCTTCAAGAGCTGGAATGTAATTCAAATATTAACCTGCCTAGGACTTCTGTAGGCAGGCTCTGCTCCTCCCCATCCCAGGCCTGTCCAGCAAGCTGCATTCTTGTCAGACTCACCTCTTCTGACCAGCAACGCTATGTCAATATTTCAATAAGATACCATTAGTAATAACATCAATACTTTTGGGACGCCTGCGTGGTGCAGTTGGTTAAGCATCTGCCTTCAGCTCAGGTCATGATCTCAGGGTCCTGGGATCAAGTCCCGCATCAGGCTCCCTGCTCAGGGGGGAGCCTGCTTCTCCCTCTCCTCCCCGCTTATGCTCTCTCTTGCTATCTCTGTCTCTGTCTCTTTCTCTCAAATAAATAAAATCTTTAAAAAAAAATCAATTCTTTTGTAATTTTGAAATCTTGCCAAAAAAGATTTCTATCATAGTACTGTAACAGTGATGATTTCAGAATTTGGTCATTAATAGCCTTTTCCCAAGCACTGTCCACTATAGGTGCCTAATAAGATCTGAGAGTGTGGGCTCATTAGCAGACCATACCCGACCTATTAATTAAGGAGGAGGATTAATTTCTCCCCTTCTCTTCTACCATACCATACAGCATCCTTTCAAGATGAATTTCCCTTACTTGTTTTTAATTTTCACAACTTTCTATACAAGACAAAGATTTACTGCTTACCTGCTGAGCTCTGAAAAGCTGACTTCCTTGGCCAACTGTTCCTTCATCTGGAACCCTGAATCCTTTCCCTGTTACCATCTTTATACTACTTGAATTTAAACACTTTATGACAGTAGGATCAAGTCAGCAAAATAAATTGGGTTCAAAGTCTGTTTCTTTTTATGGATTCTTAGAGAAGACACTAACTAGGAAAGACATCTTCAGATCTAAGTTTTCATATATCCCTAAATTACTAGGTGAGGCCAGAGATTACTAACAGGGATATAATCATACCAGGAAAACCTGACCTTGTGCAAAAATGTGTAGCACATTTCACCGAACATTGCCATGTTCAAGTTAGATAAGGCACCGGGCTTGGGTTACCAGTGGTAAGTAATACTTTTCCAGCATGATTTAAGTTGTGGAATCTTCCAATATTTCAACTGCTGTGAAAACCAACCTTTTCTTCAGATTCGCCCCCTTACCATTCTCAGGCTGTCAGATTATCAAAGTTATCCAACTTGAACATGGCAGCCAAGATAGTGGAAGATTCCACAACTTATATCATGCTGGAAAAGTATTACTGGCCACTGGTTACCCATGCCTGGTGCATAAGCTATACTAAGCCAAGCACAACAGGGAAAAGGTTTTTGGTTTTGGGGGCTTTTTGTTTTGTTTTTTTGGCTTTGGGGTTTTTTTGTACAACACTTGGAAATGATTTATTTCCAATGTCTTTAGAACACAGTTTAGATCCCTGCAAGGACAAAAAGAACTAAAAAGACATTTTAAATTTCATTCAGTTGGGGCACCTAAGTGGCTCAGTGGGTTAAAGCTTCTGCCTTCGGCTCAGGTCATGATCCCAGGGTCCTGGGATTGAGCCCCGCATTGGGCTCTCTGCTCAGCAGGGAACCTGCTTCCCTTCCTCTCTCTCTGCCTGCCTCTCTGCATACTTGTGATCTCTGTCAAATAAATAAATAAAGTCTTTTAAAATAATTTCATTCAGTCATTTTCTTGGTAGTATTGTTATTGGTTTTATTACTTGAAATTACTTTCTTTATAGTGCAGGATAAACACAATTTTGAGTTAATAACATTAAGAATCAAGAATTTCCCGCATCGGGCTCTCTGCTCAACAGGGAGCATGGTTCCCTTCCTCTCTCTCTGCCTGCCTCTCTGCCTACTTGTGATCTCTGTCTGTCAAATAAATAAAGTCTTAAAAAAAAAAAAAAGAATCAAGAATTTCAGGAGCACCTGGGTGGCTCAGTTAAGTGTCTGACTTCGGCTCAGGTCGTGATCCCAGAGTCTTGGGATGGAGGCCCACTTTGGGCTTCCTGCTCAGCAGGAGGGGGAATCCGCTTCTCCTTCTCTCTCTACCTCTTCCTGGCTTGTGCTCTCTCTCTCTCTTTCTCAAATAAATAAATAAATCTTAAAAAAAAAAAGAAGAAGAAGAAGAATCAAGAGTTTCAGTATAAGAGAGAAAAAAAAGACCTTATCGGAAAATCAAAGAACAAAGTAAAACACCGTAATGGTAAACAGAATTGAAAATGATTTTCAAACATGCATTTTTCTTCTAGGTGTACAATCTGGAATGACTAGAAACATTGCCAGTCCGGTAGAAAAGAATACTCACAGTACTTAGAATCTGGGCTTTAATATCATTCTTCATGACAATGAACTAGGACTCCTTGAAGAAACAGCTGATTTTGGGTCTGGTACAGGAAAAGTAAAAGATGAACCAAGGAGATCTCAAGACAGAAGGAAAGAAAGTTTTTGAAGACTAATGAGCTCCTATAGGACAGGGAGAAGTTTTATCCATTTGAGACCCTCTCGTGTTTGGGGAATCCTTGTGTTACACTCTCAAGAATCAGCAATTTGAAGGGAACTTTTTTATTGGTTAAAGAATATATATATTTATGGTGTTGTTACTCTGAGCTATATATAGTTCCTTGCTAGCACTATCATTCTCATTTATACAAGAAATGGATAAAAGAAGATTTATGGTTATCTGCACATTTTAACACGATGGTGAAGCATACCAGAGATCTGGGACTTCCACAAGTTATTGAACTTCTGTGAGCCTCAAGTTCTTTGTCAATGCAATAGGAATAATCATAGTGCCCTCCCTTCAAAGTCACTGTGAGGAGTAGGTGAGGTGAAGCATGTGAAGCAGCCACATAGTAGGCTCTTACTTAGCAGAAGCTATCGTTATTACTAAGATGGGCTGAGCAGGACCCAGCCTCAGTATATAGCATTGTTCCCGAAGTATCATATCCGAGAGTGGTTTCTGTAACTGACTTGCAAGCACCATCTGAAAGGTTTGGAGCTTGCTACTCTGTGGATCTAAGAGCAGTGTGTTTTACCATCATCATTTGGAAGTGAATTTAGCTAATGAATTGATGATGTCTTGGTTCTGGGTCCCTCCAGGGCAGACTCTTAAGACAGCTGCTTCGGCTGCAAGTAGTAGTTTATTTAAAGGTGATCTCAGGAAGTACAATAAGGAAGCGAGGTAGGGAAGGAAAGACAACCAATAAAGGGTGTGTTAATGAACAGGTTAGTGCTGGGGGTGACTGTCACTAGTAGGCCCTTTGACACACTCTGTAGAGCATACCTGAGAATCAACTCATGAGGGGAAGGAAGCTTGGGTGTATATCCACTAGCTTCTTTCCATAATTGGTTAAGGAACACTCTCGGGGTACTAACTCCCCAACATCTCCAGCCCATCCTATGAGGGCCGAGTACACTCTTTGGATCCTGCCATGAAGGTTCAGGGAGAGGCACTCAGGAAGTCACCTGTTTGCTATATGGGAACTGTTGGCAGGTGACCTCTAGGCAGGCCAAGGCCATTTGGGCAGGGCACCAACACCAAATTCTATTTCTAAATGATATTAGGAAATAATGGTTAATTATTCTCAGGTGTGATAATGGAATTGCAATTATGTAGGAGAATGTCCTAATTCTTGGGAGATACCTGGTGAAATATTTATGGGTTAAGTGTCATGAGGATTGCAATTAACTTTCAAACAATTCAGCCAAAACAAACACACATACATGCACGCACACACACAAGCAAATAATAGCTAATATTCATACCTACTGAATCTAGAATCTAGATAGGGTTAAACAGTTACTCAATTTTTCTGTATATTTGACATTTTCATAAGCAAAATGTTGAGGGAATGTATTTAATAGATATTTATCCTGTATGAGCTGAGTACTCGAAACATTGGGAGGGCCAGTGCCATCCAAGCCAATATGGTGTCTTTATCATGAACAAAAGACTGGACTTCTCAATTCACTCTCCTGATATCTGTGGAAAATTGCTTTACTAACTATACAAATCTATGACGTATACAAGATGAATGTTGCTCCCTCGATTCTACAACATCAAGTGGGTATTCCAAGAGATACGAAAATATGCAAAACAAAGGTCTTCGTCTTGAAGAGCCTGATGTTCTAGAAGGGAAGGTTAAAAATGGCTAGAAGCCAGGAAGAGTCCCCTCAGTGCTGGAGAGGGAGTTCAGATTTTTCAAAAATGATATCATGGCGCCCCTTCTGGAGAGTCAGAGAAGTGATGAGATTTGTCCAAGGTCATAAAAGTCATTCCTAGAACATTCTACTTTGCTATAACTGGCAGAAAGGGGAAACAATTTTGCCATAAAGAGTGAAGCCTAGTAGTTAACCATTAAGCCTAAGTAGTTTGCCTGGTTGGAGTATTAACAGAGTCTAGGACTTGACACCTTCCATAAATAGCTCAGGCCCAGTGGGAGAGGAGAGAGGCAGCCTGGAATCTGGAAATTCCTGGGAATGGAAGCCAATCCGCTCCACATCAGGCCCCGTGCACTTCTGGGCAGAGAAGAACTGGCAGCCTGCTGATTTCGGTGAGCATAAGAAACACCTGGGGAGGGGCGCCTGGGTGGCTCACTCTGCCTTCAGCTCAGGTCATGACCCCAGAACCCTGGGATTGAGCCCCATGTTGGGCTCCCTGCTCAGCAGGGAGTCCACTTCTTCTCTCTCTGCCCCTCCCCCTGCGTGGGTTCTGTCTGTCAAATAAATGAACAAAGTTTTTAAAAGAAAGGAAAGAAGACAGGAAGACCAACCTGGGGAGTCTTCAGGCAGCTTTCCTTCATCAGTTCTGTTGAGACTCAAGATTTTCATCTTTAATAGCCTACCAGGTGATTGACACAGTGTTCCGGCTTCTTATTTCGAGAACCACAGTCTATGCACCAAGGGTTGGTGAGAGTGATGGAGGTGGAAGGGCCTCAGCTAAGGGGAACCTGCCCAGAGTATCGCCTACTGCATGGCAGGCACCCAAGAAACTTTAGTAAAAGGAGGGGAGGGAGGAAGGGAAGGAAGAGAAAGAAAGGAAGGGAGAACGAGATGGGAGGATACTCACTTGAAAATAAATTGGAGGTGCAAGTTGGGTGCTCCCCTGGAAGAGAATGAGTGCATAGGGCCATCTGTGGGAGACAGACTCTGCAGGTACATGGGCCTCGTGGTGCCTTGGGAGTGAAGGACAGGAGAGGGAACCAAGCAACTAGCATGTAGGAAAGGCATGAGAGGCACAGGTTTTATGACATTTTTAACCAGGGCCATTCCCTAAGGTCTTTGAGCCACAGCCTTCACATCTGCCATCACCAAGCTTTCTGTGACAGAGGCAGCAGCTCGGCAAATGGGTGGAGGGTTGCAAGCCGGAAGGATCATCTAGCTGGTCATTGGGAATGCACTGAAAGGTTTTTTGTTTTGTTTTTGTTTTTTAAAGATTTTATTTATTTATTTGACACAGAGAGAGAGATCACAAGTAGGCAGAGAGGCAGGTGGGTGTGGGGGGGAAGTAGGCTCCCTGCTGAGCAGAGAGCCCGATGCGGGACTCAATTCCAGGACCCTGAGATCATGACCTGAGCCAAAGGCAGAGACTTAACCCACTGAGCCACCCAGGCGCCCTGCACTGAAGGTTTGAAAGTGACAGAAAAGCTAGTCAAAGCCTAGCAACAATCGAGTGGTCCTTTGAGCAATGCAAAGGACCCAGTGTGGTGACTTTTCCATCCAGGATCCACCGGTGTCCTACTCAACTCCTTAAACTCAGGGGCGCCTGGCTGGCTTAGACAGAACACGTGACTCTTGATCTTGGTGTCCTGGGTTCAAGCCCCAGGTTGGGTGTGGAGGTTACTACAAAAAAAAAAAAAAAAAAGTAATAATCTTTTAAAAATTAAAAAATAAATAAACTCCTTACCCTCGGTCATGGAACTTCAGAGTTCCTAGCTTAAACAGTGATTAATGATCCTGTAATGTCCCAGTCTCCACTAGGGTTCCTTCACCACTGATAATCCTCGATCTTAAATCAAGACCTCAAGGGCCACCTTTCTAGGGTTGCCAGATTTAGCAAATAAAAATACAGGACACCCTGTTAAATTTTAAATCCAGGTAAACAATGAATATCTTTTTAGTCTCCATTTGTCCTGTGCAACCACTGTCTGTTAATTCATTACAAAGCCAATATTTGGGGTATAGTTGTACTAAAAAAAAAAAAAAACACACATGTATTTATTTGAAATTCAGATTTAACTAAGTATCCTGTCTTTTATCTGGAAATCCTACATCTGTCTACCCTTCCTTTTTTTCACAGATGAGGAAATGGTGTTCAGAGAGGTAAAGAGATTTGTCCAAAGTGACACAGGGGTTAGAATCCAGGATTCCTGGCTGCCCCACTGAATTCTCATCCAAATGCCTTACTTCAGAGTTCAACCTTGGCTTCTTGACCCATTATGGATGTGCCTTGAAGTCTCGGTGAAATTCCTGAATTTCAGGCAAAAAATGCGCGTGCAGATGTATGTCTTGTGTGTGCAAGTGCACGCAGTGATTTTCCTGAGGAGATGGTGTCTGCCTTTTAATGAGTTTCTCAAAGGAGTCATGTTTTATTTTTTTTAAAGATTGTATTTATTTGACAGAGGGAGATGGCAAGAGAGGGAACACAAAAAGGGGGAGTGGAAGGGGGAGAAGCAGGCTCCCCGCTGAGCAAGGAGCCAGACACAGGGCTCCATTCCAGGACTCTGGGATCATGATCTGACCAGAAAGCCGACGCTTAGCCACCGAGCCACTCAGGTGCCCCAGGAGTCATGATTTTAAAAACGAGGTTAAAACCCATGTTTTCACAGTATTATGCTCCACCTTCAAAATGCAGAATAACTGTTACTTTCGACTGAGGTCTCATTTCTGCTTCCCCTTTATCCCTTCGCTCCCTGGCACAACACTGGACCCGGGTCTCCCCAGGAGATGAGCAGATTTTGTCCGCTAGTATAGCAAAAAATATCCACTCCGTCATCTCAATGCCATAAGATGTCATCCTACCCTCCACATCCTCCTTATACCAAACCCCCCAATTCTTCTGCTCTGTTCTCTACCTCTTGGAACGGACAACAAAGGGTTGACCAGAACACCTTTCAGAGAGAGGGAGAAGGTAGCAGGGATATGACCTTTGAGACTGACCACTAGAGGTCCTTTCTCATCTGCAGTGATTTTGAATTTTCGTCTGCTAAGGGTTAGAGAGAGTGTTTCCCTGGACCACTGGGGAAGGTCTCAGCCTGTTACAGGCTTACTGTTGTAGTCTGTGCCAAGCACTGGGGGGAGTAGTGGTGTGATTCAGCAAGAGTGGTGCGGCATAAAATGGCTTCCTTAGACGTTGGATAATGGCTTCCTTAGACGTTGGATAATGTCTTCCAGCATTAGGCTCCAAGGCAGCGTTTTTAAGCAGCACAGGGTTTGAAGCTTCCTCCTCCCCCACAAGGGAAACACACACACACACACACACACACACACACACACACACATACACAGGACATCCTGTCGCTCACCGTCACCAGGCAAACGTCCAGCTTTCTTTGGAGCATAGTCTAGCTACAGAGCCGTATTTACTGGAAGCAAATGAAGCTTCCGCTGGAGACCCTCCTTTGCACAGGCTCATTCTAAAGGCCCGACCCTGGTAGCTTTATATTTATAAGGTTGGGTTCTTTTCTTTAAATGTTGTCCCCCAAGTACGTAAATGTCAGGCCCCCATAGAGTCTGGATATAGCTCCTTTGACTTTAGGATACAGGATTTGGAGAGGAAAGGGGCCCAGGGGCCATTTGAAGGGGAGGCTGCCCTGGAGACTAATGAGGGAGAGTTTCCTGTGAGAGGAAGAGGTTCATACATGTGTCAAACGACAGGACAGCCACTTAGTTTCCAAAGAACTGTAACCGTGGAGGCACCAGAAGTGAGGGAACTCCCTATCGCCTGCCTGGAGCTTTCCTTGGGCTGTGGGAGCCTGCCAAATCTTGAGGGGCAGGGTGGTTCACTGACCGGCCTGTAACATCCTGTTGGCTGCTTTCTGAATAAATAAATGGTCTTGCCAACCATTGTGTAGATTTGTGGTGGGGGGAAATACTCCAGTCCCAGAATTCCTACGAGCTGTGACGGGCCATGAACTTTACAAAAGAGTAAGTAATCAATCAGGGTTGAATGAACAATGAATGCTATTTGGGAGGTAGAGATGGATTCTGGAATCCAGATTAAATCAAGATGCAACAACTTCAGAAGCAGGTGAGTGTAAGGAGCCGAGAGTTTCTTCTGAAAGAGAACAGTGCTGGAAACCTGCAGCCAGTGATGTGGTGGGACGGATTGGTACCCACGGGTAGGAGCTGACCCAGCGCATTTCTTCCACTCTGCATTCAGTTACTGCAACCCCGTAGCTTGAAATCGGCCAGGCTGGGAGTATTTACACCATTGAAATTGGCAACTGCTGCAACTCAGGGCTCCCCCAACCAGGACCTGTTGTTAGATGGTTACCACCATATCACTGCCTGTGCTCTACCCCTAAAACCTCCGCTCACTGCCCTCCCCCCAAACTGACAGATCGCAGAACCTGCAAGCAGGCCACCTTGCGTGTGTGTTTGTGTCCGGGTAAACACACAAAGGATCACATTTGTACATTTCCCCTTCGCAGTCAGCTTGGATGTCAGCGATCCTCCTGGCTCTGTATTGACATTTTTAGTGTTTTTCTGCTACTTACATCCTGATCCCAGATGGTGATATCTCTCTCTCCCTCTCTCTCTTAGGTTCACAATTTTCTCTCCCTTACATCATGAGGCTTTCAGTACATCAGGGACTAAGTAGCCAATTGTGAAAGCTTCTGAGGCAGTAATATTGTAAGGGCGGCAAATCACCTGAGCCTTCCATAAGTGAGCCGTGCAGACCATATCAGCAACTCGCACAGTATCATCCAAATGGAAATTATGTTAATATTTGGTCAGTGTTCTTTCAAGATGCAGGTTCTCACCAAGTACATCCTGTTTCCCTAGAGCTCGGAGAAATTTGAGACTAGCATCTTTGGGTCAGTTGGACAGAACCCAGGAACGTTATGTCACTTCTCGGCCTGAAAGTCTTGAACTGCAAAATATTACATGGGAGACATGGGGAGGGGACTGCCATTTTCATGTCTACTTAGGGCAGATAATCATGTAACAAATAGCCTTTGAGGAGATCATTACTATCCCCAATTTCCAGACAAAAGAATGGAGTAGTATATTCAAGGATATATAGCTAATAGGTAATAGAATATTTTCGTAGTGACTTAACATAACAATATATATATAGTATGGCAGAACTTGCAGGAAAATCAATCCCTTGTTCCATTTCTCCCCACCCCACCTCTCCTAAATCTGCTCCCCAAGGCAACTCTTTTTGTTTTTTTATTTTTTATTTTTAAAAATATTTTATTTATTTATTTATTTACTTGGGAGAGAGTGAATGAATGAGGGAGAGAACAAAGTGGTGAGGTGCAGAGAGAGAGGGAGAAGCAGACCTCCCACTGAGAGGGGTGCTTGACAGGGGCTTGATCCCAGTACCCCAGGATCATGACCTGAACCACTGGGGTGCCCCCCAAGGCAACCCTTTTTAGACTTTTACTATTTTTCTGGTAGTCACCTTAATATCTCTATCCTTAACCAATAGGCTTATTAGCAGAATGAGTTTAGTGACTTTGTTTAGTTTGTTTTATGTCTGTACCCTCAATGGTTTAGGACATCATAAATATCTGTTGAAAAAAATACCATCTTTTGATGTATCAGTTGGCTTCCTGCTCTGTAAGATAAGGATCTGGTGTGCTAACAACATTTCCCTTTCACTTCCCCCACTGCTTCCCATTAAGGCTTTATCCATGTTTACTTCCTCAGCTAGTAACCTTTGTAACTCTAAGTAATGCACAGACTCCTTTATCTCTTATTCCACAACTACAGATAATACTTTTGGACTCCAGCGTGAGGGTCCTGGTTTCACTACAGATCTGCCTGACTTGAGGACCCACACCTCTTCCAGCCCGCTGACCACTTCTGGGCCAGTGAGTGTCTCTCTGCCTTGTTTCTGAAAATATATTAAAAATAATAGGCACTGGGTAATGGATTTTGAACAAGAGGTATTCTTGGGCCAGGGTCAACAAACAGAGAACGGTCTGAAGATATTGGAATGAGTTTATCAAGCTAAAGTTGAGTGTAGTTCAGAACCATTAAAGAATAGGCACAGGCCAGAATTCTGATAGCCGGTTATAATTGGCTGAAATCCTCCTATGGCCTAAGGTGAATTCCTGCCATTTCTTTAAAACAGGACTTGCATTTTACACTAGGAATGTGATGGGCCCAAGAAACTGGTAGATACTCTGGGTTCTATCATCACAAAATACCCCAGAAATGTCCCCCAGCCCGATACGTGCCCAGAGTCAAGTTATTTTCTTGGCAAGTGGTGAAAAGGAGTGGGAGCTGGGCATAACCCTGGCATAAGCCTGGGTGTGGGTTTCATTAGAGAAAGTAATTGACACCGAGGAGCAGAGGCCATGAAAGGAAAACAGACTTGGCCTTTGTTTCCCGGGGCCCTCTGGCTGACATTACACACACAACGCAAACACTGTCCATGTTGGTGCTTGATACGGAGTTTTTGTTTGTGCCCAGTCCCTGCCTTCTTCCAGAAGACAGCTTCACTTGTCTTTTGTTTGTACTTCCTCATCCCCAGCAAGTCCCACTTGTTCTTAAAGGTACCTGCTGGCTTTGTGTAGCTGAGTTAGACAAGGGCTTGACCTACACATCTGGAACGTGGGCTTGGGCAACACCGAGGACAGATAGCAGGAGAGCTCAGTTCTGAGCCCCACAGGCACCTCTTGGTCCTGCTATCTAAAGAGAACTCCAAGGGGTAGCTCAGTTGGTTAAGCGACTGCCTTCAGCTCAGGTCATGATCCCAGAGTCCTGGGATCGAGTCCCACATCAGGCTCCCTGTCCAATGGGGAGTCTGCTTCTCCCTCTGACCCTCTTCCCTCTCATGCTCTCTCTCACTCTCTCTCTCTCTCAAATAAATAAATAAAATCTTTAAATAAATAAAAAAGAGAGAACCCCAAGAGGGGCTCCTGGGTAGCTTGTTCGGTTGAGTGACTGCCTTTGGCTTGGGTCATGATAACAGGGTCCCAGGACTGAGCCCCACATTGGGCTCCCTGCCGAGCAGGGAGTCTGTTTCTCCCTCTGTCTTTCCTTGTGCTCTCTCTGTCTCAAAGAAATAAATAAAATCTTAAAAAAATAATAAAAATGAAGAGAACCCCAAGGACTAGCCCCTGTCCTACAGTCCAACGGAAAACGACCCCTCTCTGCAGATTGCAGAGTTGCCCGTGGGAACCTGGCAATGTTTGCTTGATCTCTTTGCCGACAGTTACAGATAGTACAGATAGTACCTGCCTGCTAGGAGAATATCGTAAGAAGTAGTGGGGGAACTCAGGTCATGGCTAGATGAGATTGGAATTGTATACATTTAGGGTCTGGACTTGAACAAAGCCACATCATTAATTTGGACAAGAATCAATTAGGAGTATCAGAAAAAAACTGGAAATGACTTAAATATGCAAATCTATTTCTCTCTTATATTTAAGAAGTCCAGAGATAGTCATCCCATGATTGGTAAGGTAAGCCATGGTATCCTTCTTAATATTGCTTTATCCTGCATGATTTCTATTCCCAAGGTTATCTCTCTCTCTCTCTCTTTTTTTTAAGATTTTATTTATTTATTTGTCAGAGAGAGAGCATGTGCACAAGCAGGGGGAGCAGCAGGCAGAAGGAGAAGCAGGCTCCCCGCTGAGCAAGAAGCCTGATGTGGGACTTGATCTCAGGATCCTGGGATCACGACCTGAGCCAAAGGCAGATGCTTAACTGACTTAGCCACCCAGGCGTCCCTGCCAAGGTTATCTCAGCATGGCTCCTAGACTTCTGGTCGTTGGATCCATATTATAGCCAACACAGAGGAAAGAGGACAAAGCAGGGCTCTGCTTTCCTTTAAGGCTGTTGCTTGGAAATAGCTCATAGCTCATACCAACTACTTACATTGTTCATACCAACTACTGCTTCTCTGTCATTGGCCAGAACCTGGTCACGTGACCACACCTCCCTGCAAGAAGCCTGATCATTGTTGTTTTTATTCCAGGCAGTCATGTGCCCAGCTAATAATCAGGGATTTTGTTCCTCAGTACAAAGGAAAATGGAGATTGAAGAACAACCAGTCGTCTCTAATCCCTGATAGAGCAGATCAATGCGACACTCACTGCCTCCATTCAGGCCACTCTTATTTGGGTTGACTGGCCTAACCAAACATTACACATGTTTGAGAGTCAACTTCCAAGGATAAAGATGAAGTGTTCTCTCAGGTTCCACCCGCTCCACTGACCTCTCCAGTCAGGGCAGACCAACTCCATTTGAGGGATTGGGATAATTAGTATCTCAATGTATCCTGGCTAAGAAGGCATGCTATTTAAAGATAAGCTTTGTCCTTGCCACAGGAAAAAAGCAGTAGGCTTAGACCTGTCCCACAACACAGCCATGCCAACTAAAGGAGGCAGGGGGAAGCATCTCCAACAGAGGTGTACTCAAGGACACTGGACTCCAAACTAGGATTTGATTTAGACCTTGCCCCTGTCTTCAATGACTAACATGGTGGGTCAAGGTATGCCTTCTGGATCACAGAGCAATGAGAATTCAGGCCATGCCAAATGGAGGAGTGGAGGGCTTCACTGACCAAGACCTGGTGAATCAAGGGGCATCCCTGGTCCAGGTAAAGCCATACCTGTGTGTGGTCACTTCTCCCTGTGTGTGAGCAGGGCTCCTTGCCTCATTTTAACAAAGAGATTATGGTGGAAGCTTTGGGATGTCACTGCTTAGAATAGGTTACAAAAAGACTATGGCTTCTGTGTTGCCCTCTGTCTGAGCACTTACTGAGGGAATCCAGTTGTGGGATGCCCTTGGGGAGGTCCACACGGCAATGAACTCCTATCTACAGCCCACAGCCAGGAATGATCAACACCTGGCGAAAGCCACATGAGTGAGTTTGGAAATGGATCTTCTCTAATCACCGATAGCTTGACCACAATTTTGTGAGGAACCCGGAACCAGAGTCACCCAGCTAAGCTGCACCCAGATTCTTGCCCCACAAAAACTGTGACAGCATGCCTATTGTTGTAAACCGCAGAGTCTTGGGGTACCTATTTATGCAGCAATAAATAATGAATATAAGTTGTTTACATCTTAAATTTTACAAGTTTACTCCCATTCTCAACTTTTTAGACTTGCTATCTCAGCCTCAATGTGCCAGGTTCAGGCCATGCAAGAATGTGAACACAGAGCTGAGATAATCCCCTTGAAATTAGAGAAATATTTCTTCAGGCAGCATGAGTGTCACGAAGAAATACTATAAATCACTTTCTTTATTTAAAAAAAATGTGTGGGAGTGCCTTTCCGTAGCAGACGACATGCCTCTGCTTAGAGAAGCAGAGTCTCGGAGTCTCGTTTCTTCTTGCAACATGCTGAAAAGGCATGCATTCCTTGGTTGCATTGCATATTTGCAATCTCCTCTCCTTCTTTCATCCCTGAGTCAAGGTCAGGGCACCTGTTGTTCGCTTACTCGCTGGGAGTGAAGCAGATCATGGATTGGCATTCCAGTGCAATCTGTTATTCTTAGAATAACGCTCTTCTTTGCTAAGCATATGGCCAGGTTTCCATCAGTAATGACTCCAACATCTATTTTTTTCACAAAATAATTATTATAGATGAAAACTCTCTTCTCCCATAGCATGAATCTGCAGCGATGAGTAAAATAAAATGTCACGGAACATTTTCCCCTCCTGTATGTTGCACACATACACCAAGGGCTGTTTTGTACATAGAACATCAGCCTTTTCCTTCGTATGTGAAGGGAAATATCTTTTAGGATGCGCACACGACCCTATTTGCTTTTTTACATTGTGGGCTGTTGAATTTTTGCATCAGCCTAGAACATCACTAGATAAACAACTTTTGTTTGCCTTCCACTCAAGCATAAAATGTGTCATTAGCTCTGTAATTCGATTTAGACCATTTTGGTAATAGAATGTTTTATAGCCTTGCTTTGCTGCAGAAGTATAGATTTCAATAATGTTGCTATAGTTATATTTTCTGGCTCCCTTTAAAAACCAAATTCATCAATTTGGAAAATATTATTTTGTTCTTACTCTAGAAAAAATGTTATTATTTTATTGAGAGGTTGCCATGTTTTGTTTGAAAAAGACAATAAAAAGTCATGGGTGGCTTTATGTTTATATCTGAACAAGTTCATAATAAACAATACATTGAGGAATAGAGATGAATAAATTGCTAGCCTCGTAATGTCCAATTTTCAGATACTCACTATCCCTTTTGCTATTTGCACTATAATTTTTTGCCTACTTGTGCAAAATAATTACATTTTCAGATGTCTATCCTACAACATAAAGAGTCATGCTCCATATTTTCACTAGAGTCCTACTCATGACTTAATTCTATCATGCTACTTTGATTTGTGGTATTCACATTACTATATTTGTGGTTTTTATATTATTTATTTTATTTTTATTTTTATAGAGGGAAGGAGAGAGAGAGAGACTTTTAAGCGTCTCCACGCCCCACATGGAACCTGATGAGGGGCTCAAACTTGCAACCCTGAGATTATGACCTGAGTTGAAATCAAGAGTCAGACACTTAACCGACTGCATCACCCAGGCACCGTATTTATGATTTCTTTTTAAAAACTTTAATAACAGGGGCGCCTGGGTGGGTCAGTGGGTTAAAGCCTCTGCCTTTGGCTCGGGTCATGATCCCGGGGTCCTGGGATAGAGCCCCACGTCGGGCTCTCTGCTTGGCGGGGAGCCTGTTTCCTCCTCTCTCTCTGCTGGCCTCTCTACCTGCTTGTGATCTCTGTCAAATAAATAAATAAAAATCTTAAAAAAAAAACTTTAATAACAGGTTCATTGACATATAATTCATATAAAATTTGCCTTTTGAAAGTGTGCAACTCAGTGGTTTTCAGAACATTCATATAGATGTGCAACCATCACTGTTATCAAGTTTTAGAACAATTTCATCACCCAAAAAAGAAACCCTCCCCCTACTAGTAGTCACTCCTATTCCCCCCTTCCCTCCAGCCCCTGAAAACCACTAACCTGCTTTCTGTCTCCACAGATTTGCTTATTCTGGACATTTCCAATAAATGTAATCACACAGCATGTGGTCTTTTATGTCTGACTTCTTTCACTTAGCATGATGTTTCCAAGACTCATCCACCTGACCATCTGTCATTACTTCATTCCTTTTTATGGCCAAATATTTTTCCATTATATAGATATGACACATTTTTGCTTATTTCTTCATCAGTACATGGACAATTAGATTGTTTCCACTTTTTAGCTCTCATGAATAATACCACCATGGACATTCACATACAGGTTTTTGTGTGGACAAGTGTTTTTATTTCTCTTGTGTACAAACCTATGAGAGGAGTTGCTGGTTCTTATAGTACCTCTATGTCTAACATTTTGAGAAACTTCCAAACTGGCTGCACCATTTTATAATCCCCTGCAGCAATGTATGAGGGTTGCATTTTTTCTGCATATTTATCATCATTTGTTATTGTCTGTCTTTTCCATTTTAGCCATCCTAGTATGCTTAAAGTGGCATCTCATTGTGAATTTTTTGGTTAACAGATTTACTGAGATATAATTTACCTCCATACAACTCTCCCGTTTCAAGTGTATGACTGAGGGCTGGCTCAGTGGGCGGAGCACGTGACTCTTGATTTCGGGGTGGCAGGTTGAAGGACAACATTGGATGCAGAGATTACTTAAAAATAAGATTTCTTTTTAAAGTGTACAATCCTGGGGCCCCTGGGTGGCTCAGTGGGTTGAGGCCTCTGCCTTCAGCTCAGGTCATGATCTCAGGGTCCTGGGATCGAGCCCCGCATCGGGCTCTCTGCTCAGCGGGGAGCCTGCTTCCTCTCTCTCTCTCTCTGCCTGCCTCTCTGACTACTTGTAATCTCTACCAAATAAATAAATAAAATCTTTAAAAAAAAATAAAATAAAGTGTACAATCCTTTGGTTTTTCATATATTCGCAGTTGCGTAACCATCACAATTGTTTTAGAGCTCTTTCATCATCCTCAAAAGAAACTCCATTCCCTTTAGCAATCTCACTGTGGTTTTCTTATGTGTTTCCCTTGTGAATAACAATGTTGGACATCTTGTCATGTGCTTATTGGCAGTGTGTACATCGTCTTTGGAAAAATGTCTGCTCAAGTCTTTTGTTTAAGAGACAGAAAGAGAGCACGAGCAAGGGGGAGAGGAGCAGAAGGAGAAGGACAAGCGGGCTCTGTGCTGAGTGCAGAGCCTGACGTGGGGCTTGATTCCACGACCCTGAGATCGTGACCTGAGCTGAAATCAAGAGTCAGATGCTTAACTGACTGAGCTACCTGGTTACCCCACATCAACAGTGGATTCTTAAGCATGTTTTCCACATATGCCAGGTGCTAGTTGGATGTATTTTGGCATAATTGTTATATGCTTGGCATGAGGGGTACACAGTTGGTGTCTTCAAAGAGGCCCATCAGATAGGCCTCGCTTGTCTCCTGCAAAGCATGGATAGCTACACTACAGAAGTGCAGGTCTGTTTTGAAGTCCTGAGCAATTAGAAAAGGATGTTTGTGGATCAGAAATTCAATGGTAGGACACCTGGGTGGCTCAGTTGGTTAAGTGGTTGCCTTCGGCTCGGGTCATGATCCCTGGGTCCTCAGATCGAGTCCCACATAGGGCTTCTTGCTCAATGGGGAGGCTGCTTCTCTCTGACTCTGCCTGCTTTTGTTCTCTCTCTTTCTCTCTGACAAATAAATAAAATCTTTAGAAATTAAAAAAAAGAAATAAAATAGAAAAAAAGAAATAAAAAAACTTTTAGAAAAAAAATATTTAGAAATAAAAAAGTTCAGTGAACTTCTAATAATGTCTAATTCCACAGAGTGCCACAGTACCAGGCCTGTAGTGATGAGGTTTCTTCACCATTCCAGTAGAGGGCACACTCTTGCATGTGGCTTTCGTAGCAGGTTGCTTCCTTGGTGCTTTACCACAAGTCCATTGGCAGGCAGTAGACTTTGGTACAGCCATGGTACAAAGACCTTCTTACTTACTCCCCTTCTTGTTTGGCTGGGCTTGGCAAACTAGAGGTGGCCCGGGCATTAGTGAGTGACAAGAGAAGGTGGCGAGGAGACCTGAGCTGCTAGTTCGTTTTAAAATTTCTGGGAAATGCGGTGCATGGGGATGGTGGCAATGAAAATGCAAATTTAATCACTGTTGGGTCAATGTTCTTAGTTGCAAGCAGCAGAAACTAACTCTAGGTGGTTTAAACGTGAAAGAAAATTTACTAAAACGATGTTTCCGGGTGATGGAGAAATAAGCTCGGAAAATAGAACGAGGCGTGTTCCAGCAGTAACCAGGACTATAGGCTAAATATTACTATAAATCAGTCCAGGAAGATCCTGTGACTATACCTGCTGAACCACTGAATGCCACAGGCTGGAGTGTGCTCCCCGGAGGCCCAGGACACTGCCCCACTGCTAAACCGTAGCCCCAGCAAATGGATCTTTCCGCTACCAAGGCGGCCACTAGGCACCACAACCAGTTCCTGCTTTCTGGGTCACTTGCTCGTGATCCAAAGCTGGAGAAAGGACGGTGCAAGATCATGTCTATGCTTACCTCTCAGATGTGTTGACGCTTCCCAGTCTGCCTTTGGAATAAGACTGGTGCTGCAATCTGGTTGGAAGGAGGTCGTGTTGAAATTGCATTTAAGAAAATTACTTGAGTTTTCTGAGCCTCATTTCTTTCTTTTTTCTTAAATAGATATTTTGTGGGGTTTTTAAAAAAATATTTATTTGTGAGAGAGAGAGAGAGAGGATAGAGGGAGAAGCAGACTCCCCACTGAGCAGAAAGCCCGGTGCAGGACTGGATCCCAGGATCCTGAGATCATGACCTGACCTGAAGGCAGAGGCTTAACAGACTGAGCCACCCAGGAGCCCCAAGCCTCGTTTTCTTTGTCTAGAAAATGAAGACATAATAGTATCTTTTTTACAGGGTCATTGTGGGAGTTAGAGGAACAATGAACATAAAGTGAATAAGACAGTGTCTAGACACAGGAATGTTAAGAACCAATGGCTGTTTATAGTCTTGGATCAGTCTATTTCTTGGCTACCAGGTCCTTTTTCTCGGAGTCAGCGAAAGTCTGTTACTGTAGCTTTCGAACTATCTCTGACTCCTAAGCTTTCGTATTCCAGCTCCCAATCAATGCCAGTGTTCCTGGACTTGAATGTCTGACCTACTGTGAAGTAGCGATGTCTCCTATTGAACTTGGTCTTGGACTTGTCGTCCTGACCATGCTATTGGCTGAAAGCGTTGGGCTTAGAAATGCCTCTCCACCCCTTTCACAATTAGCCATGGTACACTGGCAGGACACAGGGTAGAACAACCAGGTGTTGTAAGCACAGGCTCTGGAGTTAGATTGTGTAGATTCAAACCCACCCATTGTCATCACTTATTAGGTATTAACTTTGGAGAAGTTATGTAATCTCTCTGTTTCCTCTTCTGTAAATATATTTATTAGAACAGTACTAGGCCAGGAGCAAGCTCTGTAGTACTTGCTTTTATTTTATTTTATTTTATTTTATTTTATTTTATTTTATGTATTTTTTTAAGTCTGAGACTCAAACTTAAGCACTGAGGAAAGAGGACACCTGGCAACTAAGATGCTAAGGTCAAACTGCGCCCCATAGGGGCACATAGGCCATAATCTTGTGGTTGTGAGATCAAGTCCCATGTCCGGCTCTGTGTTGGCTGTGGACCCTGCTTAAGATTCTCTCTCTAGGGGCGCCTGGGTGGCTCCGTGGGTTAAAGCCTCTGCCTTCGGCTCAGGTCATGATCCCAGGGTCCTGGGATTGAGCCCAGCATCACGCTCTCTGCTCAACAGGGAGCCTGATTCCCTTCCTCTCTCTCTGCCTGCCTCTCTGCCTACTTGTGATCTCTGTCTGTCAAATAAATAAAATCTTAAAAAAAAAAAAAAGAAAGATTCTCTGTCTCTCCCTCTGCCCCCACCCCTACCCTCACATATGTGTGCATTCTCTCCCTCTTTCTAAAAAAAAGATGAATTACACATTTTGTTCTCTTACAAAAAGACTAATATTCTAAAATTCCTGGGGTGCCTGGGTGGCTCAGTTGTTGGGTGTCTGCCTTTGGCTCAGGTCTCCATCTCAGGGTCCTGGGATCCCATCCTGCACCAGGCTCTCTGCTCAACAGGAAGCCTGCTTCTTCCTTTCCCACTCCCCCTGCTTGTGTTCCCTGTCTCGCTGTGTCTCTCTCTGTCAAATAATAATGAAATCTTAAAATAAAATAAAATAAAATTCCTGACCTTTTCTCTTATGACAAGTGACTTTCACTACTTTGCTACCTAGCAGATATTAAAATAATGAATACATTTAGACAATATCTTTGAAGAAAGGGTGGTGCATGTGAAAGTAACTACTTTTGCAAAGAAACTCTTTTTACTGGGAGACCATTTTGAAAATGGATGCCTGGAAATGTTTCCATTGTTATTCCTGAAATTGGTATAATTGTATCATCACCTGGGAAATATTTGAATTTTCATGCTTAAAAAAATTTGGAAACAAAGTCCTCTAAACTATTCATACTCTAGACATCAGTTTACAATATCTTTAACTGGCTTGCAAGAATAACTCTTTGACATCAGTAAATTTATTGGCTGAATTTTGATAAAACTTTGCATAACTGGTGGATGGAAATGAATATTCAGATTTAGTAATGCATTTTTGGTGTATTTTAATACTACATTACTTTGTGAGTATCTTTTTTCAGCTATGATGATGATTAAAACCTTTTTTCAAAATAAACCAAAGTTAGAAATATGTTTGTGCATCTCTGAGTCACAAATTATTAAGCCTACATTAAAACAAAAACAGTGAAATTTATTCAGGTATAGAGAGAGCAAAAATGTTTTGTATCTCTGAGAAATCAAATAAAAATTTAAATAAAAATATTCATTTCCTTCTATTTCCTTTTAATTTGTGTTCTGCACATTTTACAATATTCATCTATGTTTAGTCACATGCATACATTACTTAGAAATAAATAAATATGCTAGAGATTCACGCTCAATCATTTTTATTGAGAGGGTGTGCTCTAAAAAGAATTTGAAAACCACTGCTTACAAAAAGAAGTCTGAGCCTATGTAAGAGATAAAGGAAGAGAGGGGCAAAAAGCTGTTAAAACAGGAGACCAGTCAGGTACCTTGGCTTCACAACATTCCAGATCAGTGGTAATGAGAGAATGAATTAGGGTGGTTACATTTTGAATGGAAAGGGACAGGTTCAAGAAAATGAAGTGATGAGAAGACAGAGCAAAAAGCTTTGGTGACTAACGAATGGCATTTTGAAAGCAAGGAGAAGGGCACCTGGTGGCTCATTCAGTTAAGCGTCTGCCTTCGGCTCAGGTCATGATCCTGGGGTTCTGGGATCGAGCCCTGCCCTGGGATTGAGCCCCTCATTGGGCTCCCTGCTCAGTGGAGTGTCTGGTTCTTCCTCTGCCCCTCCTTCTGCTCTTGCTTTCTCTCTCAAATAAATATACAAAATTCTTTTTTTTTTTAATCTGCCATTAAAAAAATAGAAAGCAAGAGGAGGGAGGTATCACTGACTGACCTGAGGAAGAAAAAGTTGATGGGACAGAAAACAATGAATTTCATTTTAAACATGTCAAACTTGAGTGCCTTTTGGGACCTTAAGAGAGAAGATCAAAGGAGCAGTTGAAATAAAGAGAGTGGGTGATAGTGGCTAAAAATGGCTTTCCAGTCCATATGTTTTACAGTTCTAACATATTGCTGTGAAGATAATATGCATTCATGGGAGCCAACGTATTTGACTTCTTAAAATATGAGTACACTTTAGAGGCACACACATCTCTCTTTCTTCTTCAGGACTTCCCACTATAGCAGAAGATGGGTGAGAGAGGAAATCCAGAGGCTTAAAGTGGAGGCACTGCTCTGGGAAACTCAGATTCCAAACCCACTCTACCACTCACTAGTAAGGCAACTGTGGAGATTTATTTAATCCTCCTAAGACCTAGTCCTGCTATTATTAAATCATGACCTCATAAAAATTATTTTATATCATTACTGTGCAAATTGAATGAGCTGTGTAAAGTACTTATGTCCTTGCCTTTACCGTTTTTTTTTTTATTTTTTCTTAAGACTTTATTTACTTGTCAGGGAGAGAGCATGCGTAAACAGAAGGAGCAGCAAGCAGAGGAAGAAGCAGGTTCCCCACTGAGCAGGGAGCCCGATGCTGGACTCGATCTCAGGACCCTGGGATCATGACCTGAACCGAAGGCAATCACTTAACCAACTGAGCCACCCAGGCATCCGGGCCTTGTATCATTTTCAAGCATTATTTAAGCATTAAATAAAAATTGGTTCTAATCATTGGCTAGTCTCTGTAGTTCTTGGAAAACAAATTGGCTGCTGTGTTATCTTTTATCTCAGCCTACTACATCAGAGACTACACATTCACATACTTATAAAGCCTGGAGCTTGTGTTAAATCTGTTCCCAAATAAGTGTTGTTTTCTCCCTTTTGATATTTCTATAAACAGTGGCACCCATGTAGCACATGTTTAAGGTTTTTTAATAATTTCATATAAAAACTATATACTCACATTCACAGGCACTCTCTCTCTCTCTCTCTCTCTCTCTCTCACACACACACACACACACACACACATTCATACACACACTAAAGACTATCCACAAAGTTTTTAGTATCTGAGACCTGAACTGAGAAAGAACATTAAAATTCCTGTATTTGGATCATACCTATATGATGATATCTTTATGTTATAGGCTGGATATTTTGTCTCCCCCAAATTCTTTTTTTTGTCTCCCCCAAATTCCTATGTTGAAATCCTAACCCCCAATGTGATGGCATTAGGAAGTGGGGCCTTTGGGAGGTGATAAAGTCATGAGGACAGAGCCCTTATGGGATTAGTGCCTTTATAAAAGAGACCCCAAAGAGTCCTCTTGCCCCTTCTGTCACATGAAGACACAGTGAGAAGACATTTATGAATCAGGAAGTGGACTTTCACTAGACACTGAATCTGTCAGCACCTTGATTTTGGACTTCGTAGCCTCTGGAACTAAGAGAAATTATTCTGTTTGTAAGCCACCCAGTCTATGGTACTTTCGGTACAGCACCTCAAACTTAGACATTTTACATCTCTATAGTATTTTTCAGTCATAGAAATGATACACTTTGGGGTGCCTGGGTGACTCAGTGGGCTGGAGCCTCTGCCATCAGCTCAGGTCATGGTCTCAGGTTCCTGGGATCGAGCCCCCCGTCGGGCTCTCTGCTTGGTGGGGAGCCAGCTTCCCCCTCTCTCTCTCTGTCTGCCTCTCTGCCTAGTTGTGATCTCTCTCTGTCAAGTAAATAAAATCTTAAAAAAAAAAAAAGAAAAGAAATGATACACTTTGAGAAAAGACAACAGAAATCCACCATGTAGGAGTGCCTGGGTGGCTCAGTGGGTTAAAGTCTCTGCCTTCGGCTCAGATCATGATCCCAGGGTCCTGGGATCGAGCCCCACATCAGGCTCTCTGCTCAGCAGGGAGCCTGCTTCCTCCTCTCTCTCTGCCTGCCTCTCTGCCTACTTGTGATCTCTCTCTGTCAAATAAATAAATAAAACCTTTAAAAAAAGAAATCCACCATGTATATACTTGGTGTCCCTGAAGTAGAGAGCTGAGCAAATCAAGAATAAAAATATTCAAATAGAAAAGTAGTTTCCTGAAATGAAGAACAGAATCTACAAATTTAAATCATACACTGTGTTGTAGGAAAAATTAATACAAGAGGTCTAAAAACATGATATAGTCACATGAAATGAACAAACTTGATGAACAAGTGAATAATCCTACATATCTCTAGACAAAAAACACAAGTCACTTGTAATGGGAAAAGGTAAAGCCAGATTCAAACTTATTTACCACAACGGTCCATGCCAGAAAATGATAGAGCAATGTTTACAGAGTTTTAAGGAGAAATGAGTGTGACCCAAGAATTTTATACTCAGCCCAATTTCTACCTGTGTATGAAGGCAATGAACAAATAGTCTGACACATGGTTAGACTTTACTCAGGTAAGGCAATATAGAAATACTTTTTATAGGGACGCCTTGATGGCTCAGCTGGTTAAGTGTCTGCCTTCAGCTCAGGTCATGATCCCAGGGTCCTGGAATCAAGTCCTCCATTGAGCTTCTTGCTCAGCAGGGAGCCTGATTCTCCCTCTGCCCCACCCTCTGCTTGTGCTCTCTCTCTCTCTGAAAAATAAGTAAATTAATAAAAGTCTTCTAAAAATTAAAAAAAAACTTTTTGTAAAAGCTACATAATGATGAAATCCAGCCAATTTGGATATTTCAGAATAAAAAATTAAGGGAATGGGGGAAATATGATATAACAGGACTAATCATGAAGTTGAATCTATGTAAATCTAGAAATAAAGCAAAGCAATTACAGGTCCTTCCAAAACAAGTCCTCCGTGTTTGAACAAAGAAGAAGAGACAGCATGCAAAGTGAAGAGGACATACGTGTGGTGGTGTGGCCCAACACAGGGTGGTAGGGCCTGAGTGGACAAGGAGGGCATCCACGCCGAGGAGCAGCCCCACACTGGGTGGGTGTCAGAGTCTATGCAGAGTACTGGCATTGGAAGGCTGCTTGAGTGTAAGACATTGCAGCCTGTGCAAGGTGAGAATGGTATCCAGCGGGATGGTTGAGGGTGGGGGGGGGTTGGTGGCAGTGGTGGTGGCTGAGAGCAGAGTGTCAGAGTCTGAGCCAGATGGCAAAAGTGTCCATGCACGGAGGTGACCTGGCAAGGGTGTCAGAGCCTAAGCAGGGTGAGGAGGACCTTTCCATGGCAGCACAGACTGGCACCTGAGAGCACGATGAGAGCTTGAGCCTGGTGAAAGAGAATCTCCATTGGAGGGCATTAAAAAAAAGTGTCTTGTCCTTATTTGTGATTTTTCTGACAGCGTGTGACTATTTTTTTTAAATGTGCACACACAGACTTTTTCTCTGACTTTGCAGCTACCTACGCGGGAGGAAACAACACAGAAAATGGTTTTAAAGTCTTATTTGATATGTATGTATACAAAGGCTGGGAGTATCATATTAATCAATCACATGATATGGATTCCTTTCAACTGTGTCTCGCTTTTCTAATACTTTTGGCTCTGTCATTAAGGAATTTTGGTATGCTAATGAAAAAAAAACATTTTAATGCTACTCAAAGAGTATGAAGTGGATAGACTATAGACACTGAGACTTCCTGGACCACCTCACTTTGCTGTGCCCATTAACTTCTTCCCGTGGCAGGTGCATGAAGCTTAGTCAGTGTTCAGGCTCCCAGGGTTTTCTGGGACTCTGCTGCAAAGGCTGAACCTTGAAACCAACTATGTCTTTCCTTGTGGTTTCACACTTGTTATAATTTTTTTTCTCACCTTACCACCACCCAGACAAGCTCAGCCTCCCTTGCTACATCAGCTTTCGGTGGCTTCACTTCCTGGCTTCTGGGAAACCGCAGTCGCCAGAGTTTTTGCAGGCTAAGCAGGGCCCCCATTAAAAGCATGCAAATGAGAAGGTAGATGCAAGAGAAGCACCAGTGTAGTATCTGATGGCGACAGGGGGAGGAGAGCCCTGTTTCCCCAGCGGTCTTCACCATCATCCTCTGGTCAAGAGGTCTCTCTGGTCTTCAGTCTTTCAGTAGCTGTCTCCGGGATACTGTTGCTTTAAATTCTTCCATATGAAAGAAAGCCTGCTTTCAGAACACTAGAAATGTCATATTGGATCAGAATAATGGTTTGGGGGGCTCAGGATTTCCATGGCTGGTGGTATTGTCAATCCCTACTTTGTAGCATCTACAAAGACTAGTCTCCAGTCTCCCAGTTGGTGCTAATCTGGGAAGTTTTGTTTTTGTTTTTGTTTTTTATTTGCCAGTATGAAATAAAAAGTGTAAGAATAATACAGGAGAACATACCAATGTCATTTTGGGGAAATAACTGTTTTTTTATCCTGAGGCTGTGTCCTTCTTCTTCTTCTTTTTTATTTGACAGAGAGAGAGAGCACGAGCAGGCAGAGCAGCAGCGGGCAGAGGGAGAGGGAGAAGCAGGCTCTCCACTGAGCAGGAAGCCCAATGCAGGACTGGATCCCAGGGATCTGGGATCATGACCTGAGCTGCAGGCAGCTGCTTAACCAACTGAACCACCCAGGCGCCCCTCCTTCTTACATTTTTAACTTCAAAAATATACCTCCTTTTATGAAGAAGATGAAGTTATCATCTTCTAACTGATAGTAGATGGCAGGTTACTGTTCTTCAGGGTGCTTACTTGGCAAAACCAAAGACAGACAACTTCATGTTAATCCGTGGATGGTCTTTTCTCGGTACTCTTTTTTTTTTTTTTTTAATTGTGGTAAAATACTTATAACTTAAAATTTATCATATTCACAAATTTTAAGGATACGGTTCAGTGACATTAAATATATTCACCCTCTGGGCAGCCTTCACCACCGTACCTCTTCAGAACTCTTTTTATTTTGCAGACTGAGATTCTGTCCCCATTAAAGAGCAACTCTCCATTCCCTCCTCCCCTCACCCTCGGTAACCATCATTCTGCTTCCTGTCTCTATGAATTTGACTCTAGGTACCTTATCTAAGTAGAATCATATAACGTTTGCCCTTTTGTGATTGGCTTATTTCACTCAGCATGATGTCCTCAAGGTTCAAGGTAGTGTATGTCAGAATTTCCTTCCCTTATAAGGATAGATAATCTTCCGTTTTATGTATATACCATATTTTATTTATCCATTCTTCTGTCAATGGGGATACATAATCTTCCATTTTATGTATATACCATATTTTATTTATCCATCCTTCTGTCAATGGATATTTGAAGGCTTTCACCCTTTGGCTACTGTGAATAATTCTGCTATGAATAAGGGTATACAAACATTCTTTTAGACAAAATCAAGATATAATTTACATACAACAAAATGCAGAGATTTAAAGTGAACTGTTTGATGAACTTTGAAAAAGATATTGATTAATGTAACTGTCACCTGAATCAAAATACAGAATACCTCTATTATCTCAAAAAGTTTCCTTGTGCCTCCTTTCAATCTCTCCTCCCCAACAACTGTTCTGACTTTTATCACCATAGATTCATCTTGCCTTTCTAGAACTTAAAATAACTGAAATTATACAGTATGTACTCCTTTGCGTCTGGCTTCTTTTGCTCAGTATAATGTTTTTGAGCTTCAGCGACATTGAAATTCACTCCCCTCGATTGCTAAGTGTTATGCCATTGTATGAATATACACAATTTGTTTATTCATTCTCATTTGGGTTGTTTCCAATTTGGGGCTATCATAAAGCTGTTCTGAACAATCTTGTATATCTTTTTTTTGTGGATATATATTTTCCATTTCTCTTGGATAAATGCCTAGAAGTGGATTTGCTCTCAGCAGAGAGGTGTATGGGTAACTTTATTAGAAAATGCTTAACAGCTTTCCAAAGTGTTTTATTTTTATTTTTACCATTTTACCTTGTACTCTCTGGCAATGTATGAGAGTCTCCGTTTTTTCACGATTTTACCTTTGGTATTGCCAGTTTTAAAAAAATTTAACCAATGGGGCACCTGGGTGCCTCAGTCAGTTAAGCATCTGCCTTCAGCTCAGTTCATGATCTCAGGGTCCTGGGATTGAGCCCCACATTGGGCTCCCTGCTCAGTAGAAAGCCTGCTTCTCCATCACCCACTCCCCCTGCTTGTATTCCCTCTCTAGCTGTGTCTCTTTCTCTCTCTGTCAAATAAATAATAAATAAAATCTTAAAAAAAAATTTTTAAACCAGTCTTGTTGGTGTGTAATGGTGCTTGTACAACTTTATATCAATTCCCCAAGGCAATCAATTTCAAGGAATATTTCAGATTAGCTTTGCTAGGATAGGACTCTTCAAATAAAAGTTAAAAAACATAGCTTAAATTAGTTTAAATGGAAAACAGTCTCTATTTCCTCCTCAAGCTAACCATGGACCACAGAGTTGGAAGGAGCTGCTCTCAGGAATGATTGAAATCACCCCCAGATCACTTCTGTATAACCTGTTCTCTCTGCCTCTATTCACACGTTGGCTTCATTCTCAAAATTCACTTGTCGCCGCTAAATTGGAACTTTGTCTTCAGGCAAGTCTAGGCTTTCATCCATATAGTCTTCTAATTGAACAGAGAAGAAATCATCTTCCCATTAGTTCTGGTTAGAAACTGATCATTCTAGTTTGGGGTACACGCGATCCCTGAACCAATCACCGTATTTATGGCAGAGACCAGCTTGGGTTGTGTGCCAGTCCTGTAGCTGGAGAATGGAGAAAGTATGATTGGACTATCCCACCATAACTATGTTTGAAATGGGGAAGAGCAGTTTCCAAAGAGGTTGAGTACTCTTTGAGGCAGGTAAAACAATACACATCTATATATTCATCTTGATTTTTAAGGATGTTTCTATTGCCATGAGATCCCAAAGTCCTGGAGCCCATGTTCTTCACTTGACTGACAACCACAAGTCAGAGATATATCCCAGACACTTCTAATCGCACTTAACTCATTGTACATCTTTCGGCTATGAGTCGATCTACCCAGCCATGACTTAAGCACTGGGAGGGGACTGCCACTTGAATGACATCCTTTTGGGCCCAGTAGCCAAATGCTATCTAGGCCCTCTAACAAACAACCTACCCCACCTTGCTAACATGTCAACATTCTCTCTTCCTATATTTCCCTTCGGCTACTTCATCTTGCCTTCAGAACACAACTCTAGTCAGCAAATCACTGCTTTTATTTTCTCTCCCATTGTCCAGGTTTAACTTTGGAAACTTTCTTTTTCTGCAATCCCCAGGCTCCAAATCTAATTATTTTGGCTCTCAGAATAACTCGCTTTTCCTTCCTGGCCTTGACCCATACCTATACTGCTTTTTGCTGGACCTGTTATACACCAAGTCCTGCCTAGTTTAATGTTATACTCAAGCTTTTGTCTCTGGGCTCCACTGGTACCCAAGTTCAGCTTCGAGAAGTGACATGTAATTCTAGTGCTCAAGGCCATGGTAAAGAAGGCCACATTTGCTGAAGCCATATCTTTAGGTTGGGGTTGTATAACCTCCCAGTTTCTATATTTCTAAATGTACTCAAGGTACAAAATGATTGAGAAGATAGAAGCCATTCTGCCTCCCTAATATCTTGGTGTTCTCAAATACCTTCTCCACACTTTGAAGCACCACTACCAAAATCTCATTCAGTATCCTGATGAAAGAGACCAATGATTTTGTGGACTTTTGTGGGATTTTGTCAATAAGCAGGCTGGTTCTTTTTCCAGAATACCAATTCTTCCCTTGATCTCACCCCTTCTTCCTTTTACTCATTAACAATCATGATGACTACCAGAAATTGGGAAAGAGAAGAGCAGTCATGATGGCTAGAAAATAAGAGTCATCTTCCCATGAGCTTTTAAAGGGCAGGGAAAATGTCCAGAGATGGGAGGAGGAGCAATATGGCAGAGAAGTAGGAGACTTAAATATCAGCAAGTCCCAGGAGTTCAGCTAGATAGTTATCAAACCATTCTGAACACCTACAAACTCAACAGGAGATCAAAGACATGAAGAGAAGTAATTCAAGGAACAGAAAAGCAACAACTTTCTGGAAGATAGGACTTGCGGAGAAGTGAATCTGAGGTGATATATGGGAAGAGAGACTGCGGGGGAGGGGCCGGCTCCCAGCAAGGAGTGGAGCAACAAAATTGGAACTTTTAGAAGTCTGCTCCACTCATGGACGTCTCTCCAGAGGCTAAGTGGGGGGTGGGGAGGGCTAGGGAGTGGAGCCCTTGCGGGGATAGTGTGGTTTCAGGACCCACGGGGTCACAGAAAGACTAGGGGTGTGTGAGTGTGGCAGAGCCCCCAGGTATCAGAGCAGGGAAGCCTACTACAGAGACAGAGCCGAGGAGGGGGCTTTCAGCTCTGGGTTACCTTAAACCATGATCCGAGGCAGAGTCAGGCCATTGCTCTTTGAGCAGAGACACCACAAGTGGCAGATTTGGGAGACTCACCTTCCCCCTCCAGGAGCAGCAGCACAGGAGCACGCTGCAGGTTTCTGCTGGGTTTGGAGACTCCAAACGGGGCCGTGTGCCAAAGATAGAAATACTTGTTCACAGGCCAGGGGAGCACAGAGTGCTGCTGGAGACCAGAGAGACAGGAGAGATTGACCGCTTTTCTCTGAGGGTGCACTGAGGAGTGGGGCCCCAAGCTCTCAGCTCCTCCAGCAGGAGATTTGGGGCTGCCATCTTCATTCCCGTCCTCCAAAGCAGTACAGAAAGTGTTCAGGGAACAAAAGCTACTGAGACCAAAACTGCGCAGATTGCTTAGCCTCGTTCCTGGCAAGGGTGGTGTAATTCTGCCTTGGGCAAATACATTTAAGAAACACTGCAACAGGCCCCTCTGCCAGAAGATTAGCAAGAATATCCAGCCAAGGCCAAGTTTACTAGTCAATGAGAACTGTGGAACTCCAGAGCTAGGGGAATATAGCACATAGAATTCGTGGCTTTTTTCCCATGATTCTTCAGTCTTTCAAAGTTAAATTTAAAAAAAATTTTTTTTCTTATTCTATTTTTAAAAATTTCCCTCTTTCCTATTTTAACTATTTTAAACTATTTTACCTTATCAATACCTTTTTAAAAATCTTTTTAAATTTTCATTGTTATAGTCATATCCTATTCCTTCATCATATTTAACCTTATTTTTTGTATACATATAGGTTTTTCTTTCTTTAAAATTTTGGGATACATTTTATTCTAATAGATCAAAATATACCCTAAATCTAGTACATGGCTTTGTTCTAGTCTCCAGCCAGATCACATTCTTAACCTCTCTCTTTTTTTCAACCAACTTTTTATCTTATCAATTCCTTTTCTAGAATCTTTTTAAAATTTTCATCATTCACCATACTCCATTCCTTCATCGTGTTTACCTGTATTTTTGTATACATATAAGTTTTTCTTTCTTTATAATTTTGGGAGGTAGTTTCTTCTAACAGACCAAAATACACCCAAAAGCAAGTGTGTGGCTCTGTTCTATTCACCAGTCTAATATACATGCATATATATATGTATATACATATTTTTTCCTTCTTTTTATCCTCCTTTCTTCTACCCCTGATTTCAGATCTCTTCTGATTTGGTTATTGTGTTTCTTTCTGGGGTCATTACTACCCTTTTAGTATTTTGTTCTCTCATTCATCTATTCTTATCTGGATAAAATAACAAGGTGGAAAAACTCACCACCCCCCCAAAAAAAAAATGAACAAGAGGCAGTACCAATAGCTAGAGACCTAACCAATACAGTCATTAGTAACATGTCAGAACTAGAGTTCAGAACGATGATTATCAAGGTGCTAGGTGGCCTCAAAAAAAGCATGCAAGAACTAGAGAATCCCTTTCTGGAGAAATAAAATCCCTTTCTGGAGAAATAAAAGAACTAAAATTTAATCAAGTTGAAATTTAAAAAGCTATTAATGAGGTGCAATAAAAAATGGAGGCTCCTACTGCTAGGATAAATGAGCCAGAAGACAGAGTTAGTGATATAGAAGACCAAATGATGGAGAATAAAGAAACTGAGAAATAGAGAGACAAACAACTACTGGACCAAAAGGGGAGAATTTAAGAGATAAGTGATACCATAGACGAAACAGTATAGAATAATTGGAATCCCAGAAGTAGAAAGAGAGAGAGAGACAGAAGGCATATTGGAGCAAATTATAACAGAGAAGTTCCCTAAGTTGGTGAAGGGAACAAGTATCAAAATACAGGAACAAGAATCAAAATCCAGAGAACGCCCCTCAAAATTAATAAAAACAGGTCAACACCCCATCATCTAATAATAAAACTTACAAGTCTCGGTGACAAAGAGAAATCCTGAAAGCAGCTTAGTACAAGAGGTCTGTAGTATATAATGGTAGAAATACTAGATTGGCAGCAAACCTATCCACAGAGACCTGGCAGGCCAGAAAGGACTGGCATGATATATTCAGGGCACTAAATGAGAAAAATATGCAGCCAAGAATACTATATCCAGATAGCCTGTCATTGAAAATAGAAGGAGAAATAAAAATCTTCCACGACAAACAAACACTAAAAGAATTTGCAAACACCAAACCATTCCTACAGGAAATATTGAAAAGGTTCCTCTAAGCAAAGAGAGCCTAAAAGTAACAGACCAGAAAGGAACAGAGAGAATATACAGTAACGGGCATCTTACAGGCAGTACAATGGCACTAAATTCATATCTTTCAATAGTTACTGAATAGCTCTGAATGTAAATGGGCTAAATACCCTGCTCAAGGTGCGCCTGGGTGGCTCAGTGGGTTGAAGCCTCTGCCTTCGGCTCGGGTCATGATCCCACTGGGATCAAACCCTGCATCGGGCTCTCTGCTCGGCAAGGAGCCTGCTTCCCTTCCCCCCTCTCTCTCTCTGCCTGCCTCTCTGCCTACTTGTGATCTCTGTCTGTCAAATAAATAAATAAAATCTTTTTAAAAAATACCCTGCTCAAAAGACACAGGGTATCAAAAAGGATAAAAAAACAAGACCCATCAATATGCTGTCTGCAAGAAACTCATTTTAGACCCAAAGACATCACCAGATTTAAAGTGAGGGGGTGGAAAACAATTTACCATGTAAATCAACATCAAAAGAAAGTTGGGATGGCAATCCTTATATCAGATAAATTAGATTTTAAAACAAAGACTATAATAAGAGATGAGGAAGGACACTATATCATATTAAAGAGTCTGTTCAACCAGAAGATCTAAAAAATTTAAATATCTATGTCCTTAACATAGGAGCAGCCAGTTATATAAACCAATTAATAATAAAATCTAAGAAACACATCGACAATAATACATTAATAGTAGGGGACTTTAACACCCCCCTCACTGAAATGGACTGATCATGTAAGCAAAAGATCAACAAGGATATAAAAGACTTTAAATGACACACTAGACCAGCTGGATATCACAGATATATTCAGAACATTCCATCCCAAAGCAAAAGAATACACATCCTTCTCTAGTGCACATGGAACATCCTCCAGAATAGATCACATCCTGGGTCACAAATCAGGTCTCAACTGGTACCAAAAGATTGGGATAATTCCCCGCATATTTTCAGACCACAATGCTCTGAAGCTAGAACTCAATCACAAGAGGAAAGTTGGAAAGAATTCAAATACATGGAGGCTAAAGAGCATCCTACTAAAGAATGAATGGGTCAACCAGGAAATTAAAGAAGAATTGAAAAAAATCATGGAAACAAATGAAAATGAAAACACAACTGTTCAAAATCTTTGGGACACAGCAAAGGCGGTTCTGAGAGGAAAGTATATAGCAATATAAGCCTTTCTCAAGAAACAGGAAAGGTCTCAAGTACACAATCTAACCCTACACCTAAAGGAGCTGGAGAAAACTGCTAGAACTCATAGAGAAATTCAGCAAAGTGTCAGGATATAAAATCAATGCACAGAAATCGGTTGTATTTCCATACACTAACAGCAAAGACAGAAGGAAAAGAAATTAAGGAGTCAGTCCCATTTACAATTCCACCCAAAACTATAAGATACCTAGGAATAAACCTAACCAAAGAGGCAAAATTAAGGAGTCAGTCCCATTTACAATTCCACCCAAAACCATAAGATACCTAGGAATAAACCTAACCAAAGAGGCAAAGAATTTGTACTCAGAAAACTATAAAGTACTCATGAAAACAATTGAGGAAGACTCAAAGAAATGGGAAAATGTTCCATGCTCATGGATTGGAAGAACAAATATTGTGAAAATGTCTATGCTACCTAAAGTAATTTTCACATTTAACGCAATCCCTATCAAAATACTATCAATTTTTTTCAAAGAAATGAAGCAAATAATCCTAAAATTTATAGGGAACCAGAAAAAAAAAATAGCCAGAGGAATGTTGAAAAAGAAAACCAAAGTTGGCGGCAAACCAATTCCAGACTTCAAGCTCTATTACAAAGCTATCATCATCAAGACAGTATGGTACTGGCACAAAAACAGACACATAGATCAATGGAACAGAATAGAGAGCCCAGAAACAGACCCTCAACTCTATGGTCAAAAAATTTTTGACAAAATATGAAAGAATGTCCAATGGAAAAAAGACAGTCTCTTCAACAAATGGTGTTGGGAAAATTGGACAGCCACATGCAAAAGAATGAAACTGGACCATTTGCTTACACCATACACAAAAATAGACTCAAAATGGATGAAAGACCTCAATGTGAGGTAGGAATCCAACAATATCCTTGAGGAGAACACAGGCAGCAAACTCTTCGACCTCAGCCACAACAACTTCTTCCTAGAAACACCGTCAAAGGCAAGGGAAGCAAGGGTAAAAATGAACTATTGGGACTTCATCAATAAAAAGCTTTTGTACAGCAAAGGAAATAGTCAACAAAACCAAAAGACAACTGACAGAATGGGAGAAGATATTTGCAAGTGACATATCAGATAAAGGGCTAGTATCCAAAATCTATAAAGAACTTACCACTCTCAATACCCAAAGATCAAATAATCCAATGAAGAAATGGGCAGAAGACATAAACAGACATTTCTGCAAAGAAGACATCGAGATGGCCAAGACACACATGAAAAAGTCTCCACATCACTCGGCATCAGGGAAATACAAATCAAAACCACAATGAGATATCACCTCACACGAGTCAGAATGGCTAAAATTAAAAAGTCAGGAAATGACAGATACTAGCGAGGATGCAGAGAAAGGGGAACACTCCTACACTATTGGTGGGAACGCAAGCTGCTGCAGCCGCTCTGGAAAACAGCATGGAGGTTTCTCAAAAAGCTGAAAATAGAGCTACCCTATGACCCAGCAATGGCTCTACTGGGTATTTACCCTAAAGATACAAATGTAGTGATCCGAAGGGGCACGTGCACCCCAATGTTTATAGCAGCAATGTCCACAATAGCCAAACTATGGAAAGAACCTAAATGTCCAACAGATGAATGGATAAAGAAGAGGTGGTATATATATATAATGGAATACTATGCAGCCATCAAAAGAAATGAAATCTTGCCATTTGCAACAATGTGGATGGAACCAGAGGGTTCCATTATGCTGAGCAAAATAAGTCAATCAGAGAAAGACAATTATCATATGATCTCTCTGATATGAGGAATTTGAGAGGCAGGGCAGGGGGGTTATGGGAGGTAGGGAAGGGAAAAATGAAACAAGATGGGATCAGGACGGAGACAAACCATAAGAAACTCTTAATCTCAAGAAACAAACTGAGGGTTGCTGGGGAGGTGGGGGAGTAGGGAATAGGGTGGTTGGGTTATGGACACTGGGGAGGGTATGTGCTATGGTGAGTGCTGTGAAATGTGTAAGCCTGATGATTCACAGACCTGTAACCCTGGGGCAAATAATACATTATGTGTTAATATAAATAAATGAATGAATGAATGAATAAATGAATAAATAAATAAATAAATGTCCAGAGCTGGTCACCCCTTAAGATAGCAGCAGAACAAGAACACCAAACTGAAAGCAAGAGAAACACTCATGTTTAATTAACGTAACAAGAATTTTGTCATCCTTTTATCTAGAAGGAAGCTATTTTAATTTGAGCATGTATGTAAGGTTTTGTGGCATTTTGAACAATCTTATTTTGAATTTTCTTCTGGGAAGGCGACACTGTGATCTTTTCAGTGCTTAAGGCCTTGGGGGGGCTTTCTTAATCTGATCTTAATTGTGTTTTTTCACTTCCATATGTCCAGAGCCTTGTCCTGGGTCTGGCATGGAGACCGTGCTTAGTCAAGGTCTGTTGGATGAACTAATAGCTGGATGGGATATCTGCAGAACAGAATGCCGGGAAGGAGGCAAAGATGAGAGTGGGGGCGGGGGTGGTGGGAAGCAGCATTTGAGAATCTGCTGGAAACATCCGCTCCGGTGTCCTTAGAGATTGGCTGTAATTTCCACTCCTTCTGTCTTCGTTTTGGTTAGATGAGTTCACCTTACTTTCTCTGGCTTCGTTGTCTTCTCGTTCCTTTCTCTGGGTTCTGTGAAAAGTAGTTCCCTTCTCTAGTGAGTATATGAGCTGGTAATTGCTTCTTACAAGGGTCATTTTGCAAACCCACTGCCTTGTTCTGTGTCCCCAGCACTGGGGGTCTCCTGGGAGCTTTGGCTCCTGTGTGGGCTTGCGGCATTTTGGTAGCTGCTGTCTCCTTATAGCTCCTTATATTCCCTTGAACCATTTCCACCCAGACCTATAACAGAAAGATGACTGCAGATTGTTCCCATAAATAGCATCAATCTCTTCACCTTCTGGAGCTTTATCGTGTACTCTTGAGATGGAGTCCAGCTGGCTGGGTGTGAATGTGCGTTGTTTGTGCCAATTCAGTCTCGGCAAGTATTTTCATCAAAATTAGAGGCTGGAATTGCTGGCTGCTGGAGCCTCCCTGGTAACTGACTACTTTTCTGGTTAGGGGGGTGTGGGTTGTGCTCTGAGGTCTTTATGCAAGAGTACATAGTCTCAGTTATTTGCTCTTTTTTTGGAGGATGTCTTTGGATTTGGGCATTCCTTACCACATCTGGGCAAGAGAGCACCTGGTCCTGTTTGAATGTGTGGCTAGAATCAAGGACCCTCCTTGGGTAAACCTGTAAAATGGGTATAAGGTATTACCCAAATAAAACTAGGCTATAGTTAGCCCTTTCCCAGCACAGAATCATATCCAAGAGAAATCCGAATCCAAATCCCATAAAAGCCTTGAAAAGTAAAGTATGGTTAACTCTACATTTTGCTTTACAATTGACCTTACCATTACAGAGCACATATTCTCTCTCCTAAAGTCTCACTTCTTTTTTTTTTTTTTGAAAGATCTTATTTATTTATGTGACAGACAGCAATCACAAGTAAGCAAAGAGGCAGGCAGAGAGGGGGAAGCAGGCTCCCTGCTAAGCAGAGAGCCCGATGCGGGGCTCGATCCCAGGACCCTGAGGTCATGACCTGAGCCGAACGCAGAGGCTTAACACACTGAGCCACCCAGGCATGTCTGAAGTCTCACTTTGTAAGAGCTTCCTCCAATTTTCCTTTTTTCTCTGAGAATCTCCACCCTCATACATGCCCTTTATTACCCTCTCCCCTCTTAGGGCACTAGTATCTTTTTAAAATTTTAATGGAGGCACAATTCACATAACATAAAATTAATCATTTTGCTTTATTTCTTTTTAGGTAGGCTCCAGGGCCGGCGTGGAGCCAATACGGGGCCTGAACTCACAACCCTGAGACCAAGACCTCAGCTGAGATCAGGAGTCGGAAGCTTAAAATTAATCATTTTAAAGTGTACAATTCTTTTTTTGAAAAAAGATTTTATTTATTTGGGATAGAGAGACAGAAACAAAGCATGAGCAAGGGGAGAGGGAGAGGAGGAAGCACATTCCCTGCTGAGTGGGGAGCCCAATGCAGGCCATTCCCAGGACCCCAAGATCATGACCTGAGCCAAAGTCAGACGCTTAACCAACGGAGCCACCCGGGCGCTCCTAAAGTACACAATTCAATGGCATTTAGAACATTCACAATGTTGTGCTACCGTCAGCTTTATCCAGTTCCACAATATTTTCATCACCCCAAAAGGAAACCCTAGCTCCGTCAAGCAGCCATCCCCCATTCCCCTTACATTTGTGCTTTGTGTAAGTTCCCTAGGTGATTCTAAAGGGTGACCAGAGTTGAGAACCATCAGCATCAAATAATCCCATATTTCCTGGGGCTTCCTTTGCTGACATCGCCACTCTTTACCCTGGCAGACTAAGCAGCCAGCCAAGCCAAAGACCCTTCATAGAGATGTGGGGGCAAAGTCTGTTTTTGGCTCCAGTCACACAGCAACCCTATTCTTAGCATTTCTCTCCTTCTCCTGTCCCACGCACCTATATTCCACTCTCATGGGCCCCGCTCTCAAGCAGCTGTTAGCTGAGTCCTCTCTAAGGTAAGAATCCCCAGCTTTGCTGCCCCACCCCTGGTCTGAGCTAAGATTGCAAGATCCCTGACGTGTTGCCTATGAATTGAGAGAAAAGCCTTTCAGACTCCAAGGAACCCCTCTCTAATGGTATACTTCAGGCACTAGACATGTGGGGAAAGGGAAGGACTGTTTGGGGACAAAGAAGCCTTTCCCAGTTTGTTCATTACCTATGAATGAGGCATGTACTGAAGAAACTGGCTGGAAGATCGTTTTGGTCACCAGTTACTTAATCTCTCAGAGCCTGTATTCTCACCTGAAAAATGAGGACAATAAAACTGACCCCAGGGACGCCTGGGTGGTTCAGTCCGTTAAGCATCTGCCTTCCGCTAAGGTCAGGATCTCAGGGTCCTGGGATCAAGTCCCACATCCGGCTCCCTGCTCAGTGGGAAGCCTGCTTCTCCCTCACCCTCTGCCCCTCCCCACCAGTCATGCTCTCCCTCTGTTGCTCTCTCAAACAAACAAACAAAAAAAACCCCAAACACACAAACAAAAACCACCAAAACAACAACAACAACAACAACAAACTGACCCCAAAGGGTTGTATTTCAAAAGTTGCAGCCACAGAAATTATTCTGGTTGAAGATGAATTTATTAAAAGGATACTGGTTTGTTCGTGGAATTGCTAGGAGGCCTGGAAAACCCGAGATTCTCCCTGGAGAGTCACAATGCCCCAAAGCAAGCAGCAGAACCAGGGGAACTGCTCCTACTGTCACCAAGTACCACCTGCTGTGGCTTACCCTGCCACAAGCCCTGGCACTCAGAGTGCGGTGTCCTGTTTGCTTGTCACCTGGAAACTATGGGTTGCTGCCATGCTCACTCCACTACAGCCAAAATGAATTTCCCACAGTCTCTGCCTCTTTGTGTCACAATTCAAAGCGCGTCTCAGGTTCACCTGCTTGGCCAAGCCCAGGCTGCGGGCCAAGATCCACAGAGAGCAAGCACCTGGCATGTGTAGCCTGTAGAATGGGAGAAGGTCCCGCCTCCCACCAGGACTCATGAAGGTGGAAGATTCCCTAAAAGAAGGGATGGGGTCTGGATACTGGAGAGCCAGAAATGAGGGCAAGTGTTCCTCTCCAAATTGTGGGGATGAGCAAGACGGACTGTATGGAAAGCACATTGTAAGCTCTAACGCTCACACGGGTGTTAGTTACAAGCACTGCCAATTCACACGGTTACTTATTCACGTATTTCTTACGCATTCCACCATGTTGCTTAACTCACTGCATTACGGCACTTCCTCTTCCTTCTTCTTTCCTTCTGTCTCATACATACTTACTTACGTGCTCCCCCTCCTCCTCCCCACCCCCGCAGGACAGGGTACATAGATATATATACCTCATAAATGTTGAGAGAGTAAAGTGTTCCAGTGCTAGTATGGTGATGCATGTTGGTATAGGCTGGTTGTCTTTCCAGCTTCCATTCTCCTCTTACTTTTTGCCCTAGGCTCTGATTTCCATTCGGGGATCCATGCAGTGGCTGGGATCAGATTCGGTTCGGAGCACCAGCTATGGAGTGCATAGCCTTAGTTAAGCCAATCAGTGTATTCCATCTCGCCCGTAGTGATTGGTTTAGGGGTGGCCATGTGACCTAAGCTGATCCAATCCAAATGAAACTCAGCAATATTAAGAGGACAAGGGTACCCTCTGTTTCTTGCTGAGTACGGACGAGAAAGCATGGAGTGTGGGGGAGCTTCGGACAGCCCTCGTGGGACCACAAAGGGAGACAAACTTAGAATAAAGTGAGCATTGCAGAAGGCAGGTGCTTGGTGACCAATTTAGTCACAGGGTAAAACTATGCCTCAATGCAGACTTCTCAGTTATATGAGCCAATAAATTCCATTTATTATTGAAGTTAGAATGAGTCAGGTTTTCTCATATGTATAACTGAAAGTATTTGATACTTGCTTCCCTCCCTTTCTACCTCATGAGACTAGAACTTCTGTCCATTTGGTGCTGGCTAATAGCGAGTTGTTTTGTTTTGTTTTGTTTTGTTTTGTTTTTGGAAATACAGATCCAAATCACTGTGGTGGCATCATGATTGGGCAGCAGCATTTCTACAACCTAGAAACAAGTCTAACTAAAATTTAAAGAACAGACCTACCTAACCAAGGTAAATTGAAAGCGATTTCAATCAACATCTTTCATTTCTCTTTGGCCTGGAAAGATACTGACTCCGAGGACGTAAGAGCAAACTCTATGAAAACAAAAACAAAAAACAAACAACAAAAACATAAAGCAAAATGTATTCCATCTAACTCACAGAGAGAAGTTCTGTGGCGTTACACCTTATCTGGGTGATCTTAAAGCAGGTTTTCTAGAAGCACAGTCTGGGGCAGGGATTCTTGGATGAATGATTTACTGAGGAAGTGCCTTCAGGAGAAACCTACAAGGGATTAAAGGAAGGCAAGATAGAGGAAGAAGCTAAGAAAAGATGAAAGAACTCTTACTTAGCCTGATTCCATGTAAAGCTCTGGGTCATAAATTGCTCCTAAGTTTTCCCATCCAAAGGCAAGGGACCCTGCATCTATGACCCTGGTGGAATAGCGGAGTGAGGAGTGGGGAGGGGCACACAGGCCGCGTGTGTAACTTGACAGATATTTCTGGGCAAAGCATTTCCTGTCAGCTAAGGAAAAAATCTTCCAGAAAAGGGTGCAGGAGTAACAGCAGCTAGGGGATGGATATGCTGGCTTGGTAAAGAGGATCTGGGCAGTGAACCAACAGCATCTGCAAGAACTGATGTGGTCAAATCTTCTCTCAAAATTTTCTTACTTCACCCATCTTGAGGCTTCATTCCCTTTTTAAAAATTCCCCTTCAGAAATTAAATCGTTCTTGTGTTTTGCTGCTGGGAACAACAGCAGCACATTTGTGAAAATTCTAATTGGATATTGCTTCATGTTTTCTTCATCCTTGTCTCTTGTAGGCACATTTTTGTCAGTTTCTCTAACTCTTCTTTAAATGGACGTGTCTCTACAGCCCTCAGTTAATTCTCTAGTTAATTCCTCCACAGGCACTCACCAAGTGTCTGGTCACCTGAAAAATGCCTTTCATTTCTTTGTTAATAACCACTAACCCCGTAAAATTGGTTTTCCACATTCTTCTTTTTAAGATTTTATATATTTGAGAGAGATTTAAGATTTTCTTTATTTGAGAGAATGAGAGAGAGAGAGAGAACATGAGAAGGGGGAGGGTCAAAGGGAGAGGCAGCCTCCCCACTGAGCAGGGATCCTGAGGCAGGACTCAATCCTGGGACTCCAGGATCATGACCTGAGCCAAGGGCAGTGGCTAAGCCAACTGAGTCACCCAGGCGCCCCATTTTTCCACAGTCTTCAAACAGTTTTCACCAACATACATTTCTACTTCTGTTTTAGACTTGGTTGCTTGTTTCTTTCAAACTCTCTTGTTGTAGGTTAGATGCACACACCAAGTATGGACAGCTCAGAGTGGGCTGAACGAAAGGAGCCCCAGGGTGTGACGGCAGGAGCTCTGGAAAGATTCTGCACATAGGGCTGGAGTTCCCAGCTCTGCCGTGTGTCTAGCTATGGGACTTGTCTGAGCTGGTTAGTGGCAGCTTAAATCTAGAAACTTTTTAGGTTGCCCTGCTACCCCTAAAGAGTTGTTGTGCACATGAATGAAATAACATATGTGAAAGCACGTGTAAGGTGATATGGTTACACAAACTAGGCATTGACATCATGTCTTTCTTTCCAATCCCAAGTTTGCTTTCATATGGTTACTTTGGATCAGAATGAGATGACTTAATCTCTTACTCGTGCGTGTTTCTTGGCCTGCGAGGTGCTAGGACTGGACATACTCTTGTAGAGGCAACCAAGAGCAAGTGGTCACTTGTCTGGGTGAGTTAACACTAGAGGAACTTGGGCATGGAACAAAATTCAAGTGAAATGGAGAATGTAACTGTGATCCAGTCTTTCCCTCGTCTACATTCGTCTTCTCAGGGGCCTCCCATCCCTTTAAGCTGGCTTTTCGGAACTCAATTCTTTGGACTCTAACTATACTTTTTAGGCTCCCAGATGATCTCCTCAACAAACAAACAAACAAAGAAACCCTTCTGTTCCATGTCCCATTAGCTTTGAGGTATAGAGGACATGATAAAAACAGCTGGTCCCTATTATGTATCAATGACTAAAAAAAAATAATAAAAAAATAAGTATCAAAGACTGAAAACTATTATTAGTCTCCATTTCTCTCTCCCACCTTCCTGTCTTTTTTCGAACTTCTGACACCTACTATAACATCCTTACTCTCTGCTGATGGCCTTATTTCCCATTTCATTAAGAGAAGCAGGGCACCTGGGTGGCTCAGTTGTTAAGCTTCTGCCTTGGGCTCGGGTCATGATCCCAGGGTCCTGGAATCGAGCCCCACATTGGGCTCCCTGCTTGGTGGGAAGCCTGCTTCTCTCTCTCCCACTCCCCCTGCTTGTATTCCCTCTCTCGCTGTGTCTGTCTCTGTCAAATAAATAAAATCTTTAAAAAAAAAAAAGAAAGAAAGAAAGAAAGGGGTGCCTGGGGGGCTCAGTGGGTTAAGCCTCTACCTTCGCCTCAGGTCATGATCTTGGGGTCCTGGGATCGAGCCCCGCTTCGGGCTCTCTGCTCAGCAGGGAACCTGCTTCCTCCTCTCTCTCTGCCTGTCTCTCTGCCTACTTGTGATCTCTCTGTGTCAAATAAATAAATAAAATCTTAAGAAAGAAAGAAAGAAAGAAAGAAAGAAAGAAAGAAAGAAAGAAAGAGAGAGAAAGGAAGAAAAGAGAAGCAATCAGAGAATATCCAGTGCTCTACACCTCGCCTACCCACTTACTTGTATCTATGCCCATGTATTCTGGGTGACTACAGATCAAGGATCCGTGGTCCTACCGAAGGCCAGCCCTTCCACTGGTGGATTAGATCCTGTGACTTCAGCCATTTTCCGCCCTATTGTATCATCAAATTTTCCCTCTTTACTACATCATTCCCATTAGCACACAAACAACCTTTCTCCCACCTTAAAAACAAAAAACAAACCCGTTCTCAAATATTATTTATTTATTTGACAGAGAGAATGATAGAACACACGCAGGGGGAACAGAGGAAGAGGGAGAAGCAGGCTCCCCACCAGGCAGGGAGCCTGATGCAGGGCTCCAAACCAGGACCCCTGGATCATGACCTGAGCAGAAGGCAGACTCAACGACTGAGCCAGCCAGGCACCCGCTCCTAGTCTCTCTTGAACCCTGTCCATTCTGGTTTTTCCTGCACCACTCTGCTACAGCTGCTCTTACAAAGGTTACCAGGAACTTGTGCATTGCTAAATCCAAAGATCAATTCAATTTCGTCTTCATCTTACAGAGATTTTCTTCTGCCTTCCTTGTCTTGGATCATGGCAAGGCCTTCCATCTGGGCACTCTCGCTAGCTTGTGAAGTCATCTTTTTCTTCTTTTTCTTCCCTCTTACCCATGCAGTTGTTCAATCTTGTCAATCCAACAACCCAAACATCTTTCTTATTTATCTTTTCCTTTCTAACCTCGAAAAGCTTGCCAGACAGCTCTTGTCCAGACGGTAACTACTCTTTAGCCCTCCCCACACAGCCCCTGCAATTCTCTTGCTAGAACAAAGATGTAATCCACACCACTCCCCTCAAAGTTTCCCATTTCCTGTGCAATAAAGCAACGCCCCCCCCCAGCATAGTACTGAAGTCCTTTCACCATCTGGCCCCAGCCTGCCTTCACAGCTCCTCTCAACACATCTTATATTCTAGCCACCATTCACAACCTGCCACTGTCCCTCTACCCTTGCCGGTCCCTCTGCCTAGACTGCCCCTTTCTCCATTTTTTTTCCTATTTGAGATTTCATTTCTAATGATCTCTGAAAGCTTGTAATATGCAAACTATGCCATAAATATTACACATGCATTGTTTCATTTGATTATCAGAAAACAGAAATAACTTTACCAGCTGGGGTGTGGGGTGCCTGGGTGGCTCAGTCATTAGTGTCTGCCTTCGGCTCAGGTCATGATTCCAGAGTCCTGGGATTGAGCCCCGCATCGGGCTCCCTGCTCAGCTTGAAGCCTGCTTCTCCCTCTCCCACTCCCCCTGCTTGTGTTCCTTCTCTCTCTCTCTGTCAAATAAATGGATGAAATCTTAAAAACAAAAAACAAACAAACAAACAAAAAAAAAACCCAGCTAGGAAATGGTTGATCTAGGATTTCAGCTTGGTTCATGATCTGACAGTATTGGTGAAAATTTCTCTGACTCATCACAATTAGTTGCCTTTTCCTGTGTTCCAATAGCGTTTGTTGTTGTTGTTTTGTTTCATTTTAGTTCACTACACAAAAGCAGTTTTATTACAGAGGTTAAACATACAGACTCTGAAGCCAGACTCTATGGGTTTGAGCCCTAGATCTGTGGCTTGTCAGCTGTGAGACCTTGTGCCTCAGCCCTTTTATCTTTGAAATGGGAATGATAATAGTACCTTCTTCTTCAGGATAGTTGTGAGGATTAAACGCATCAGCCAACAGAAAGGGTTTAGCACAGTGCCTTTGCATAGCTCTGGCCCTATGGGTACACGCTGTCCTGTCTATGTTTTATCTTCCTCACTAGACTCTGGCCTCCTGGAAGAGGAGAATCTCTCATTCATCTTCCAGTCCTCCTGTGCCCAGCAAAGCAGATCTTTCACTAGAGTAGGTGCTCCATAAACCTCTACCAAACTGAATTTGTAAGTTTACGGATGTTTACGTCAGACAGTGTGACATTTACAAGTTCATGGTTTACGCTGTTCTTCAGTTACCTTCAAGTCTTTTTAAGAAAGTGATTATCAAAGTCAACAAGGCCATCCAACAGCTCCACCTTGTTTTGAAAAGTCCAGGTCTTTACTGCTCTGCTTCTGTGAACAGGAAGCCTTTTCACCTTCAAGCTTTTCCCAACTTCCTTCATTTGTGAGGCCAACACTTTCCCTGTGGGGGAGGAGGAAAGGGACACCTGTCACAAGGTTCAAGACGTCTCTGGAACAGCTAGAGGTATGTAGCTGGAGGTTTTTCCTCCAGTGAGCCGTGGCCAGGGTCAGGTTTCACTTCTAGCCACTGGCACAGTGTATCTGCTAGGACTGGAGGCTCTAGACCTGAGAGAGGTCTGAGGATTCCTGGGAGGGCTCAGGCTCAAGTCACATCACATTGTCTCACTGCCCTCAAGCTTATTTATTTACATTTCAAGGCTGCTTCCCTAGGTGAGGTTGTGGGAGTGAGGTGGCAGGAAGAGGTTTCAAAGGAGAGCAAAAATAGTAGAAAAGGAAATATTTGATTAGAGGTTAACATGTCCCCTGGGGTTTCTTTGATTTAGATTATTGTAAAAGTGCATCCGTAATGATTAAGCACTCCCCAGGGAGAAGTGGTCTCTGTACCAAGTGGGGGCTTCTGTTCCTGATGAGTTATGCTGCTGTCTATGATGTGGACTCAACCAAACGAGGCATTTATAGCACCAGTCACAGTGACTGTGCTAAAGTCATCATCATCACCTAAGCCTGAGCTCTCTTCTCTCCTGTATCTTGGTGAACACCTGCAAAAGTTGCTTAGGCTGTAACTTGGAGTCAGCCTACAGTCCTCTCTTTCGGCCACCAGACCTTATATACTTCCTCTCCCAAAAGTCTTTCATATCCATTTCCTTGTCTCTGCTTCCATTGGCATCGCCTTTGAAGGTTAAAGGCTTCATCATGTCCTCTTGGATTGTATCTTCCTCACGAGTTTTTTGGTCTCAAGCCCTAGGCCTTTGACTCCATTCTCTATGTTAGGGTCAAGGGGATTTTTCAAAATTAAAATCTACCTGGTTTACAATCCATCCATGGCTCCCCATGGCCTTCTGTATTATGTATTCCCCAGACCCTGGCTTGTGAGACTTTTCGGGTTCTGATCCTGCTTCTCTGGCTTAGGTCCTGTCAGGTCACCTCCACACCTGTGAGTACCTTCACATCTGTAATCTTGATCTGCACCCAGTCCTCAGAACATGGAGTAAGTGTTCTCAGGCCTTGCAGTTTTCTGGGCTTGCTCCTCCTTCTGCCCAGAATTCCTCCTCTCCCCTTCAGCTTTTCTTCTCCTTTTCTCCTCCTCAGGTTGAATGAGGTTTCCCTCATATCATACCTGAATATCTCTATCAGAGACTGTATCTGATCTCTATCTTACCAGCATCTGGCTCTGACATACAGTAGATGCTCAATAAATATTTGACAGAGAAATGAATTAATGCTTTACTAGTCATATTAGGGTTCAATCATAGTTCAAGAAAGGCCTTGAAATGCCTGGCTCTGAAAGAAGGAAATACCACAGTTATTGTAATTATGTTGTTAGATGGGTAAAATTTCACAATTGATACAAAAATTGTGAGGTTTTGTGTTTCTTCAAGCTAAAGTGACTGAAGTTTATTTTAAAAACCAGTTTAAAAGGCCTTGTCTCTAGATGATTAAAAATAACCTATTTGCCAGCTTTGACAAAACATTGAGTTCAGGAATTATACTCACCAAGCAAGTGTTTCCAGAAATGTCATACCTGCTTCTTTAAGAATGTCATTATAAGGCCACAATTAAATAACTCTTTCAGGAGAGTTGTGAGAGGGAAGAAAGTGAACTATGAAATGAAATCTGCCGACAGAGGGCTGAGACCAGCACACACAAGAATTAGTGGCAGTGAAATAAACTGGAGTGACATATAAGGACATATATACATTATACATGATTATACATTAACACAAAGGGAGCTAAAAACTGGAATGGACTGCCTTGTGAGGTGAGCTCTAAGTGTCCCAGTGTCCCACTGTCCTCAGTGGCTTGCACGGCACTGGGCTCAAGCCAAGGCAGGACGGCTCCAGTGAAAAGGGAGCGGGGTGGAAACGGCTAGGGCGTCCTTTGGCTCTTTCAAGGTAGATTCTTTCGAACCTTTTGATTATTATTTTTTTTATTGTAGTTCTTTGATTCTTTGGAATCTTTTGATTCTTTCGATTCTCAGTTCGAATCGTTAAAGCGCAGCGGGGAAAAGCTGTAACAAAGATGGGAAGGGAGCTAGTAAGAGTACTCAGAGAAAAGTGGGTGAGAATTTAAGTGGTAAGCCATAAAGGAGAGATTGCGCGAGTAGAGGAAACGCGGAGCAAACGCAAAAGAGGAAACGGGGAGGAGGGAAAGCGAGGGAGAGGAACACGAGGGAAGGAAGAGAGCGACGAAACTACTCCGGGACGGGAGGAAGGCACGCCCAGAGCGAAGCTGCTGCTTTAAGGAAAGCCCCGCCCCCTGCGTGACGCAGCAGCAGACCCGTCCACGATTGGCTGCGACTGGAGGGCGGGAGGGGGGTTGCTAGGCGCAGAGGGGATCCGGCGGGCCCCCGCCTCCCGGAGCGCGGAGCCGCGGGAGCCGAGTGGGGATTAGCGGCGCTGGTGGAAGATGGCGAGGGGCTGGGACGCGCGGCCGCCGTGGCGGCCCGGGCGCCTCCAGCTTCTGCTGTGCCTGCTGCCGCTGCTGCTGCGGAACCCGGCCTGGGCAGCGCACATCAAGAAGGCGGAGGCGACGACAACTACGACGAGCGCAGGCGCCGAGGCGGACGAGGGCCAGTTCAATCGCTACTACCACGAAGAGGAGCTAGGCTCGGCTCTGAGGGAGGCGGCGGCCGCGGGGCCCCCGGGCCTGGCCCGCCTCTTCAGCATCGGCAGCTCGGTGGAGGGTCGGCCGCTGTGGGTGCTGCGCCTCACGGCCGGCCTGGGGCCGCCGCCTCCTGACGGCGACTCGGGGCCCGACGCGGCGGGGCCGCTCCTCCCCGGCCGACCGCAGGTGAAGCTAGTGGGCAACATGCACGGCGACGAGACCGTGTCGCGCCAGGTGCTGATCTACCTAGCCCGCGAGCTGGCTGCTGGCTACCGGCGCGGGGATCCGCGCATCGTCAGCCTGCTCAACACCACCGACGTGTACGTGCTGCCTAGCCTCAACCCCGACGGCTTTGAGCGCTCCCGGGAGGGAGACTGCGGCCTCAGCGATAGTGGCCCACCCGGGGCCAGCGGTCGCGACAACAGCCGCGGCCGTGACCTCAACCGTAGCTTTCCCGACCAGTTCAGCACCGGCGAGCCCCCAAACCTGGATGAAGTGCCCGAGGTGCGCGCCCTCATGGACTGGATGCGCAAGAACAAGTGAGTGTCGTAACCCTAACCCTCCACCCCCACCCCAACTCGCCCACCCGCGTGAGCCTGCGGGGTCAGAGCCTGAGTGGGCATTACGACAGTGCACTCAGTAAGGCATTCAAACAGTGCTTGCTTGCAGGCCCAAGAGACGGGGGTAGTGAAGGTGGAAGGCGACACCTGGTAACCGGCCCAGGGCCCAGGCCGCTTAGTCTCTTTTCCCACTAATAGTCCAAGAAGCGCTGCATAAAGGCTGTCATTTGTTCAACCGATGCAAAGAGCGGTTTGGCTAGAAGCGAGACTTCTTTCCGACATTCTGGTCCCTATTGTCACAGGATCATAGAATATGAGCAGTAGAAGAGAACTTAAGGATAACTCCATAGGTCAGCTCACTCATTTTATAGATAAGCCGTTAATATTGCTATTATTACTGTAGGCACTGTGCTAAGTAAGCTCTTTCCCTGGACTGCATGATCTCACTTGATGTTGGTCACAACCTCATGAAACAGACATCGTTAATATCCCTGTTTTGCATAAAGGGGAAATTGAGGGTCAGAGCGGTTAAATAATGTACACAGTAGGAAGTGTAGCTGGGACTTGGATGCAGGCAACTGACTCTTTGTCAGTGCCCTTAACAGCTGTAGAGGGAGGCTGTAACCCATTAATGATAAATGACACTCTCTGGGTCTTGGTTATTTGAAGGAAACTGGTTCTCTTCTAGTCTCTACTTCTGACTCAGCTAGGGAGCATATGGCTATGGCTGGAGAACTTGCACAGAGCTGGTACTTTCATCTGTGAGCTGCTTCATTTTAGCTTCTCTGAGAGGTTTCTGATGTCATTTGTGTACTTTATTAGTGGGCCAGAGCTGAATGGCTAATTATCACATTTAATACCTTAAGTGTTATTAAGCACTGTGTGCGTTGTAAAAAATTAAAAGCAATAGGACCTCAAGAAATTGATACATAACAAGAGAATATTATAAATATCTGTGAGATGTGTTTATGTACCCAGTTAAACTTTACAGGAATTGTTCCTACTGACAAAATGTGTGTGGGCTGCAGTAATATTCCATCTTTGTGGAAGAGGTAGAACTTGAACTGTGTCTTGAGAGATGAGTAGGATTTTCAGCAAAAAGGAGGAGGGGAGGAATAAAAGAAGAGAGAACTTACTCCAGATGGAATAATGTCTGAAGTGAGCATGTACTTCTCTTTTCAAAAGCTTTGCCAGCTTCCCTTTTTCAGCTTTGCCCCCGTATCCCCATTTTTGTCTTTCATAAGGCTTGTGAGGCAATAGTTAATCTTTCCATCTTGATTTAAAGGTTTCTAAGTGACAGATACAATAAAAGTAATCATGAATAGAGAAGTTTCTCTCTGGGACTTGGGATCATCTTGTCTACAAGACTTCAAGGCATGTAACAGACCTAGAAAATTCATAGGCATTATGACACTCCTAGATTTTTTTTTTATCTTCCATCTTTCACTTTGCTCCTCCTTTTGAGATCCCTTGTAGATATTTAATTTCACATACATATTCTGGGAAGAATTTTTTTTTTCTTGTAAAGATAACCATGTCATGAGCTCTGAACATTTGCCTAAGAAACATGACTTTAATGTATATCTTGCTATCAGAATCTATGATGGCCAGGGCTTTTCTGAGATGATATAGCGAATGAACTGTTTGCATTGCTTAAATGAAAATGCCCTGTCATGACCCTTGCAGGGATATAAATTCCGTGACTAGATTTTTCTCATCATTATTAGTTCTGCGGTGACCAGAAATGAAAATGAGCTTTGCCTTGGTGCAAGTCACCTTGAAGCTATACCAAAAGCCTTAAATTTTAAATGTGGAACCAAAAAATTTGCTCTTGGTTAACTTTTTCATATCATAGTGTTTAATGATTATAAGTTTTGGTTGGGCCAGTTAGTTCAATGGTAGGAGCTTGTGATGAATTTACAAGTTAATCTGTGTTTTTTGGCATTACGCAGAAAGTCATTTGGTTCTGTGGGTATGGACTATCCCAGTCACAATGAACCACGTTTCGAACATGTAACTCTAATAAGAAGGGAAGGTAGGTGCCTATATAGGGTGAAAAGTACATCCATCCATCCTCACTTTTCACAAATAAACTCAAAATGCATATTCTTTAGTGATAAATTAGTAACAGGACACTGATATATAAATAAAATTAGAAGCACAAGCATACACACAATCTGAGATTGATTCCTGGAGTCAGCTCTGTGAATAGGAAATTTAAGAACTGAACACATCAGTCTAAATGGGAAAATTACCTTTTTCAGTGTATTTTCTGAAATCATTTGAATAATTTCTAGATATGTTATTCACCTGGCTAGATTAGAAGTAGATTTTTGTTGCTATTTTGGGTATGTAAGAATTTAAGACTAATCTCAATAACTTCTGCTTAGGATAGTGAATTTTATTTTCTTTATTTACCTTATACTTCATCCAGTGGTGTTTCTGTATTATTGATAATTGACACATACTTAGGAAAATATATAAGATTTTAGCCCCATCATGAAAATAAAGATTTTATAGTTTTCTTGGCCCCCATTTTTGGCATACGAGGCTTCTCTAATTAAGTATATCTGCTTAGACTTTAATAGGAGAGTAGCATATAAGTGATGTTTCGGTATGTTGTTGAAAAGTATTATCTTATGGCTGGTGGTGGGTACAAACTACTGTTGAGGGCCTTGTGTTATATCTGTAGTTTCCTGAATCTTTAGAATTTATTGTATCAGACTCAAGTTCTCATAATTTTTATTTATTTATTTATTTTTATTTATTTTTAAATTTATTTGAGAGAGAGAGAATGAATGCAGGAGGGGAGGGACAGAGGGAGAGAGAAAATTTCAAGCAAACTCGGCACTGAGCTGGAGATGGGGCTCGATCCATGACCCTGAGATCATAACCTGAGCCAAACTCAAGAGTCGGACACTTAACCCACTGAACCACCCAGACACCCCTCAAGTCCTCATAATTTTTGTTTGTTTGTTTTGGTTTTGTTTTTTTGTTTGTTTTGTTTTATTAACATATAATGTATTATTAGTCTAGTCCTCATAATTTTTTTAAAAGTTATTTGTAGGGTTATCTGGAGAGCACAATAGAGTTAACTTAAAGATTGACTTTTTAACATCTATAGATCTTTATTTATAATATTTATAATATGTTTAGGAGGTACCTTAAATCTTATGCAAGGAATAATATATGATCTGAAGTCAAGTATGAGGAACATTTAAAAGAATTGATTTGCATGGAAGCCATAAGATACTTTTCAAATAAAATTGGATTGACATGCAAAGTTGGTTTGATAAAGACTAAAAATGATAAACTTCTAGCTACTGTAATAGGTATCACTTTGTCTTGAAATCCTTATAAGAGTGTCATTCATACTTTTAAGACTACATAAGTCAAGTAAGGAAAATCTAACAATTGAATTTTATCACCCAAGCAGATTGCAAATATTTTGTTGTTCTTGAAGTATTCAGTTAGACCATTTTAATTTCTCTGAGAAGCATTGCCAGAAATGCCAAACAGTGAAAACAGCATTTAGTAGAAAATCTCAGACGGACTTTAAAGTTTTAATTGAAAATATACAATTAAAGTGGCTTGCTTCATTTATTTAGAATATGCAGTTACCCATTTTATTTTACAAGAATATGAGTGCCATGAGGACAGTTTTATGTTTGTTTGTTCCTGTTGTATTCCTTAGTGCCTAGAACGTTTCGCACATAGTTGACATAGTGGCCGAATGGATTACCTGAACTGGGCTAGCCTTCTCATATCTTTCCCAAAATCAGAGCGGAAGAGAAAAGTACTTAAATTACTTTAGACATAAAAATCTGAAGTAAATTGATAATACCTTAGTGGTGAGGGCCAGATGGGTAGAATAGAGTTTAAATGTTAAAATATATACTTAGGCTTTGTTTCTGTGTCATTCTATCACCCAAGAGCTAGCACTGGTTGTGGGGAGTAGAATGAAAGTCTGAAGGCAGTGATTCCCTGATTCCCTAAGTAGGATGCTAGATATCTTCAAAGGAGTGAACATTCGTTGAGCAGAAGATATACAGCAGTGGTTGTGCTGAAGGTGTTGTACATGTAATAATTCTTATAACAACCCTGGGAAGGAGGTAGCTTCAGCCCCCATCTTACAAATGAGAGAGACACTGGGGTTCAATGACTTTAGAGGCAGTAACTTCTTCCTGATCATATTTTATTACTGGCGATATCATATTTATTACTGGTGACATCATATTTATTACTGAGTGACAGCTCTGGGAGACTGAATGTTCTTGCCCACATTTGCCTGGCTCCAAAACCTGAGCTATTGCTGCTCTACCAAGTGGCATTCTCTGGTGTCTGGAAGATTGCTAATTATAATTATATATGTTAGTTTTTAACTAGTCTCTTTTCATAGTCTATTCTAGTATTTAGTCACTGTTTTTATTGGCTGAGTTTTATCTTCTGATGAACAGATTCTGTGTTACAAGTAATTGTCACTTTTTGATATTTTCTGGGATGGTACTGATCACGCTTAAAATAACCTTTCAAATTAGACATACTATAGGTTTAAGTTTCTTTGAAGCATATAGAAAGAAACGTTATATATAACCCCCTTTAGAATGTCTGTAGGTCAGTTCATCAGCCACCAAAAGGCAGAAGCAAGAAAATCCAATTTAAAGTGCAAAGAGGAAAGTGTTTAATCTGTAGTCACTTTAATAGTTTGAACTGTTCCATGAAGGAAAGATGTATAAATAGGACTTCAGCATGTTTTTGCTTTTACTTTCACCATAAAAGGAGTTCTTCAGTATTTCTGTATCTATAAATTTCACCAAATTATAAATTGGTTCACTTAGAAGTAGAAACATTAAAAAAAACTGTTTCTTTTATGGGAGCAGCCCTGTCTCCATGTCAGTTTATTTTTTAATGGACCAATCAGAAACCTTGGGCTTAGAAAGCTGCTTCTATGGTGATGCACTGAAGGACTAATCTTCTCTGTGCTATATTGTTTTTCTCTGAAAGCAGCTCACTGTATCAGGTTCTCCCCACCCCCAGTCTTCTCAACTGTGGCTTCTCTCTTGAAAATGTGAATTTAGTGTATTGTGAAACTGGAGTCAGGCAAAACACATACTTTTAAAATTAGACTCCCTACCTTTAACATTTTGGGATAGTAAATATAAAAAATCATGAAGGTTATTAACCTAACTCACATATTCAACACATATTTATACAAGCCATGTGTTCTACAATGTTAACATGTTACGAAATACAAGTATTAGGTTGAACTCTATGAAATTGTCACTTTTGTAGGTCAAGAAGTAACTGAACACTGGCAAGTTCATACTGTTAAACCTAACACCTATATTTGAATTCCCTGAATTAGCTGTCTCCCGGAATGTTAATTTATACTGTTACTCAGCTACTTTTTCAATGACGGCAAAATTCTTTAAAGTTACTTGAGGTTAAGTTGCATAAATTGCCAGAAATTTGTTGAACTGATGATGTTTTCTTTCCTTTTCATTCATTGTTGTTGTTCTGCTTCCAGTAGCTGATAGTGTTGTCTCTTCTAGTTCTCTAAGAGATACATGAGTTCATTTATGAAAGATGTAGAATTTTTAAATACATGGCATTTTCTGTACCTTTTTTTTTTTTAGTGACATGTGCTTTGGTTTTTTTCAAAGGTTTGTGCTTTCTGGAAATCTGCATGGTGGCTCCGTGGTAGCAAGCTATCCTTTTGATGACTCTCCAGAACATAAGGCCACTGGAATCTATAGCAAAACCTCAGATGATGAAGTCTTTAAATACTTGGCAAAAGCCTATGCATCAAACCATCCCATAATGAAAACTGGTGCCCCTAATTGTCCAGGAGAGGAAGACGAGACTTTCAAAGATGGGATCACAAACGGCGCACATTGGTATGATGTGGAAGGTATGGAAAGCCCTGAATTTGCTATATTTTCCCCTTTATCATTTGGTTTTCTCTCTCTTTTTCTTCTCCCCTTCTCCTCCCCTCCCCTCCCCTGCCCTTCCCTCCCTTCCTCTGCCCTCCCCTGCCCTCCTGTAAGCTGTGTGCCCAATGTGGGCATGGACTCCCCCCTCCCCACCCCACCCCACCCCACCCCCGACACCCTGACCCTGAGATCAAAAGTCACATGCTCTACTGACTGAGCCAGCCAGGTGCTCCTCATTTAGCTTTCTTGTGAATACTCTGAGTGGAAAAGAGGAAATTTTGAGGAATTCTAATTTTTAAAAATTTTCTGTTTTTTATTTTGAAATTTTCAAGCCCACAGTACAATTGAAAGACTACACGAAGGCCTATATATCCTTCATTTAAATTCACCAACTTTTGTTATTACCCTAAATGTTCCTTCTCTCCTGTCCCTTCCCCTCACACATTCTCTTTTGCCAAAGCATCCAAAAGTAGGTGCAGATTCCTTAATATTTCACCTGTAAGTACCTCAGCATGTGGTTTCCAAATACCAGAACATTTTTGTGTACAACCATATACTATTATCATAACTGAGAGGTCAACAGTAATTTAGTACTACCATCCTACATTCTGTCCAACACTCAAATTTCCTTTATTAGTCCTCAGATTTCCTTTATAGCTCCTTTTCTTCCAGATCAGATCCAACCAAAGTTCAAGCATTGCATTTGGCTCTTGTGCTTTTGTGGTTTCCCCAGTGTAGAACCATCAATATCAATACTTTCTTAATGGTAGTGAATCCTTTGAACAGTTCAGGCCAGTTGTCCTACAGAACATCCCATATTCTGGATTCTGGTCAAATTTCCCAGCAAGACTCACATAGATTACGTCACATCATATGCGGACACACGTAAGGTATCTATCTGTGCCATGCGTCCATTGCAGACATCTTAGTTAATGGGCTGACCACCAGTTCTCTCCCTTTTATATAAGGGCATGGTTTCCTTTTATATTTTAATCTATGGGGTGATCGTGGAATTTTTTTAAAAATTGTGGTTGAATACACATATATAACATGAAATTTATTTTGACCATTTTTAAGTATAGAATTAAGTGGCATTCATTACATTCACAGTGTTGTGCACCCAATGTCCTCACTACTTAAGAAAACTTTTTCAGCATCCCAAACAAACTTGGTGACCGTTAAGCCATAATTTTCCATTCCCTTCTAATCTATTCTCGGTCTCTCTGGATTTGCCTATTCTAGATATTTTGTAGAACTGGAATCATACAATGTTTGAGTTGTTTGAATCATACAATGTCGTGAGTCTGGCTTATTTTACTTAGCCTGATGTTTTCAAGGTTCTTGCAATTTGTAGCATATCTCAACACTTCATTGCTTTTTATGATGAAGAAATACTCCATTGTATGCATATACACCATTTTGTTTATCCATTCATGTATCGATGGGCACTGGATTGTTTCCACCTTTTGGTTGTTGTGAATAATGCTACTTGAATATTGGTGTACAAATACCTGTTTAAGTCCTTGTTTTCAGGGCTCCTGGGTGGTGCAGTCACTTGAGCAGCTGACTCTTGGTTTCGGCTCAGGTGTGATCTCAGGCTTGTTAGATTTGAGCCTCACATCAGGCCGAATGCTCAGTACAGTCCGCTTAGGGCTCTCTGTTCCTTCCCCTCTTCTCCTCCCACCTCTATGCATGCTTTTTCTCTCTAAAATAAATGCATCTTTTAAAAAAAGAAAAAGTCCTTGTTTTCATATCTTTTGGATATGTACTCAGGAGTGGCATTGTTGGATCATATGGTAATTTTCTCTTTAGCTTTAAGGAACCATCAAATTGTTTACCCCAGTGGCTGTACCATTTTACATTCCCATCAGTAATATATAAGGGTTCTCATTTAACACAGAATATTATTTTTAAAAGAGTTGTTAAAGTAAGTTTGTTTACCTTTTCTTTTCAAATGTTATATAAACAGCTATTGTGCTTTTTAAACTTTGGATGACCTTTGAATAATAACCTTTTTCTTTTTATGCAGTCTTAGACTATTTAATTAAGACTAAGCAGAAGGAAGAAGTTAATTCATGGAAATGTCATCTGTATAAACGTTTTCTCCTCTTAGAATCTGCTGATGGTAAAATGCCGTAGCTCTTCCTTATTTTTTTAATGGCAGTGAGTGATATTATAAAGTGTCTTATGACATTTCTTTTAATGGGCCTTTATTTAAACCTTTGGATTATTCTTTGACTTTATCTGTCAAGCACTGTTTACTCAAATTGGATCCTAAGTTTGAGGACTTGATACTTTGAGGGTCTTTTGATTCCCCTATAGTTTCTACTAATATTTCTTGTATGTAACAAACACCCACAAAGAGGTTTAAAATAATTAGAAGCCATTTCTGCCCATGACAACTAGAGATGATTTGAAAACCATTTAATTTCTTTTATAGATAAGAAACATACTTTGATGTTTAATCCCATTTCAGTCTTCAGCAAACATATTTAATAAAGTCTGGCTTTATGAACTAATGGTTTTATGATGTAGTCAAGTTGCTTCATTAATTGGAGATACCATTTAAAATAATGTGTTAAAAATAATTTACCTTTTTTTGGAGAAAATTGCAAACAGAAAGAAATTTCTAATTGATGATTAAGGAAGGCAAATCTATCTTATGCTATTTAAAAAAAATAGGGTGCTGCCTTCACAGTAATTAAGATTATTTGGTTAAATACAACATCTGAAGACGCTACATTTTGCTGCTGCCACTATTATTGTTTTAATGAACATCAACTTTTCTCCTTTTCTAGCTGGATGGTCAGATAAATTTTCTGGTTATTTCTACAACTAACTTATATCTCTTCCTACCCCAGCAATATTGAGCAGTTTTTAGAGTTTCAGCAGGGCAAATTCACTTTGTTTATCTTATCCAGGACTGCAGTGAGTAAGATATTGTGAAACCTCGTGACTAGGCATGTACTCAGACCCGGATGTCCTGGAGTAATTTGACTGCCGCTTTATGTGATGTATTTAGAAATTCTAGCTCGAAGTAGTATATACTTTTAGAGCTAAAAGCGAATATATTGATCTACTCCAACCCTTTTGCTGTATAGGAAATCAAGACCCCCGAGAGGGAATAACTTGTACAATATCATTTATTCCTTTAGCAAATAGTTGCTGAACTTCTGCCATCTCCCATATACTGTGTTAGGTAATGGCAGCCTGAACCAAACAGGAGCAATTCCTGCTGTCAAGGATTAGACCGTGTTTTAGGAGTATGGGATGCAGGGTGATCTGGCCCCACCATGTTCACATTGGTTAGTAGGGTTGACCCAGCATATCTAGCTGTCTATGTGGGTGGGCCTTGCTTCTCTCAACATGTCTCTCAAATCTGCAGGATACCTCTAGGGAATGACTATCCTAATAAGGCCTCTGAATGAGTAGTCATCCTCTGCTGCTAAAGTCTCCTTATTGTGTGAGAGCCTAAGGCAAACTTTTTCATGGAGCAGGCCCTCTTCTGCTGCTGTTGCTGCTGCTGCTGCTGCTTTTTTTTTTTTTTTTTTTTAAACCACAGTGTGCTGATTTCTTTGCCTTTTGTCTACCATTCTTTTTTCTTTCTTCACAGTTAAGGAGACATAAAAATCATCTGATGGTTTAATATGTTTATTCCAAAGCAGATTTAATGAAACTGAATGGTAGTTTTAGGTCAACTTGTAAGAATTGCTTTCTTTTAACTTATAAAATTTTAAAGAGGACAAGTAGCCCCAGGCCACCTATAATTGAAATTATATGATCAAAAGTCACAATTTGATATAATTTTTAGAAGCTTTCTTAGGCAGAATGCTGTTATATTTTTTTCTTGCAGATAGAAGGACTCTGGAAGGCAGTGTAGTATAGTGGCTAAGAGCAGAGCTTTGGAATCCTGCTGCCTTGAGTTTGAATCCCAGCTCTGCTGTTGACTAGCCACGTGTGTGAGAGAAATAGAGAGCCTACACGTGTGTGAGAGGCAGGGGTGGGGGGAGAAAGAGAAGTTTGCTCAAGTAAAGTAATTTCTCTGAGACTCATTTCCCACATACATAAAAGGAAGACAAATACTATCTACCTCATAGGATTATGAGGCTCAAGTGAGAATGGATATAAACCCTTAACCTAGCAGCTGGCATCGTGGGTGCTTATATCTGGTGGAATTTAAACTTCAGGAGGGCAGGAACTTGATTTATTCAGTTTTTAGTTTTCTGTTTCTAGCAGTTGAGCTGTGCCTGGTCTATAGAAGGTAAACAGTAAGGCTTTTTTGAATTTTGAATAAGTGAATCCTTGCATCTGAGAAATGAGTACACAGTTATTTAAAATCTTAGATGATGTGTAGACAAGATAATCTTACAAAAATTTATAAAAATATTCCTCCTAATTTTGTTCACACTCTGAGAAAATAAGTTATCTTACTGGTAGATCTGAGGTGAATGTTTTTCAAACTTTTTTTTTTTTTTAAGATTTATTTGAGAGAGAGAGTGTGTATGTGCACAAGTGGGAGGGAGAGAGAATCCAAAGCGGACTTCACACTTGGAACATGGAGGCCCACACGGGGATCAGTCTCACCACCCCGAGATCATGACCTTAGCTGAAACCAAGAGTCAAACGCTTAACTGACTGTGCCATCCAGGTGTCCTGAAACTTCTTTTTTTCCTGAAACTTTTTTTTTTTAATCGTAATCTAAAATGTAAAATTACCTTTCAGTCATTTAAATACATCTCATATATGTGTATACATAAAACCGAAACAATTTCATGAAATAGTACTTTGTGATATATTCTGGTATTGCTTTTTTCTAGTCTCTACTAGTTCATTAAACAAAAAATGCTTATCTGAACCTACTTATATAACTCACAGTCCACTAATGGGTCATGACCTATAGTTTCAAAGTATACTGGTTTTGGTTACTCTTGGTAAAATTGATTTATTTTCAAATTCTAAGTAGGAACAAAACACCTTATAAATTGCATGTAGTAACTTACTATTTATTTAGGCTTTTTATTTTGCCCTGTCTTGTTTATGTTAGCCATTTCCAGTGAGGACTGAGCCATCCGTGTTTATCTGAGATCACTTACTTTTAGACTGTTTTCCTTATATAAAAGAGTACTGAGATAAGAAATTGGTCAGAAATATTGTCAGGCGTGTGTGCTATTCATGTGAGCCTGTGCATTCTCTGATTAGTTAGGTCAGCTGCCATAGTCTTTAAACATTGCTAACTTGGGGCTGAGTCTTTTCAGACTGGTAATTATGAATTTTTTTTTCCTCTGAAAGAAGAAAATCGTCTGTGGATTTATCAAACTTTCTTTCCTCTCCTTTTGTACTTTATTTCAACCTTTTCCCCCTTCTCCTTTTATGGTCAGAGAGTTAGGAAATGTGGCCAGATAGCATATAATGTAACTAATTCAGGTTTGTTTGTTTTTTTTTTTTTTTGTGAGAATAAACTTCTTTGGTCCTGTGGGCAGCTGTTCTCTGCATAAAGTGGAGGTCAGACTGAGCAGCACTAATATCCTCTAAGTATTGAGGTATATTTGGCTTGAGGTAGATTGTTGCCAGCAAGGGGAAAGCATGGGGAAAATAATTACCAAATTGTTTTGAACAGCATGAAAGGTTATACTTGGTCCAAAAAAATGAACTGAAAAGCTTATTCTTGGGGAGCACACTCTGTGTCATTGAACAGGGCATTATGGTGAGGATGTGGAGAAGGAACTCTGGTACAATGTTGGTGGGAATAGAAATTGGTGCAGCCATTGTGGAAAACAGTACAGAGGTTCCTCAAAAGGTTCTGGGATCAAGCCCCACATTGGGCTCTCTGCTCGGTGGGGAGCCTGCTTCTCCCTCTCTCTCTCTGCCTGCCTCTCTGTCTACTTGTGATCTCTCTCTCTCTCTCTCTCTGTGTCAAATAAATAAATAAATAAGTCTTTTAAAAAAAATTAAAAATAGAAATACCATATGATCCAATAATTCCATTATTGGGTATTTACCCAAAGAAAAGAAAGACACTAATTTGGAAAGAGACATGATATGTATCCCTTTGTTTATTGCAGTATTGTTTACAATAGCCAGGAGATGGAAGTAACCTAAGTGTCCATCAGTAGATGAATGGATAAGGAAGATGTGGTATACACACACGCATACACACACACGTATATACACATATGTACGTATATACACAAATATGTGTATATGTATGCACACAATGGAATATTACACAGCCATAAAAAGGATGCAGTCGTGCCATTTGAGACAACATGAATGGAGGATATTACACTTAGTGAAATAAGTCAGACTGGGAAAGACAGATAGCATATGATCTCACTCATAAGTAGAATCTAAAAAAACAAACAAATGAATTAAAAAACAAATAGCTTAATCAGACCTATAAAGATGGAGAACAAATTGATGTTTGTCAGAAGGGAGGGAGTGGAGGCTTGGGCAAAGTAGGTGAAGGGGAGTGGGCGATACAGGCTTCCAGTTATGGAATGAAGAAGTCAGGGGAATAAAATGCGCAGCATGAGGAATACAGTCAATGATATCGTAATAGTGATGTATTGGGATAGGTGGCAGCTGCACTTGGAGTGAACATGGCATGGTGTATGAACTTGTTGAATCACTATGTTGTACACCTGGAGCTATACTCAAATAAATAAACAAAAATCAAACAAACCCAGGGCATTATGAGTTAATCATATGATGCCAAGAAGTTGGAATCTGTTTAAAGCAAAGAAAAAATCAAATGGACAGTGCAGAACTAAAAAAGATGCAGTATCTGATATTAAGAATAGACAAATCCATAAATACAGTAGGAGGTTTTAAACATGTCTCAGTATTTGTTAGATCACAAAGACAAAAATATCAGTAGGGACACAGATTTAAATAACATAAATAAACCAACCTGACTAATGAACATATACAGAATATTGTCCTTGTATCTAATTTTCCTGCATCTTTACTAATCTGAAGTAGAGAGGAAAGGTAATTTACCATTAGTTATACTTATGTGTCTGGTTCTATTAGTGCTTGTATTACTTTGTTTTTAAAATTATATATTACAAGCAAAGTAGCAAAAAAACCTAAAGCGTTCTTACACCTTTGCTTGTTTCACACTTTAATAGCATCAAGTCTAAACTTACTAGCATGACACTAAAGGGCCTAGAGTCTGACTCAAGCCTATATTTCTGGTCTTCTCTCCTACCACTCCTCTCCTCTCCTCTCCTCTCCACCCCTCTTCTTTTCTTTCCTACCTCTCTGCTGTCATTGAACTACTTGTCCTTTCCCCAAAATGTGAACCTTGGACTATTTTCTGGGATGCTTTTCTCCAGTTCCACTGTGGATGGAAACTCTAGGGTAGTAACTGTCACTCTCTGGCCTTCTAGAGCTTTTTGTTAATATCATCAGTATGATGCTTGTCTGGTTATGTTGTTAATAGTTTTTTGTGTGTCATGCTAGAGTGTGAATTATTTGATAAGGTCAGTGTGTTACTATTCATTTGGAGTTATCTTTTTTTTTTTTTTTTTGGACAGACAGAAATCACAAGTAGGCAGAGAGGCAGGTGGAGAGAGAGGGAGGGGGAAGCAGGTTCCCTGCTGAGCAGAGAGCCCGATGCGGGGCTCGAACCCAGGACCCTGGGATCATGACCTGAGCTGAAGGCAGAGGCTTTAACCCACTGAGCCACCCAGGTGTTCCTGGAGTTATCTTTATACAAAATGTATTGGCAGGGAAAGAGTGCTAGAGGAAGATAGACTAGAGAGGTGTTCACAGTTATTTGGTGCAGAGTTTTTTTTGGAGATAAGGGCTTTATCTAGAGGGATGCCAGGGGAATGAAGAGGGAGTGTGAGATATAAGAAATTGTTGCAAAAAGAACTACAGGATTGACCATCCGTTAGATGGTAGAACAGAGTGTCAAAAAGGGACCCAAAGATCTAACTTGGAGGTGATTGAGCCTAAGAATACTAATTGGAAGAGTATGTGTGTTTGTGTTCGTGTTCTCTTTAGGTGAGAGAGGAGTGAAGATCGGGGATGGTGTTTGAGGTATTAGTTACTAGTTACAAGTGCCCATTGGGCAGTTGGGAAATAGGCTCTGGAGATTGGGAAAGAAGTCAAGACAATAAAGAGATTTAGCAGTTTTGAGATAAGGAAAACGTATGACAGCATATATGATTTTGAAAATTGAATTGGTATTGTTTCCTGACATAATTTAATTGCTTAGAGCTGGAGCCAGAAATTCAACTAGAATATGTATGTATAATAGAATACATAGGGGTGCCTGGGCGGCTCAGTCCATTAAGCGTCTACCTTCAGCTCGGGTCATGATTCTAGGGTCCTGGGATGGAGCCCCATATCGGGCTCCCTGCTCAGTGGGGAGCTTGCTTCTCCTTCTCCCACTCCCCCTGCTTGTGATCTCTCTCTCTCTCTCTCTCTCTCTGACAAATAAATAAATAAATAAAGTCTTTGAAAAAAAATAGAGTACATATATAAATGAACAGATGGGTGGGGTTTTGTTTTTGTTTTTTTTTTAACCTCTAAAGTGTATGTACTTCTGGCATTTTGCTCTGGGATGTTTTCTTTAAGCAATGCTGGAAGTTCACATATTAATTCTCATGCCATTGAGCATGCTTGAAAAATACTATTGATAATCAAATGTGCATTAGTAAAGTGCTTTTGGTCTTATCTGAATTTGTACTTTAAGGAAGTGCTTGGACCTCTTTCTTCATTTTTCTCTCTTCTAATGTGAATGCTGCCTAATTTGAAAGGAAAGCAAAAAGGTAAAACAATTCTCAAACAGAATATATTTGCTTCTACTCAAGTCACAAGTTTGCTTTAGTAAACTAAAATATACAGCCTGATATAAAAATCTGACCTTTAGGAGCAGCACAGCTTGTATTTTGTAACATGATAGATTTACATGAAGGTGTAAATCTGTTTTAACCATATGTTAATCACTACTTTAGGATTTGGTCCCTAAATCTTCAGATCTGAGGTCTAGATAATCAGGGTTTTTTTCCTCCTTTCTTTTCTTTTTTCTTTTTTCTATTTAACTCAGGTGGTAGAGAATGGGAGAGAACTTTAAAAAAAGGAAAATGCAGTTCAAAGAGCTGTGTGAGAGATTGTGTTGACGAACTTAAAGAAAACTGAAAACAGATGCAGAACTGTGTAATTCAGTTTGACTTTGTAGAACCATATCATTAGCAAATATATATTCAGTGGGAGTGGTGAAGGAAATCGATAAAGTTGCTGAGAATACAAACACCAAGTTCAGTTAAGATTTGCTCAAAGTAAACTTGAATTTAAAGACCAGGAATATGGAGAATTTTTAAAAGGCCTCTGTTTTTTTCTATTCATTTGATGCAGATGTCCCACTTAAAATTTTTTGAGCACTATGCTCATTAGGTTTTAAAAATATATCAGGGGGTGCAAAATTATCACTTATTAACTCACTTATTATCTATAAATAAATTGTTCACAGATGTCAAAATTGTGAGAACTTCTCACTGTCCTTTGAAGTAGGGTTTTTTTTTTTTTTTTTTTTTTTAAGATTTTTAAATTTATTTGTCAGAGTGAGAAAGAACACAAGCAGGGGGAGCGGTAGCCAGAGGGAGAAGTAGACTCCCTGCTGAGCGAGGAGCCCCATCTGGGACTCAGTCCCAGGACCCTGGGATCATGACCTGAGCCCAATGCAGACTTAACCAACTGAGCCACCCAGGTGTCCCTGAAGTTTTTTGGTTTTTGTTTTTTAAAGATTTACTTATTTGTCAGAGAGAGAGCACGTGCACAGTTTGGGGTAGTGGCTGGCCGAGGGAGAAACGGGCTCCCTGCTGAGCAAGGCAGGGTGGGGGACCTCCCAGGACCCTGGGATCATGACCTGAGCCAAAGGCAGATGCTTAACTGACTGAACCACCCAGGCATCCCTCCGTTGAAGTAGTTTTATTAAAGAAATATCAGTAAGCTCCAAATTTGAATCTACAGTGGAAATTGCCTATCTATGTTCCTATACTCCAAAATGGTTTTCCTATAGATTTTCCTAACACGTTGTAATTTTTTTTCTATAAAATATTTATAAGGTTCTTGTATAATACAGTTCGATGCTTTATAGTTTGGCCCACTAAGGCAAGTTAAAACAAACTCGCTATGTTTAATTCTTAACACTGAAGCACTGATTATATTTTTTTCTATTGACTTTCTGCTTGAGACATAAGAGTGAGTTATTCATTAGTTCCCTGTTTTTGAATGACGGGTTGAATTTAAGTACCTCTCCGTCCCCAACAAAGCTAGATCTCTCTAGTGAAAACAGTAATAGGGACTGGTTCCATGATAACGATGAATTGAGTGACTAAAGCATATGAAAATTTGTTGTTAGACAAATGAAGGAGTTTAATGGGTATGAGTAGATCCTTTTATCGGAATTTAGCCACCCATAACAATTACTGTTAATCACAATTTGTTGTACTACTGGACAGTTTGCTAATGGTTACATTTTTAGTCTTTTTTTTTGATGCTGGTAAAGGAATGAAAGGATTGTAAGTTTCATAGTACATTACATTCAGTTTTTTCCAAACAAAGAAAACTTTGAATCGGCAAGGTAATGGTTTTTTTAAGGTTTTTTTGTTTTTTAGCGTGATCTCTACAACATGAGGCTCTAACGCACTACTTTTCTGACTGAGCCAGCCAGGCACCTGGGTAAATAGGTTTAAAAGCAAAATTTGTACCATTTTTCTTTCTTTGTCAATTCTTGTGAGTAGAGGAAAGAATCTAAATCAGTGATTTTCAAACTAAGATATGTATGGGGAGAAGGAAGAGACCTGTTTTGATAACTTTAAGGAAATAAATTTCCAGATCTTCCATTCCTACTCTTTCCTAAAATTAAAAGATATTTTTGGGGTACCTGGATAGCTCAGTCAATTGAGCGATGGGCTCTTGATTTTGGCTCAGGTCATGATCTCAGGGTCATGAGCTCAAGAGCCACATCAATTCCACATCCAGTGGGGAGTCTGCTTGGGATTCTCTCTCTTCTCTCTCTGCCCTCCCCTGTAAAATAAATAAATGAATCTTTAAAAAATATATATATTTTTTAAGTAATTATTACCTGTTTATTGCTTAGTAAAATTGATAATTTTGCCTTTCTGATAAATTTTATGCCAGTAGTTATAATAATTCAATCTAAAAGATAAAAATTAGTTCTTAGGGCATTAAGGTAATTGAAAATTTAGGAAAATTTACATACATACACATACATATTATAGTTTGAAGTGTTATAGGATGATCGGTGTAACACTTTGAACCATACAAGTATATCACATTCAAATAACCTGTGGATGAAGCAGAATGGAAATGTAAGTTCAGGTAGAAAAAGGGAAGATGTAAAATTCTTATTGTTAAAGAAGAGCATATGTTCACACAAGTTTTATATAGATGATTCCAGGAATTAAATCTATATTTTATTTTTTGGGGTACATCTAAAATAATAATGTAAAAGTTTTATTTAAAAATATAAAAATTTATACCACCCAGGAAACTACACTGTTTGCAACTATTTATACTGAAGATGAAAACTTTTAGATGCCAACTATGTGAAGCACTGCATAATTTTTCAAAATTATTTTAGTACGAATAAACAAATTTGAAGGTCATTGGCTTAGCCAGCCCCCTGAGAGAAAAATGGATAACAGAGGTGTGCTTATTTATGATTGGTAATAAGTCAGATAAATAACAGACCCTTTTATACTATTAGTAAAATATTTTATTGCTTTGAGGCATGCCTGTAATGAATGTTCCACTCCCCAAATTTAAATTTTCTTTAACTGGATAAAGATATTGTTCTGAGGTCTGGTATTTAATCCTTTAGCCTGTATTGAGCCACATGACACCACCTTAAAAAAAAGCAGACACATTAACTGAACCTGGAAGTAGCCACAGCTGTCAGTAACATCAGGCTTATCTATGTTTTAATGGCTATTCTCTGTTACAGGAAACTCTAGCTTTGTATAGGTAGGGTTTTTTGTTGTTATTGGGGCAAAGATCAAGACAAAAAGATCTCAACCAGCTGCCTAGTTAAGATTACTCATTGATAGTATTGGGAAAATAAATGTTAAGTTTAACCCAGATAGCAAATAATGCCTATTGGTAGCACCTCACAAAACTCAGTTAATATCTTCATTTGCTTCCAGGTTTTTTTTTAAGATGATTTACAAAAAGTAATTGCTAAAGTGAAACTTGAAGCTAGTGAATAAAAACTTTCTGATATTCTAGAGTTAGGATAGCATTTTAATCTTTTTTTGTATTGCAAATAAAAGTGAGTTTACTACTGTTCACGTTGGTGGGTTCCTATGAGTTTAGAAATATGTGGATTAGGAAGATACCACAACTTGAAAGTTGCCTTCTGAGAGTAGTTTATTGTTATAGACTCAGGAAATGTGCTTTACTTTTAGGAGATTTCATTAAGAAAAGGATATCCTGTATATAGCTTTCTATTACTGATTTCTCTATAATTCCATCATGTCAAAGTATATACCTTGTATGATTTCAGTTCTTGTACATTTGTTAAGTTTGTTTTACAACCCAGGATACTGTCTGTCTTGATGAGTGTTCCATTTGTACTTGAAATGTGTATGTGTATTACTGTTGTTGGGTGGGGTGTGCTCTAAATGTCCTTTAGATCTACTTGATGGTAGACTTGAACTACAATGTTTTCTTGGTCAATTGACCCTTTTATCATTAGGTAGTATCCCTCTTTACAACCCTGCTACTGGTGCGCCTGGGTGGCTCAGTGGGTTAAAGCCTCTGCCTTCGGCTCAGGTCATGATCCCATGATCCCAGGATCCTGTGATCGAGCCCCAGGATCCTGGGATCGAGCCCACATCGGGCTCTCTGCTCAGCAGGGAGCCTGCTTCCCCTCCTCTCTCTCTGCCTGCCTCTCTGCCTACTTATAATCTCTGTCTGTCAAATAAATAAATAAATAAATAAATCTTTAAAAAAGTAAAATAAAATAAAACCCTGCTACTTTTCCTTGTTCTCAAGTCTACCTTGGCTGATACTACTCTAGCCCCTCCATTTTTCTTTTGTTTTATGTTTGCATGGTATATCTTTTAACCTTCTTTTGCTTTTTTTTTTTTTTTAAGGTTTTATTTATTATTTGACAGAGACAGACACAGCAAGAGAGGGAACACAAGCAGGGGGAGTGGGAAAGGGAGAAGCAGTCTTTTTGCTGAGGAGGGAGCCCAATGTGGGGCTCGATCCCAGGACCACCTGGTGCCTCACCTTCTTTACTTTTAACTTCTCTGTACCATTATATTTAAAGGGAGTTTCTTAGGGTGCCTGGGTGGCTCAGTCGGTTAAGCATCTGCCCTCTGCTCCAGGTCATGATCTCATGCTCTCTCCTCTGCAGAGAGCCTGCTTCTCCCTCTCCCTCTGCCTGCTGCTCTGCCTACTTATGCCTGCTCTCTCTATCAAATAATAAATAAAATCTTAAAAAATAAAGGGTCAGGTCATGATCTCAGGGTCCTAGGATCGAGCCCCACATCGGGCTCTCTGCTGGGCAGGGAGCCTGCTTTCCCCCACCCCCCCACCCCCCGCCTGCCTCTCTGCCTACTTGTGATCTCTGTCAAATAAAATAAAATCTTTAAAAAATAAAATAAAGTGAGTTTTTGATGGACAGCATGTAATTGGCTCTTGTTTTTCAATTCATTTGACTATTTGTTTTTTATTTTTATAAATTTTTTTTAAAGATTTTATTTATTTATTTGAGAGAGATCGCAAGTAGGCAGAGAGAGAGAGAGAGAGAGAGAGAGAGAGAGGAGGAAGCAGGCTCCCCACTGAGCCGAGAGCACGATGTGGGGCTCGATCCCAGCACTCTGGGATCATGACCTGAGCCGAAGGCAGAGGCTTTAACCCTCTGAGCCACCCAGGCGCCCCCTGTCTTTTATTTTTAATTTGTTTTTTAAGATTTTACTTAGTTGAGAGAGAGAGTGAGCGAGAGAGAGGGCACGCAAGGGGAAGAGGGAGAAGCAGGCTTCCCACTGAGCAGGGAGCCTATTGGGGGGGGGGTGTTGATATCCCAGGATGCTGGGATCATTACCTGAGCCGAAGGCAGAGGCTTAAAGGACTGAGTCACCCAGGTGCCTCTGGCAATTTGTCTTTTAGTCTGTATGTTTTATGATTTACACTGAATGTAATTATTGATACGTTTGGATTTAAGTCTACTTTTTAATTATTTTCCTCTTTATTCCCTCTGTTTTTTATTCTACTGCTTCCTCCTGCCTTCTGTGGGATTGTTTGAATGTTTAGTATTTTATCTCTTGTGTTTTTTACTATATCTCCTTTGTATGGTTTGTTCTGGTAGTTGCTCTAGGAGTTAAAATTTACATGCTTAATTTTTCACAGTTCTATCACAGGACTGATATTTTACCACTTCAGGAGGAATGCACAAATCTCACCACCACACTGTACCCTCCCCCACTTTATGTTGCAGTTGTCATTTGTATTACGTGTATATGCATTGAAAACCCCACCAGACAGTGTTATGATTTTTGCTTTCAGCTGTCATACATACTTTAAAGAACTTAAGAGGAAAAAAATAGTTCATTGTATTTACCCAGATATTTACCATTTCTGCTGTTCTTTCATTCTGGAAATCCCGAGTTTCTCTCTGGTGTCATTTATTTTTTTACCTGAATAATTGACTTTCTTTAGCATTCTTTTATTTATTTTGGTTTTTGGTTTTGGTTTTGGTTTTGATTTATTTTTTAATTATGTTCAATTAGCCAACATATAGTACATCATTAGTTTTTGATGTAGTGTGCAACGATTCATTAGTTGCATATAACACCCAGTGCTCATCACGACATGTGCCCCCCTCAATATCCATCCCCCGGTTACCCATCCCCCCACCTCCCTTCCTTCTGTAACCTTCAGTTTGGTTCCCGGAGTCTGTCATGGTTTGTCTCCCTCTCTGATTTCTTCCCGGTTTTCCCTCCCTTCCTCTGTGGTCCTGCACACTATTCCTTATGTTCCACATATGAGTGAAACCATACAATAATTGTTTTTCTCTACTTGAGTTATTTCCCTGAGCATAATCCCCTCCAGTTCCATCTATGTTGATGCAGGTGGTGGGTAATCATCCTTTCTGTTGGCTGACTTTAGCGTGTTTTTTTTTTTAAAGCAAGTTGGTTTGTGATGGATTCTTTAGTTTTCCTTCACTGAGAAAGTCTGTTTTTGCCTTCATTACTGAAGAATATTTTCACTGGATATAAAACTCTGGGTTTTGGGTTGGCAGGTTTTGTTTGTTTGTTTTATGCTCTTGCCTTCTGGCCTCCACAGCTTTTGATGAGAAACTCACAGTCATTTGAATTGTTGTTCCCCTGTATGAGCATATCATTTTTCTGTTACTGCTTTCAAGAGTTTTTCCTTTGTCTTTGGTTTTGAGCAATTCGATTATAAAATATCTAGCCATGAATTTTTTTTTTTTTTTTTTTTTTTTTTTTTTAGTTTAACCTGTTTGGGATTTGCTGAGTTTCTTGAAATCTAAGTTTACATCTTTTGCCAAATTTGGGGACTTTTCAGCTATAACTTCTTCTTCTTTTTTTTTTTTTTCCTTTTTTGGCATTGTGCCCTTTTCCTCTCCTTCTGAGTCTCCAGTGACAAGAATGCCAGACCTTTCAGTAGACCTTTGTCCCTAGAAGTATTCTTTTTTTCTCTGTTATTTACATTAGGTAATTTCTGTTTGTCTGTCTACAAGTTAACTCTTCCCCCTTGTCAGTTCCATTCTCCTGTTGAATTCATCAAGTAAATATTTAAATTTTGGTTATTGAATTTTTCATTTTGAAATTTCCATTTTGTCCTTCTTCTTTATATCTTCTGTTTTTTATTTCAAGAATGGCTAATCTTGGGGCACCTGGGTGGCTCATTAAACGTTTGCCTTGCCTCTGCCTTCGGCTCAGTTCATGATCCCAGGGTCCTGGGATCGAGCCCCACACTGGGCTCTCTGCTCAGCAGGAAGCCTGCTTCCTCCTCTCTCTGACTGCCTCTCTGCCTACTTGTAATCTCTGTCTGTCAAATAAATAAATAAAATCTTAAAAAAATAAAAATAAAAATAAAGCCTCTGCCTTGGGCTCAGGTCATGATCTCAATGTCCTGGGATCTAGCCTCACATCAGGCTCTCTGCTCAGCGGGGAGTCTGCTTTCCCCTCTCTCTCTGCCTGCCTCTCTGCCTACTTGTGATCTCTGTCAAATAAATAAATAAAATCTTTAAAAAAAAAAACAACAAAAAAAAAAGTTTGCCTTGAGCTCAGGTCGTGATCCCAGGGTGCTGGAATCAAGGCCCGCATCTGTCCTCCCTACTCAGCGGGAGGCCTGCTTCTCTCTCTCTCTCTCTCTCTCTCTCCCACTGCTTGTGTTCCCTCTCCCACTGTGTGTCTCTCTGTCAAATAAATTAATTAATTAAATCTTTTTTTAAGAAAAAAAAAAAAGAATGGTTAATCTTACTTCCTTGGAATGTGGCTAAAACAACTGCTTTAAGCTTAGTCTGATAATTTTAATATCTAGGTCACACTGGGGTTGGTGTCTATTGATTATTTTTTCCTTTCAAGTGGTTGACATTTTCCTGGTTCTTTAAATATCAAAGAATTTTGGGTTAAAGGCTGAACATTTTGGATCTTATGAGATCCAAGTCTTGTTTAAATTCTATAAAAAATGACAACTTCTCTGTTTATTTTAGCAGTCAATGACCCAGGTAGGCTCAGTTTTAAGTTTTGATTTGCCTCCTATGGGTTGTGATGGCAGTTTGAATTTTCCAAGCATTTGCAATTCTGTTCAGATCTGTTCTCTGTACTTACCTCCCAAGGGCCAGTCTGGAAGCTGTTTTGTTATTCAGTTCTCCATGATTTTGGCATGTTGTTAGGGTCATACCCACACACTGCAGTTCAAGATTAAGCCCGGGAGTTTGTAGACAGTTTATGGGATCCCTTTCTTAATATCCTTCCTTCTCTAAAATATCACCAATAGTCCCTAGCTTCCAAGGTCTCCTAATATAGATGATAAATAAAGACATGAAAGGATGTGCGATATTATTTGTTGTCAGGGAAATACAAATTAAAACCACAATGAGATCCCACTGTACACTCACTAGAATATTAAGAGTTAAAAATCTGACCAGTTGCATGAGCAGTTTAAATGAGGATGCAGAGAAACTGGAACATTCATGCATTGCTGGTAGGAATGCGAAGTTGTAAGCCACTTTGGAAAACAGTTTGACAGTTTCTTATAAAGTTCAACTTATATTTGCTGTATAACTCAGCCAAGCCACTCCTAGATATTTATCCAAAAAACATGAAAATATTTGCCCACACTAAGGTCTGTGCACAGCTTTATTCACAATCACCAGAAACTGAAAGCAGCTCAAATATCCATCACATGTAAAAGGATAAACAAATTGTACTACATCCATGCGAGTGAATACCGAGTAATAAAAAGGAGAATATATATATACAACAGTATGAATGAATCTCAGAAGCATTGTGCTGAGTAAAAGTAGACTCATACAAAAGGCTTTATGCTGCATGATTTCATTTATATGACATTCTGGAGAAGGCAAAAATATAAGCAAAGAAATTAGATTAGTGGTTGCCCAAAACCTGGGAGCTGAAGGAAGGGAACTTTCTGGGATGAGACAAATGTCCTGTATCATGATTGTGGTGGAGCTTATATGAATGTACACATTGCACTACATACTTAAAAAGGATGACTTTTATAGTATATAGACTATGAGTTTAAAAAAAACAACCTGTAAAACAGCATAGCATGTTGGTTAGATTGTCAAAATTATTTTGAATCCGTTAACTCATACTTGAGTATAGGGAAATTGAGAAACTGTATATTTCAAAGAAGAATAAAGTTTAAACTGTCATGCAAAAAGATTTATCTTTATATGCTTTAAAAAAAAAAACAAAACTACATTCAGGGGGTGCCTGAGTGGCTCAGTGGGTTAAGCCACTGCCTTCGGCTTGGGTCATGATCTCAAGGTCCTGGGATCGAGTCCCGCGTCAGGCTCTCTGCTCAGTGGGGAGCCTGCTTCTCTCTCTCTCTCTCTCTCTACCTGCCTCTCTGTCTACTTGTGATCTCTCTCTGTCAAATAAATAAAATCTTTTAAAAAAAATTACATTCAGTTAGCCACTGTATAGTACATGATTAGTCCTTGATGCTGTGTTCAGTGATTCATTAGTTAAGTGTAACACCCAGTGCTCATCACAGCATGTGCTGTCCTCAATACCCATCACCCTGTATATGCTGTTTTATAACCTTTTTTGTTATTATATGGTAAATATCACACCCATAAATGTGTGTCCACAATACCTTAAATAGTTGCACAGTAGCCCATTTTATATAATTGTAAACTGAGCCCCCATTTTTGGATAGATATTTTTCAGTTTTATTCTCTTTCAGTTTAAACATTATAGTCCTCTTCTTTGTAGCTATTACCTTGGAATAAGTTCCTGGAAAAGAAATTTCTCTGTTAAGGTCATGCCAAAGATGTCATACACGTAATTATTAAATTGTTACCCAGGAGTGTTCTATACTCTTATTTTATGGGTTTTTTTCTTAGTCTCTTTTTAAAAATTTTTAAGGTAGTTTTTTGATCAACAAATATTTTACAGTTGTTAATAGTTAAATCTATCATTTTTTTCCTTTTATGCCTTCATGCTACTTTGCTGCCAAACTTAGATTCTTCTCATCCTGAGAGTACAAAAATATTCATGTTGAGTTCCAGTTTTGTTTACAGTTTCATTTTTACATCAAATTCCATATGGATTTAAGTTTATTTGGTATGATAGGAGGTAAAGCTCACCAGTATTTTTTATCACATAGTTACCAGTTGTTCATGTAACAATTACTGACTAATTCATTCCCCCTTGATTTTATTTCCAATATTTACATGGCTTCCTGTTAAATAGGGTCTTATCAAAGGAAAATTTGGGGAATACATGCCAAGATTTAATTAATATTTTGTATTTCCACTAGATTCTATGCTGTAAAGCAATGATTGACTCCACAAAGATGTGTTACAGTTAGGTACACTCTTCACTGTAATATTTCCTCAAATCTATAAGACCTACAAAAAGAGTTTTGTTTCCATGAATCTGACCTTTAGTTTTAGATTGTAGAGTTATTAAAAAAAAATTACTATAATGCATGATCTGTGGGGCTAGAGTCCACTGAATGTAATTTCTTCTCTTAAAGTCTTATTTTAGGAGACTTCTATCCTTCCTCTCTTCCCCTACCCTGGGAATATATTTCTCTGTGTCATTGATTGGCACTGGCTAGCTATAGTACTATTAAAGTTTAAAAAGCTGATTAGATAATACTCCAAAGTATTACTGTAAACTTGGTCTTCGTGTTGCTCTTAGCTAGTGTTTCTTAAATTGCTACTTAAGTAAGACAATTAAGGAACAAACAAAAGAATGCCAGAACTCCAGCCTGATGATTATAGTGTTGTAAGCCGTCTACTTCCCTACCTTCTGGCATAATTAAAGTATGAATTGGCCATGTTTGCAATTTAACATAGCTATTAAGTTTTACATATGCCAAAAAAACATGAGCTCACGCATGCCTTGCTCTGAAATTGTTATTTTTATGTGTTCTGTGTTCTGCTTCCTCACCAAGACTCTAGACTATGAATGAAGGTATGTCTCTTATTTATAAATCCCTATAATCTTAGTATAACATCTTAAGCACAATGACCATTGTACTATGACCAATATAGTAGTAAAAATTGGAAAAGATTAATAAATGTTATGTATCATGAATAGTATGTGTATGTCCACATGTGTATGTACAGGTGAAAGTTAAGCAAAGATGATCATAGATGCCAGACCCAAAGTTCATACCAAGATGCTGGACAATAAGAGAAGGTCAAAAAATGGATACCTTGCCTTCTAAGAAGAATATTAAGACCAAGTTACTGGGCTTTTGGTGGTTATAAACTTACATATATTCTGGGAAGACAAAGTCTTTGGCATCTCAAATTTAATACATTCAAAACAGAAATCTTAATTACCTACTTAGTTTCATTCTTTCAACAGATATTTCCTGAAGGGCTACTGTGTGCCAGATACTGTCTGGTGCTTGGAATATCCATCAGCAGGTGTAGTAGATATCTCTGCCCCTGTGTTGCTTATAATCTAGTCTAGAGAAATAGGCAGTAAATAATAAACTTAATAGGTATATTGTTAAGTACTGTAGAAAAAAGAAAAAGTACGAAAGAGTGAGTGGAATTGTGAGTGTTGGTGGGATGGGCTTTGGGATAATGTTGGGGAGAAGCAAGTAGCAACTTTAAATGGGGAAGTCAAGTTGAAATTGGAGCAAAGAGCTGGAGGTGAGGGAATTAGTCAAGCAGGGATATCTGGGAGAAGAGCATACCAGGCAAACGGAGTAGCTAGAGCAAAGACCCGAAGTCAGGAGGTACCCAGTGTATCCAGTGAACTGCAGGGAGGCCACTGTGGCAGATGCAGAGCCGGTGATGGAGAGAGTATGAAAGAAGGTTAAAGGGGGAAGGGAAATGGTAGAGGACAAATCACATGGGGCCTTAAGCCTCTGTAAAGACTTTGGCTTTTAGTCTGAGTGAAAAAGGGTGTCATCATAAAAAAGAGTAACATCTGACTTAACATTTTAACAGAATTAATTTCGCATCTCTGTTGAGAAATGAATATAGAAGGGCAAGGGCAGGTACAGGGAGAACTGTTAAGAGTGATTGAAGAAATTCAGGCAGAGAAAGGATGGTGGCTTGTAAAAGGGCAGCAGCCATGAAGGTGAGGAGAAATCTTTGGATTCTGGATTTTTCAGTTAGAGCTACCATGAGTTTCTGATGCTTTAGATTGGAATGTGACTCCAAAGGTTTTTGGCCTGAGCAGCTGGAAGAGTGGAAGTTCCATTAGCCATGATAGGAGAGTTTGCAGGTGGAGCAAGTTCGGAGAAGATGAAGATACCTTAAGTTTATGATATGCAAGTAGAGATGTTGAATAGGCAATTGGATGTACAAGTCTGGAGTCTGGGAAAGAGGTCTTCACTAGAGATAGAAATTTGAGAGTTGTCAGCATGTAGATAATATTTAAACCATGAGACATCAAGGGAATAAATAAGAGAAGAGGACCAAAGACAGAGCTTAGGCATGTCATAGCTTGAACCTTTGTTCTTCTCCTTTCAGATAGTTAATGACACTACTATCGTCCTAGTTTCCCTAGCTAAAAATCTAAAAGTCGTCCTTGATTCTGTATAAACAAATCCTTTCTAAATCCAGATCTGTCTGCTTCATCTCCCCTACCAACAGAAATCTTAATTATGATCCAAGCCATCATTTTTTTCTAATTCTTCACTCTGCTTCCCCTTTTACTCCTCATCCCCCAGTCATTCTCCACCCAGCAGTCAGAATTATCTTTTAAAAAGGCAATTCATGGGACACCTGGGTGGGTCAGTTAGTTAAGTGTTCAGCTTTTGATCTCAGCTCAGGTCTTGATCTCAGGATCATGAGTTTAAGCCCTGCGTTAGGCTCCATGTTGGGCATGGAGCCTACTTTTTTTTTTTTTTTTAAAAGGCAATTCAGATTATATCACACCTCTGTTCAAAACCCTCCAATGTCCTGTATGGCAAGGGAAGCAATCAACAGAGTAAAAAAGCAGACTATGGAAAATACTTGTGAACCATATATCTGATAAAGGGTTAATATTTAGAATATGTAAAAAACTCCTACAACTCAAACCTCTCAAGTAATCTGATTAAAAGTGGGCAAAGGACTTGAATAGACATTTCTTCAAAGAAAATATACAAATGGCCAACATATATATGGAAAGATGTTCAATATCACTAATCATCAGGGAAAAGCAAATCATAACCTCAATGACTTATCACTTTATACTCCTTTGGGATGGTCAATCTAAAAAAAATAGCAAGTGTTGGTAGGGACGTGGAGAATTTGGAACCCTTTGCGTGGTTGGTGGGAATATAAAAATAGTATAGCTACTATAGGAAACAGTATGGAGCTTCCTCAGAAAGTTGGAAATAGAATTACCATATGATTCAGCAGTTCTGCTTCTGAGTATATATACAAAGAATTGAAGCAGGATCATGAAAAGATATTTGCACATTGAGGTTCACTGCAGCATTATTTACGGTTGCCAAGAGACAACCTAAATGTCCATTAACATTTGGATAAAGAAAATGTGGTATACACATATAGTAAAATATTATTGTGCCCCAAAAAAGGAAGAAAGCATGTCTGATAAAGGACTGTGATCTAAAATACAGGAAGGACTCTTAAAACTCAACAGCAAAAAATAACCTGATTAAAAAGTGGGCCAAAGACCTTACCAGACACCTTACCAAAGAAGTTACACAGGTGACAGGGGCCCATGAGTGGCTTAGTCAGTTAAACATCTGACTCTTGATTTTGGCTCAGGTCATGATCTCAGGGTTGGGGGATTGAGCCCTACATCGGGCTCTGTGCTCAGCACAGAGTCTGCTTGTCCCTCGCCCTCTGCTCCTCCACCCACTTGCTCTCTCTCTCTCTCAAGTTAATAAATAAAATCTTTAAATAAAAAGAGTTATACAGGTGGCAAACAAGGAAAGATGTGGGGTGCCTGGATGGCTCAGTCAGTTAAGCCTCTGCCTTCTGCTCAGGTTGTGATCCAGGGTCCTGAATGAAGCCCTGTATTGCATCGGGCTCCCTGCCCAACAGAGAGTCTGCTTCTCCCTCTGACCCTCTCCCCACTCATGCGTTTTCTCTCTCTCTCTCTCTCTCTCTCTCTCTCTCTCAAATAAATCAATAAAGTTAAAAAAAAAATAAAGAAAAGATGCTCCACATTGCATGTCATCAGGGAAATGCAAATTAAAGCAACAAGTTACGGGCTCCTGGGTGTCTCAGTTGGTTAAGCGACGGCCTTTGGCTCAGATCATGATCCTGGAGTCCCAGGATTGAGTCCCACATCAGGCTCCCTACCCAGCAGGGGATCTACATCTCCCTCTAACTCTACCCCCCCTCTCGTGCTCTCTCTCTCATTCTCTCTCTCAAATAAATAAATAAAATCTTAAAAAAAAAAAAAGAAAGAAAGAAAAGCAACAAGTTACTACTTCCTACCTACCAGAATGGTCAAAATCCAGAATGGCCAAAATCCAGAACACTGGCTGATGAAAATGTCAAGCAACAGGAACTCTCTTTCATTGGTGGTAGGGGAATGCAAAATGGTGCAACCACTTTGGAAAACAGTTTGGTGGTTTCTTAAAAAACCGAACCTACTCTTACTACATGGTCTAACAGCTATGCTCCTTGGTATTTACCCAAAGGAGTTGAAAACATATGTCCACACAAAAATCTGCATACAGATGTTTATAGTGGGTTAATTCATAATTGTCAAAACTTGGAAGCAACCAACACCTCCTTCAGTAGGTAAACGGGTAAGATAAACTGTGGTACAGCCAGACAATGGCATATCATTTAGCACTAAAAAGAAAAACTATCAAGTCATGGAAAGACATGGAGGAACTTTAAATACCTATTACTAAATTAAAGAAACCAATCTGAAAAGGCTATGTACTGTGCTATCCCAACTCTGTGACATTTTGGGAAAAGCCAAGCCATATGGAAATAATAAAAAGATTAATGGTTGCCAAAGCTTAGGGAAGGGGAGGGCTTAGTAGGTGGGGCACAGTGGATTTTTAGGGCAGTGAAACTGTATGATACTGTAATGGTAGAAACATGGAAGATCTCTGTACCTTCTCAATTTTGCTATGAACCTAAAATTGCCTTAAAAAATAAAATTTATTTAAAAAATCAAGTGACAGGAATGGTAAGGTAATAAATTTTCTACAGAACGAGTATGTGGGCTTATCTGGGTGTAGAAGTGGTGAAAGTGGTTAGCTGTGGATGCTTATTCCCCTTTTTACTTCCCTCTTCCATTGTACACATTTTGAAAGGGTTTGTTATGTCTCACCCCCCCCCCCCCCCCCCTTTGTGCAGCTGCATCACCCTAGATTTTGCCTTTTTTTTTTCTCTTGTTACCTTCTTGATAAAGGGAAGTACAGTTAGAATAGTAGGCACTTAATAATGCTTTGGCATGAACATCCTTCACAACTTTAAGTTCATGTATACCTTTCATGCTCATGCTGTCAAAAATCTTAACCTCTCTCTGTCTGTCCTACTTCTTACATTTGTAAAATGGGTGAAATAATACCTACCTTATACACTTGTAAAGATTAAATGTTAATATTCTTAAAGCTCATAGGACAGGTCTGGCATATGGTAAAGACCCAAATGTAGAACTGTTATCATTATACTGTTGTTATTAACTGGTGTGTTTGTGTTCTTCTTAACTGTTCATCCTGTCAGTCAAATAGATTTCCTTTATGTCTATTCCTTTTCAGCATATATTCCTTTAACCTTCCTTCTTGGTCTCCTCTGTAATCCAAAAGCCTTCCCCAATTTCAAACCATGTTTTGAAAAGAAAATTTATAGATGCAAAGATGGCCAATTTAATTTGTTTGGTCTTTCTGAGAGAATAAACATTTTTTCCCTTATGTTACAGGTGGTATGCAAGATTACAATTATGTGTGGGCCAACTGTTTTGAGATCACATTAGAACTATCTTGTTGCAAGTACCCACCTGCTTCTCAGCTTCGACAAGAATGGGAGAACAATCGTGAGTCTTTGATCACATTGATTGAAAAGGTAAAAGTAGCTGACTGAAAGGTTGGGGAATAGAAATAGCAGATGATATAAGGGAGAAATTCAGTTGCACTGGAGTAACAATCTTTAACAGTTCTTTTCCTCTGGAGGGCTTTCTCTGATTGTCTTAGAACACTTTATAGACTGAAATAATCAGCCAAACTTGTACTGTCAGGTTCTTACAATGTCATGTGATCACATTTGCTAGAGAGCCTTTACCACTATATGAGCCATGGACATCAGTTTAATTTAAATATCAGGCAGGGTAATATACTATTGAATATACCAGAAATTATTACTTAATGAAAAATTATTACTTGTTGAGAAAATTAGAAGTCTTGTTTGGAGGAGAGGGAATTTCGAAAGCATATTACTAGTCTACATGTCAGACATGTGTTAAGTGTAAGGGACAATATTTTTTGTCTATATTTTATTTTCACTTGGAGGCATTGAAAAATATTTCAGCAAAATAGAGACACAACCTTATTTAACTTTTTTAGAAATTCTAGCATCAATGCAGAGAGAGGTGATGTTCTCTTGCCTTCCAAATTGTCTGAGCCATCTACTTTGATTCATGTTTTTTTAGGTTCACATTGGAGTTAAAGGATTTGTTAAAGATTCAGTAACGGGATCTGGTTTAGAGAATGCAACCATCTCAGTAGCTGGTATTAATCATAATATCACAACAGGCAGATTTGGTGATTTCCACAGATTACTTGTCCCTGGAACTTACAACATTACAGCTGTTTCAACTGGGTAAGAATTTAGAATCTGAAAATTCCTTTGTTTATACCTAAGAGAGAAATACAGTCTAGGAAACATTATTTACTGTACCTGGCTTTTATTTTTTCCTTGTTTTCTGATTTTTTTCCTTTTACAACGAAAAAATAGTATTGTAGAGTACTCAGTCAGAAAACAAGGATGGAGTACCAAAATAGAAAAAACTCAGAGCTCTGGGAAAGACATTTTAAAAAGTTGCCCTAACATCAGCTTTCTAATACAAGAAATAAGTGGTTTCTTACCTCCCCCGGCCACTTTTCAGGAATCTCAGTTTGTTAAGGATTTAATTGAAAATGTTTCATTTAATTTTGAGCTTTTCTATTTGGGAAAGTAGTTGGAATGTCAGTGTGATAAGGCACAGCAAAGGATTGAATGGTTTATCCCTTCTTTGAGTACTGTAGCAATGGTTATGGTGGGTTAGTGACCTCCATCTTTCATATTATTCTTCCCTTGCATGTAACTTTTGGTAAGCATTCTAATACATGGAACTGAGAAGACGGTAAGAGAAGTAGTTCTTTAAAGACTTAATCTGGGATTCTCTGAGATCATGTCATAAAAGTCTTGAATTTACCCATTTATCTTTATTTAGTTTGAGTTTTGATAGACCACTGAGTGTAAGAATATGAAAAGGCTGTTGTGCTTTTATAATGTTAAAGCATTGTGTGTTTGAATTTAACTCCAAGCCACCTACTTTAAAAAAAAAAAAAAATTTTTTTTTCAGGTATATGCCACTGACAATTAATAATATAATAGTGAAAGAAGGACCGGCCACAAAGGTGAATTTTTCCCTTCGGCCAACTGTGGCTTCAGTAATCCCTGACACAACTGAGGTGGTAGTAACTGCTAGCACAGTCGCTCTGCTTAATAATCTTCCTGGAACACAATCCTTCCACCAGCCAGTTCAGCCAAAGGACTTTCACCACCACCATTTCCCTGATATGGAAATCTTCTTGAGAAGGTTTGCCAATGAATATCCTAACATCACCCGGCTTTATTCATTAGGAAAATCAGTAGAGTCAAGAGAACTTTATGTAATGGAGATATCTGATAACCCAGGTGTCCATGAACCAGGTAATAATTATAAATAATTTCAGTAGTGTCTTTCAGAGCTATGTACCATATTTCTGTGTTTCATCTAGAAAAGTCACCTTAAGTATGTGTAACTGGAACAAAGAAAATGTAACCAATCTTTTGCAAGAAAAAAAGAAAATTCATTTCATAATCCATATTAGGCACAGTATTTAATATACTGCATAGATTAGATTTTTTTCTGCTAATGGTATTTTCATTTTCATATTATATGGCACGTGTGTGCATGTGTGAGCATGTGCGCACGTGTGTGTATGTGTGTCTGCTTTGAGCCTGCGCAGATGTATATATTCGTAAAGAACCTGCTTTATAAGATACTTTTTCCTGTTTCTTTTGCCAAAATACATCTTTTCTTAATTTTTGGTTCAAGGTCTTACATATGTTGGGGAAAAAATAGAGTCCGTGGTAAAATAAAAAGAAAAGAAACTCTTCCTTTTAATTATTTTGTTTTTAGGTGAACCAGAATTTAAGTACATTGGAAACATGCATGGAAATGAAGTGGTCGGACGGGAACTACTATTGAACCTCATTGAATACCTTTGTAAGAACTTTGGAACAGACCCTGAAGTGACAGATTTAGTCCGCAGCACTAGAATTCACCTTATGCCTTCCATGAATCCTGATGGGTATGAGAAGGCCCAGGAAGGTAAAGAATAGCTATCTATTAATGCTTAACCTTTTTGGTTATCACATAGCATGATTATTTGGGAGTAGAAGAGGATTTGAACTGGTTGTTTCCTTGGATTTTATTATTTTGTTCTTACATAATTGTTCTGGCTTTTGTATTCTTATAAGATAGGCTAGTTCATTCAACAATTATGATATCAGGTTTACATTTAATGGAGTTCTCCACTTCGGTAATGGCTCTTATTTCCTAAAGATAATATAACATTTTAATAAATTTTTCCATTTTAACAATAACTTTAAATAACTTAATTATTTGATTAATAAGAAATTAACAAATAACTTAATAAAAAAAGTTTAATTGCTTTTAAAATTTACCATTACCCAGTAATCTTGTTAAATTACTGTATTGGGAACACTGTCACATAGGTGAAAACTCAACACCAAATCTCTTTTGAAGCCAGTGATTCTATATTGACTCCCAGTTGTACTCCCCTTGCATATTCTAAACCTGCTGAGGTATTGACTTACCATTCCTCTGCCTCCTCTGGGCCAGCCCATATCCGCCCCGGGGCAATATAGTCAGAAGAGGGTGGGGGGCAAGTTGCTTACAGGCACCACTTTATGCCGAACATGAGGAGTGTGAGAGTCTGTTTTTTCCCCACCCGCGGTTCCGTCCAGGCAATCATACCAGTGAGTAGAGTAGGTACCACCATACGAATATGCAGCCACATGGCTCTCACTGAACACTGAGAGAATCAATTAACGAGTCAGCAGATTAATCCACTTTTTGTTATTCAGTGTACTTCACTAAGGACCTTCCTTATTGTCAGCCTCACAAATCCCTCCACATTCCTCTTTTGAGACCTTTGCTGAGAGCTAGAACGACTCACTCACTACCAGTGAACCCCCCAGTAGGTTTTTCTCATTCACTTGCACATTTTCCTCATCGCTATGATTATAGTAGGATTCCCACTCCTTATTAAGAAAGAGTAAATTTAAATTCAACCCTTTCTTCATCAGGTTAAACTTCCAACTATGTTCTTGACTGACTACCTTTTTGTGATTACTTTAATGTAAGCATATCAGTTTTCTTCTTTTCATTCGGTCTGTTTCTTTAGGATGTTTAAGTGACGTGTGTACCAATACAACAGAAACTCCCTCTGATCTGTCGTGTCCCCTCGACATTGTGATCGTGTCAGTGTATGGATTATTGGCAATTGAGCAATACATTTTTTTGAGCCAGTACTTTAATATAATTTCTCTAGTTGGATTTTTTCTTCCCCTCAAAGTATGAACAGAGGGCAGAAAAGAGAAAGGATAATGGTTTCACCTTTCTGATGAAAAGATCTGGAGGATATGGTTTCACCTTTCTGGTGAAAAGATCTGGAGGAGATACACTTTTTTTAATGTTCAATACCGAAAAATGTATGTTTTAATCATAGTGTGATTAATCGTAGTGAAGGCTGATGTGTTCACATTTACTTTTGGATTAAGATAGCTGAAATATTATGTGTTGGGTTAAAATGTAAGTGAAACCTGGCTTAAATTTAAATACTTTATCCTACAGGAGATTCAGTAAGTGTAATTGGCAGAAACAACAGCAACAACTTTGACCTGAACCGAAATTTCCCAGACCAGTTCTTTCAGATCACAGATCCTACCCAACCGGAAACTATCGCTGTAATGAGCTGGATGAAGTCTTATCCATTTGTACTGTCAGCAAACCTGCATGGAGGTAATAGCAACCTGATATTCCATTAATTAATTCTTGTTGAGAGCATTTGAAAATCCTGGTGGAATGTTATCTGTTTATAGTTTCAGGCTATCTTAAAATGGGTATCCTATTACTGATTTTACAGCAGAAAATAATAAAGATCTTTTCTCATTGCTTTTTAAAAAAATTTTTTTTATTAACATATAATGTATTATTAGCCCCAGGGGTACAGGTCTATGAATCGCCAGGTTTACACACTTCACAGCACATACCTTCCCCAATGTCCATAACCCAACCACCCTCTCCCTACACCCCGCCCCCGCAACCCTCAGTTTGTTTTGTAAGATTAAGAGTCTTATGGTTTGTCTCCCTCCGGATCCCATCTTGTCTCATTGCGTTTTAAGCTAATTTCCTATTTTCCCCCTTTTCTTTCCTACTCTTCCCCTACCCTATCCTCCCTCCTAAATCCTTCTCCCTCTCTCCTTCCTCTCTCTCTCCCCTTGTCCCTCTCTCCCCCACCCTCACTTAGTTCTTCAAGTGTTTTATATGTATCCTTCACATGTGTTTTATATTCATTTATATTCATTACTCTCACTGGGAATTTGGTAACATACTCTCTGTCATTCAGAGCAATTAAACACTAACAAACTAGAAATCTTTAGTCCTATTCTTCACTAGAATTTAATACTCTTTTATGTAAGTTTAGAAGACATTCTCTTATTTTTTCTTTGCTATTAATTAAACTGTAGCACAGTGGCCTCGTTCTTCTGTAGTGTTTGGGCGTATACACTTTCATAGAATTCAGCAGGAATTGGTCAGTTGGATAGGATGAGAGGTCAAGATTAAAAATCATCACAATGTCTGACTAGGGCTATATGAGTAAGAGTGAAAGTGTAAATACCAAAGAGAACAGAAAACATATGTCTACAAGTAAACTTGTACATGAATATTCATAGTAGCATTATTCATAATAACCTAAAAGTATAAACAACCCAAATATCCATCATCTGATGAGTGGCCAAATAAAATATAGTATACTCATACAATTGATTATTATTTGACTCTGAAAAGCAATGCAGTCCTGATGCATTTTACAACATAAATGAACCTTGAAAATATGCTAAGTGGTAGAAACCAGTCACCAAAAACCATATGTTACATGATTACATTTTATGAAATGTTCAGAGCAGGTAAATGTATAGAGATAGATAACAGATTCATGGTTGCCTCAGGCTATGGTGAATAATGGTGGGAGGAAATGGGAGTGACTGCTAATGGGTACAGGGTTTTCTTCTGGCATGATGAAATGATCTATAATTAGATGGTAATGATGGTTGTACAACCCTGTGAATGTACTAAACAACATTGAATTATATACTTTAAATGGATGGATTATATGTTACATGAATTACAGTTGACCCCCGAACAACATGAGAGTTAAGGGGGCTAGCCCCTGTGCAGTTGGAAATGCATGTATAACTTTTGACTTCCCCCAGACTTAACTAGTAACAGCCCACTGTTGGCCAGAAGCCTTACTGATAACAACAACAGTTGATTAACATGTATTCTATAGGTTATGTGTATTATATACTGTATGCGTAGAATAAAGTAAGCTTGAAAACAAATTTATGTTACCGAGAAAATCATTTTTAGAAATACATTTATTCATTTCTACAAAATAATTAAGAAATACACATATAGTATTATATTGATAAAAATCTGCATGTAAGTGGATCCATGCAATTCAATCCCCTGTTATTCAGGGGTCAGTGTTCAATAAAGCTGGGTTTTTGTGTTATTTTTGTCTTTGTTTTAAAGAGCAAAGGTATTCGCATCAAGGGTAAGGGAAGTAATTAAATGTCAACATATGTTGGATTATCTAATAAAGTATCAGAGCTGAAATTTGATGGAATATAGATTAACCTGGCATGTTATTTATTTATTTTTTTATTCATTTTACCTGCGATTTTAGAATGACAGTACACACCTATGATGTTTATAATACCAGCTAGATTCCAATGAACATAATTTACAGATTGACATATGTGGTATCAAGACCTTGGCATGGTGGGAGATACATCTTCAATCATGTGGACCTGTTTCTTTCCAGGACGTATTTTGCTATAAAGTTCCCTCTTAGAACCACTTTTGCTGCGTCTCATAGGTTTTGAATGAGTATGTTTTTATTTTTCATTTGTTTCTATGAACTTTTTTATTTTTCTTTTATTTTCTGATTGACCTATCTATTTTTTAGAAACACGCTATTTAACCTCCATGTATTTGTGGTCTTTCCAGATTTTTTTCTTGTGGTTAATTTCTAATTTCATAGCATTGTGGTCAGAAAAGATGCATGGTATGACTTCTGTCTTTTTCAGTTTGTTGAGACTTGCTGTGTGGCTCAATATGTGATCTGTTCTGGAGAGTATAACATGTGCAGTTGGAAAGAATGTGTATTCCGCTGTTTTAGGATGAATATATCTGTTAAATCCAGCTGGTCCAGTGTATCATTCAAAGCCATTGTTTCCTTGTTGATTTTCTGTTTAGATGATCTGTTCATTGATACAAGTGGAGTGTAAAAATCCCCAATTATTGTATTATTATCAATTAGTTCCTTTATGTTTATTATTATTTTATGTATTTGAGTGCCCCCTATTGGGTACATAAATATATATTCTGAGGATTTTATTTATTTATTTGTTAGAGAGAGAGAGAGCACAAGCATGGGGAACGGCAGGCAGAGGGAGAAGCAGGCTCCCTGCTGAGCAAGGAGCCCAATGTACAACTCGATCCCAGCACCCTGGGATCATTACCTGAGCCGAAGGCAGACACTTAACTGACTGATCCAGGTATCCCTGGGTGCATAAATATTTACCGTTGTTATATCTTCTTGTTGGATCATCACCTTTATTACTCTATAGTGTCCTTCTTTGTCTCTTGTTGCAGTCTTTGTTTTATTTTTTCATCTATTTATTTTTAAAAGATTTTATTTATTTATTTGAGAGAGAAAGAGCAAGAGGGAGCATGAGAAGGGGGATGGGTCAAAGGGAGAAGCAGAGTCCCCGCTGAACAGGGAGCCCAATGTGGGACATGGTTCCGGGATTCCAGGATCATGACCTGAGCTGAAGGCAGTCGCTTAACTAACTGAGCCACCCAGCGCCCAGTAGTCTTTGTTTTAAAGTCTATTTTGTCTGATTAAATATTGTTACTCTGGCTTTCTTTTGACATCCATTTGCATGATAGATGTTTGTTTTTCCGTTTCCCTCACTTTCAGTCTGCAGCTGTCTTTAGGTCTAAAATGAGTCTCTTGTAGACATCATATAGATGGATCTTGTTTTTTATCCATTCTGTCACTCTCTGTCTTTTGACTGGAGCATTTAGTCCGTTTATATTTAGAGTAATTATTGATAAATATGTATTTATTGCCATTTTATTATTTGTTTTATGGTTGTTTCTGAAGATTTTTTCTGAATATTTCTTGTCCTCCATGGTTTGTGATATATTCAGATTTCTTTCTCTTTATTCTTTGTAAATTTATTAATTTGTGAACTGTGGTTACCATTAGGTTTGTTTTTGATTTTTCTCTCCTTTTTTACTCAGGGAGTCTCCTTTCATATTTCTTGTAGGGATGCTTTACTGGTCATGAACTCCTTTAGTTTTTGTTCGTTTGGGAAAATCTTTATCTCTTCTTCCATTCCGAATGATAGCTTTGCTGGATAGAGTATTCTTGGTTGTAGGTTTTTCCCATTTAGCACTTTGAGTATATTATGCCCCTCCTTTCTGACTTGGGAGGTTCCTGCTGAAAAATCTGCTGATAGCTTTATGGGGTTTCCTTTGTATGTAACGGTCTTCTGTCTTGCTGCTTTTAATATTTTTTCTTTATCAGTGTATTTTGCCATTTTACATTTTACATTTTACAATGTATCTTGGTGTGGATCTGCTTTTGTTGATTTTGTTGGGGGATCTCTGTGCTTCCTGGATCTGGATATCTGTGTCCTTCCCCAGAGTAGGGCAGTTTTTAGCTGTTATTTCTTCAAATAAATTCTCTGCCCCCCTTTCTCACTTTCTTCCTCTGGGACTCCTATAATACAAATCTTTTTTTTTTTTTTTTAAGATTTTATTTATTTAACAGAGAGAGAGAGAGAGAGACAGAGAGGAACACAAGCAAGGGGAGTGGGAGAAGGAGAAGTAGGATTCCCGCTGAGCCAGGAGCCTGATGCAGGACTCGATCCTAGACCCTGGGATCATGACCTGAGCCAAAGGCAGACACTTAACGACTGAGTCATCCAGGCGCCCTATAATACAAATCTTATTGTGTCTGATGGAGTCACTGAGTTCCCTAAGTCTGGACTTGTTTTGCATAATTTTTTTTCTCTCCTTTGTTCAACCTTATTATTTTCCATTACTCTGTCTTCTAGGTCTGTTCATTCCATCAAACATTTAATTTATTGACCCCTTTAACTCTGCTGTTATTCCTTATCTCTGTGTTAATGGTCCCACTGATGTCCTCTGCTCTTTTCTCAAGTCCAGTGAGTATCCTTATAATCATTGCTTTAAATTCCTTATCAGGCATGTTATTTATATCTGCTTTGTTTAGATCTCCAGCTGTAGCTTTGTCCTGTTCTTTCATTTGGGATACATATCTCTGCCTTCTCGTTTTGTCTAAGTCTCTGTGCCTGTTTCTGTGTATTAGGAAAGTTAGCTATATTTCCTATCTTGAGGATAAGGGCCTTATAAAAAGGTCTAGTATTGTTCTGCTCTATGTATCATCCCTTCTTCCCCTAGAAGGCTGATGTTTCTAGGAATGTCTTCAATGTGTGCTATGTGTGCTCTGCTGTTTTGTCCTGGTTGCTTTATCCTTCAGGCCAGTTGCCTGCAGAGGCTCTCTTTGCCTGTTGTGGGCAGTGTTTGGTTCCTGGCTTGAATGAGGTGAGTTTTAACTAGATATGCTCTGGTTTGCTTGTGAGATGAGACCTGTTGCCACCACCACTGGGACTGGGGCCCTACAGAACTCCCAGTTCAGGAGACACATTGTGGGCAGGGGCTTAGGCCAGTCTTCTGGGGTGAGGGTCCATGGGGTTGGAACTCAAGCAAGCGAGACTGGGAAGGGTGGTTCTTCCAGAGCACGGAGGTGGGAAGGTGGAGGAATGGGGGGATAGAGCTTGGTGTAAGCAAGTTAGGTAGTGAGTGTCAATGCTACGCTGGTTCCCCTAGGTGGCCCTGTGCTTATGCTGAGGAATGGGGGAGGGAGATCGCTCTGGACAGTTTCTTTGTTCCTGGAGAAGTTTCTCGGTAAATGCTGCCTCTCTGGGACACGGTCTGAGATGAGCAAGTAACCTCCCCACCTTGTGCCCCAGGTGCTCTTCAGATCACTGCTTTCATTGCTGTATGTCCACACACAATTTCCCCTGCCTTCTCTTAAAGAGCAGCCCCAATGTCTTCTAAGCTCTCTCAGAGCCAAGCATGCTGACATTTAAAACTCCAGGCTTTAAGCCCCACTGGTTGCAAGGACTCGTGGAATTCAGGCCTTTTTGCTTTCTAAACCAATTGCTATGGGGGTTTGTTTTCCCCTGTGCATCCCTCTGTCTCTCGACCTTCTCTGCAACCATGGTTCTCTCTCCACTGCATGGTTCTCTCTCCACTCCATTTCTCTCCTAAACCATGTCTCCACATTTCCTACCTTCTTCTGTGTGGCCTCTTCTCTATGTTTAGTTGTGGAATTTGTTGTGCCAGACTTCAGATTGATTTCTGGGGTATTTAGGGTGATTTGATAGTTTTCTAGCTGTATTCATGGGATGAAGTGAGCCCATGGTTCTCCTATTCTACCACCATCTACCCCTCCCTCTTGATGATATATTTTGTTTTCTCATCATAAAATCTTTAAATGGGTTTTGAAATCTTAGCAAAGAAATTTAACAGAGGATTTCTTTGGTGTCAAAAATTTAGAAGGATTTTGTCTTGTTTTGTTTTTTAAAGATTTATTTATGAGAAAGAGAGAGAGTGCACACAAGCAGGGGGGGCGGCAGGCAGAGGGAGAGGGAGAAGCAAGCTCCCGCTGAGTGGAGAGCCCAACATGGGACTCGATCCTAGGACCCTGGGATCATGACCTGAGCCCAAGGAAGATGCATAACCAACTGAGCCACCCAGGTGCCCCAGGAGCCCCAGGATTTTGAAAGAATATAGAGAAAAGTAAAATTCCTCTTTGTAAAGTTTGATACAATTTTTGTATTGAGGTAAAATTCATACAACAAAAAAAATTAATCATGTTAAAGTGAACAATTCAGTGACATTTTGTGCATTCACAGTGTTGTGCAGCCACCATCTCTATTTAGCTCTAAAACATTTTTCTCTCCCCAAAAGGAAATTTCTTACCTACTAAGCAGTTGCTTTCTATTTTCCCCTCCCCTCAAGCCCTGCTAACAACCAGTCAGTGTTCTGTCTCTGTGGACTTGCCTGTTTTGAATATTTCATAGAAATTGTGTCATGCAATATGTGATCTTTTATGTCGACTTTTGCTTAACATAATGTTTTCAAGTTCATTCAGATTGTAGCATTTATTATTAGTACTTCATTCCTTTTTATGGGCAAATAATATTTCATTGTATGTATATTTCATTGTACATATGTATGTTTATTTATCCATTTTTCCACTGAAGGACATTGGGTTGTTTCCACTTGTTCACTATTATGAATAATATTGCTGTGAACAATGGTATAAAATATCTGAGTCCCTGCTTTCAATTCTTTTGAGTAATTCCATGCTTAGTGCTTTTTAAAAAAATTTTTAATTCCAGTGTGGTTAACATACAGTGTTAATATTAGTTTCAGATGTATGATATAGTGATTCAGCAACTTTCTGCATTACTTAGTGCTCGTCATGATAAGTGTACTCTTAATCCCCTTCACCTATTTCCCTCCACCCCCTAACGAGCTTCCCTCTACCCCCTAATGAGCTTCCCTCTGGTAATCCTCAGTTTGTCCTCTATAGTTAAGAGTCTGTTTTTTGTCTGTCTCTTTTTCTTTGTTCATTTGTTTTGTTTCTTCAGTTCCACATGAGTGAAATCATACGGTATTTGTCTTTTTCTCCCTGACTTATTTCATTCAGCCATTTTTTAGCTTTTTGATGGAAAAGCCATCATATGATGATTGCCTCTTTATCTTTTTAAGGAACTACCAAACTGATTTCCACAGTTGCCATACCATTCTACATTCCTGGCAATGTATGAGGGTTCCAGTTTTTCTATATCCTCATCAACGCTTGTTATTTTCTGTTTTTATATTATAGCCATTTTAGTGGTTAAAGAGTGGTATTTCATTGTAGTTTTCACTTGCATTTCTCTGATGACTAATAATGAGCATCTTTTCTTGTACTTAGCCATTTGTGTATCTACTTTGGAGAAATATCTGCTCAAGTCTTTTGCCAATGTAAAATTTTTTGTCTTTTCGTTGAGATGTAAGAATTCTTTATATAGTCTAGATTCTAGACCCTTATCCGATTGCTGATTTTGAAATATTTTCTCCTGTTCTCTATTCTATAGATTATATTTTAACTATTTTAAAATTTTAGCTTTCTTAATAATGTCCTTGACACACAAAAGTTTTTAATTTTGTTGAAGTCAAATTTATTTTTTCCTTTATTGTTCCTGCTTTTTAGGTTGATACTAATTATTTTTTTAAAATAGACTTTCACAGAAATAAGTCTTTTATGACCTTTTTTTTCTGTCCTTGGAAAATTGGCTGTTGGAAAACGGTACTGACTAGAAGTTGATGTTGACTCTTTTCTGTTTGAATTTTTAGATATGGGTTATAATTCTGGGGTGAAATTAAATTTTTTTGACACATTAAATTTGTCTAGGAAGAGGTATTGAAGTATACTTGTTTTTGTTAGAACTATTTTGGGGAATAGAATGAGCATAGTTCTTCATACTTCTTAAATAATTTTTTTTTCCTGTGTCAGTGTTTGCTGGTATTTGTTACTACAAGATTACTTCATCTGAATTCAAATTGAGTATGTTCTTTCAATTCCATTCCCATGAAGTGGAATGATAAAAAGGGCAAATATCTATCTATGGCTTAGCAGTGGTAGGATATATGGACAGATGAACAAATGAAAACCATGTGATAAATAGAAAAATAAGAGATTTCATCTTGGGGTGGGAGAGTAGGCATATGTAGCTCAGGGCTCTTACCTGAGAAATACCTTAACTTCTTTATGCCCTATGAGGACCATGAAGGGACTTGATATCATTTATATATGCTTTAAAGCATCACTTTCTTTACCTTAGGTCATGAAAAATCATACAATGCCACTCCAGTTAACTAATTTCTAATGTGAGCATAAGGGAAATTTTAGCATTTTTTACTGAGTGTAGGGCTGGCTCTGCTATTCCTACATGTCATTTAACCTCTGTGTTTTAGACTCCACATCTGCAAAATGAAGAGCTTGGATTAGTTGACTTTCAAGGATCCTTTCTTATTTTAAAATTCCATGACATTATAAATGTCTGAACTTTACTAGAAGAGCATCACATTTTGCTCATTTTTTCTGATCCTATATATTGTAAAACTGTTTAAATTAAGCCTGTATACTTCTGGTTTTGGCTCTGACATAAATTATACCTAGAAGTTCAGGTACATTCCTAAGACCTTTCTAGTTAAGGCAACCTGTAAGTGTCATGCATAGCTATTTAATATTTCACTTATCCAATGGATTTTCCATTGAGGAAATTAGCAACTTTTTTATTTCTGATGAGGAAATAAGCCTTGGAAAATTGTATTGGTTTCTTCTCTTGGCACTTCTATTGGTACTGTTGTCAAAGTGTACTTTATGTTGGTACCCATCTTGAAGGAGATAACATGATACATTTTCCTTTTTTCCCTTTGCAGGTTCTTTGGTAGTGAACTACCCTTTTGATGATGATGAACAAGGGCTTGCCACATATAGTAAATCGCCAGATGATGCTGTGTTTCAACAAATAGCACTTTCTTATTCCAAGGTAAGCTTGTGTTTAAACAAAAATACTCTCAGATTCATTAATTAAAAAATGGGTTGAGGGGCACCTGGGTGGCTCAGTGGGTTAAGCCTCTGCCTTCGGCTCAGGTCATGATCTCAGGGTTCTGGGATCGGGCCCCGCATCGGGCTCTCTGCTCAGCAGGGATCCTGCTTCCTCCTCTCTCTCTGCCTGCCTCTCCGCCTACTTGTGATCTCTATCTGTCAAATAAATAAATAAAATCTTAAAAAAAAAAAATGGGTTGAAACAAAGTCTGGTAAGACTCTGGTCAAGTGCTTTCTTCTTGGTTAAGCTTTCCATGATTCCTTTCAGTCAGTCTTAACTGCTTTTTCTACTGTTTTCTACCTCACTTTGAATATACTACGTATTTCTCCATTAGCCTTTAATCTCAAGTAATGTCTTTTTGTCTACAATTTTTAGCATAGCACCTGAATCATAATAAACTAAACATGGTAATATAAATTAGCATGCTGGTTTATTTCATTTAGCTAGTGTTTAAGTTATAAACCTACTTGTAGTCTAAGGTAGAGGTTGACAAGCTCCAACTCTAGGGCCAAATCCAGCCCATTAACTGCTTTTGTAAATAAAATATTAACACTGCAACTCTGTGGTCTCAATCACAGCATTTTGTCATTTCACATTGCCCATGCCTTCATTGTGAGATTGTTGGGAGTTTCTAACAAGAGAATATATCTATTATTACACTTTTAAAAATAGTTGCTTTCTGTTTGGGCACACCATGAGTAGAGGGATGTTCATGGCATAAGAGAATATTATACCCTCTGAATAATCAAAATAAAAATTAACTGATCAGATTTTGCTCATATCCCCATCAAATTTGGTGCCTGATCTTATAGTTCTTCTTTTTATCCTCATTGTGACTTTGAGTTCCTTAGCCTCTTTTTGTTTTCTTTTTTTTTTTTTTTTAAGATTTTATTTATTTATGAGAGAGAGAAAGAACATGAGCACACTTGAGCAGGGGGGAGAGACAGAGGGAGAGGGAGAAGCAGACTCCCTGCTGAGCAGGAAGCCTGACAAGGGCTCCATCCCAGGGCCCCGGTATCATGACCTGAGTCAAAGGCAGTCGCTTAACTGACTGAACCACCCAGGCGCCCTTTTTGTTTTTGATTTTAATTCTTTTGATTTTACTTTCTATCCCACTACTTAAGGACATCCCTTTCAGTGATACTCTCACTCACACCTTGGGATACCCTTTTGACCTACCTGCCTTGCCAGTGTCCAATCCACAGTAATTACCACTATATCCCAGAAAAGTCACACAGTCATGGAAATTGACCACACTGTATCTATGCTCTCTAATCTCAACAGAGCCCTCAGTTCTCCTTGGCAGTATTTCATGTTTTGCTCCTTAACTCTTTGGCTCATTTCCTGCTTCGATGATTCTAAACTTTTGTCCTCTATCTGAACCTCCTAATCCCAGCTTTAGTCCCCTTATTCTTAGTAGATCACTTTGCCTTGACTAAGTATAACTTTGAATAACCTGATGTGAGTTCATTCAGATAATGTCTTCTCTGTTATTACCAATTTGTGACTTTCCCGTATTTTCCTCTGTTTCTTGATCCCACCACATCCTGCTTCTTCTGGAATCTTATTCCTCCATTTCTTCTGTTGTAAATGGGAAAGGTGATAATTAAAAACCTTCACTCACAGCCTCCTTTCTCTTAGCCATGATCTGTCATGATCTATCAATCCCCCTTGTGCCCTGCTATATAGCTTCATGGTGAGGAAAAGCAGACCAAGACAATCTGCAAAGACAGAAGAGGGGACTAATGAAGGGTAGGCCTGAAGGTGATGGGATGATCACCAAACATTAAGTACACACAAAGTCTGAAACCTAAATAAAGAAGCAACTGGGCAGAGGAGAGTACTGGAATATTGGGAAGAGATTTCAAAGTATATACAACTTACAAGATCTGGTGCAATTTAAAGGGACAGACATAATTTTAAAAGATAGATGGATTTAAAGGGAAATCTTTCAAACTCTTAACTTCTGGGACAGAAAAAAGGCAAAAATAAATGAAGAAATGCCCTTTGGTAATTGGACAGTGAAGAGGAAATAAAGAAAGAATGGGAAATGTAGGATTGTACAAGACAGAAGAAAACCATAAAATCAGGAGACTCACAGCTGTACCCTTACATCAAGGCAGATAAAACAAAAACAAGGTAAAGTACCTTGACTGCTAGACTGACAGAAAAGGGCACCCTTAACTAAGAATTATGTATAACAGCCCAGTATCGTAAAAACGAGCACGAGATTAGTAAAATCCATGGAGAACTATTTGAGAAAATTAGGAAATGAAATTTTGCACCTATTGTCTAAGGAAACCTGAACTATCACCAAAAAATAATCAAGAAGCAGGAAAAAACTGTAAGTCAAACACTCCAAACAGATTAAATATACCCAAACACACATTGAGTATATGAAAAACCGTGTAGGCTCAGCTGTTTAAAAAATGAAAACAGAAATAGAAAAAAAAAGATAGGAAGAGAACAAGACAAAATCATCTCTAAAACAAAAAGAAGTTATAAGAGCTAAAGACCTTATACTTACTATACAACTACACCATTTCAAACTTACTACACAACTACAGTAATTAAGATACCGCCATACTGACATAACTAAAGATCAGTGAATTAAAATTGAGTACAGAAATAATCTCTTATTTGTATGTTCAGTTGATTTTTTCACAAGGGCACCAAGACAATTCAGTGGGGAAAGAATAATCTTTCCAATAAATGGTGATATGAAGACTGAATAAGTACATGCAAAATAATGAATTTGGGTCCCTTCCTCACATCATATTGAAAAATTATCTCAAAATGGATCATAGTCCTAAATGTAAGAGCTAAGCCTATAAAACTTTTAGAAAAAATACAGGAATAAATCCTTGTGACATTGGGTTAGACACTGGTTTCCTAGAGCACAAGTGACCCAAAAAAAGATACATTGGATATCATCAAATATTAAAACATTTTTTTGCTACCAAGGTTACCATATTAGTTTTCGATAGTTGCTGCAACAAAGTTTCACCAGCTGGTTGGCCTAAAACAGCAGACACTTATTTTCTCATTGTTCTAGAGTCTAGAAGTCCAAAATGAAGATGTTAGCAAGGGTAAACTCTTTCTGAAGCCTGTAGGGGAATCCTTCCTTGTCTCTTCCTAGCTTCTGTGTTTTGCTGGCAGTCTTTGGCATTCTAGAATGAGTACTCCAGTCCTCTGTCTTCACGTGGCATTCTCCCTGTGTCTATAACCAAATTTTCCCTTTTTATAAAGATCTCAGACATATGGGGTTAGGGTTCACTCTACCTCATTTTAATGTGATTACCTCTGTAATCAAATACATATTCTGAAGTGTTTGGGGGTTAGGACTTCAATATATCTTCTTGGGGGGGATAGAATTCAAACCACATAACAGAGTATCAAGGAAATATAAAGACAACCCACAAAATAGGAGAAAATTATATATCTGATAAGAATCTTGTATCTAGGGGCACCTGGGTGGCTCAGTGGGTTAAAGCCTCTGCCTTTGGCTCAGGTCATGATCTCAGGGTCCTGGGATCAAGTCCCGCATCTGGCTCTCTGCTCAGCAGGGAGCCTGCTTCCCTTCCTCTCTCTCTGCCTGCCTCTCTGCCTACCTGTGATCTCTGTCTGTCAAATAAATAAATAAAAAATCTTTAAGAATCTTACATCTAGCATATAGGAAGAACTCCTATAACTAAATAATAAAAAGGCAACCTAATTGAAAAATGAGTAAAGTATTTGAATCCACATTTCTCCAAAGAAGATACACAAATTACCAAGAAGTACACAAAAAGATACTCAATATCATTAGCCATGAGGGAAATGGGAATCAAAACCACAATAAGATAGCCATTTTGTACCCACTAGGATTGGCTATAATTTAAAAAAATGGAAAATGGTAAAGATATAGAGAAACTGGAAAACTTCTGTATTGCTGGTGGGAATGTAAAATGGTGCAACTGCTTTGGAAAACAGTATTACAGTTCCTAAGAATATTAAGTATAGAACTACCATATGATCCGACAATTCCACTCTTAGATAGATGCCCAAGATAAATGAAAACACATGCCACACAAAAGCTTATACAGTTGACCCTTGAATATCAACAGGGGTTTTAACTGCCCAGGCCCACTTGTATATGGATTTTTCCTGCAATACAGTACAGTACTGCAAATATATTCTCTTTTGATTTTTTCAATAACATTTTCTTTTCTCTAGTTTACTTTGTTGTAAGAATACAGTATATAATATACAAAATATATGTTAATTCACTGTTGTGTTATTGGTAACGCAACAGTAGACTGTTAATGGTTAGGTTTTAGGGGAATCAGAAGTTATACCTGGATTTTTGACTGTGTAGGGGCACTGGCACCACTAATCCCTGTGTAGTTCAAGAGTCAACTATACACGAATGTCATAGCATTATCCATAGTAGCTAACATGAAAACAATCCAAATGGCCATCAAATGATAAATGAATAAACAAAATATGGTCTATTCATGCAGTGAGTATTATCCAGCCATAAAGAGGGATAGAGTACAACAAATTACAACTTGAGTAACTCCGGAAAACATTATGCTAAGTGGAAGAAGGCAGTCACAAGAGACCACTTATTGTATGATTCCATTTATATGAAATGTCCAGAATAGGCAAGTCCATAGAGGTAGAAAATATATTGGTGGTTGCCTAGGGCTTGGGAGGCAAGGAAGGCCAGAGAGGAGGTTGGAGGAAAATGAGGAGTGCTAATGGGTGTGGATTTCTTATGGGGTGATAAAAAGGTCCTAAAATTACCATGGTGATTATCACACAACTCAGTAAATGTACTTCAGAAACCATTGAGATGTACACTTTAAATGGGTGAGTTATGTTGTATGTGAATTATATCTCAGTAAAGCAGATTTTAAGAACCTTAAAAAGACTGAGGGGTGGGGCATCCATTCCCATCCATCCCAGTTTATGTATAGGCCAAAAGGAATCTAGAAGTTATGTATCAAAATATTAAATGATCTTTGGCTTACAATTTTTCTTCTTTTTGTGCTCTTGAATTTTCTAATCTTTTTATAATAACATTTATTATATTTTAAGTATAATAAAATTCAATTAATTCAATTAAGTGAGAGTGAAGAAACAGCTTTCTGCTGTACAACATGACAGATACCAACAGACAAGAAAATTTCAAGGTGGCATTAGTGGAAAAAGTAGTGAGTTCTGAATAAAAATTGTTTTATTTTAGTTAACAGTATTACACCAGTGTTAATTTTCTTGTTTTGATCATTGTAGTTTGGTTACATAAGATGCTAACATTAGGGAAAGCGGGATTGAGAGTATATAAAACTCTCTGTACTATTTTTGCAACTTCTCTGCAAGTCTAAAATTAGTTCAGGAGAGAGCAAAAGAAAAGAAAACTGAGTAGTCTTTTGTCTCTGCTTCCTTATTGCTCTCTCCTCTCAGTTTCTTGTCATCTGTCTTCTGCCTCCCTTGTTTTACCTGGAAGTCCCCCCTCAAAGTTTACTAGAACTCTGTTGTTTTTTTTTTTTTTTTTAACTTTCTTGACCTCTGAAGTCTGACACTATTGTCTTCTCCCCTTGATCTCTGCCCCATTGTGTATTAGAAAGCTCTGCCATTTTTCTCTTTTGTTGGCTGGACATTCTCTTTCACTTTTTTTTTCCCTCCATCTTCCATCCTCAGCCATTTTTACCATCTTAGCAATTGCATCCAATTGCATCACCACTGTATGGATGTCTTTTTAAAAAACCGTTTCACGGAATGGTAGTTATTTTAAACAGATGAAAAGATACAGGCAAACAAGAAGAAAATAAACCTAGAGAGCTCCCATCGTTTAAAATCTTGGTATATGAGTTCTAGACTGTGTGTGGACTGAGACTAGACATCCTCAACCCTCGGTCTTCTTTAAGTTGTCAAGCCATTATCTTAAAAATTTTAATTAGGTTTTTAAAAAATGGTCAGAGGAAAGAGAATTAAAGGAGATGGCAAATGCGCATGGTAAAATCATAGGCCATCACTTTCTGGGGGCTCATGATCTCACACTTGGATTATTTCAGTAGTACTCTGATGGGTCTCCCTGACTTTGATTTCTTTTTCACATTATTTTTATAAACTTACTAGAGCCATGGATATTTCACATATCACCCTTTCCTTGGAGATTTTTACTGGCTCTTTTTTACTCTGAGAATAAAGTCAAAATAAAGTAATAGCTACTTCCTAGAACTATGGTGTCTGGAGTGAGGTTTATACTAGATGATCCATTAAGATGTAGGAAGAATATATTAAAAATTCTACTTATATTTTTAAGTTTATCCCTTAAATATTTTTTATTTTTATCCACATTATATTATATGTATTGTATTAGTATAATAGTACACATATATAATTTATAACTGAATGCATAGATAGACATAGGAGGTACATGTACATCTTCAGTGAAAAAACCAGAAAACAAAAGAGCACTACCCAGCGGTGGGGTAAAGCAGTGAGGGAAAGCGGTGGGATCATAAGCTTGTAATTGGTATGTTAAGTTTAAGAAAGGGAATTGTTCATATATACAGATATATATGTGTGTGTGTGTGTGTGTGTGTGTGTGTGTATGTGTATTTATTTATTTACTTACGTTAAATCCAGGGGAGTTGTTTATATACACATACATACATACATTGCCCGCATGCACGCGCGCGCGCACACACACACACAAACACACATTTTTTTAAGTACGCTCTATGCCTAACATGGGACTTGAACTCATGAACCCGAGCTCAGGAGTCACATGCGCTGCTGACTGAACCACCGAGGCACCCCGTTTATGTATTTCAAAGTTAAATGGTTAATTCTCAGTAGTGGGAAAATAGGAAATTGTTATTTTTCTTTTCATGCTTTCTATACATTTTTTTTTTTCTATTTCCACAAGAAAGAAATGAAGTTTTTACTATCTTTCAAAGCTTGATTTCTTCAGAAACCTCTGCTGCAGCTCCGGTCAGTAATCTTTTTCTTCTCTAGATGCCAGCAGCACTTACTTGTGTCTTCATGGCAGTTTTACTCTTCCTCAGGCAAGCTATTGAGCATGCGCTGTGCTAGACGCTGCTAGGTGCTGGGGACACAAAGGCACGCACTGTTTCAGGGAGTCGTGTCTTGTTTTTAGGGAAGAAAAAGACGCAACGTGTTGTAATGGTATAGAGTGCAGTCGAAGCACAGGGGGACCATCTGGAAGTGAGAGAATTATCTTGACTTTCAAGCTTCTTGAAAACATGGGATGAAAACAGGAATATGAAGGCTTTTTTGTGGAATATTTTTGGAGAGGGATTGAGTTGGGTTTTACATTACTTGTAACTGCAAGTCATAACGTCTACTTTTTTTTACAGAGCATGTGTAATTTTGATTTTTAAAAATAGATAATAAGTTCAGATAGTAAGCAATCAAAATGGCATAAAAAGTTAGACATTAAAAAGTCTCAGTGCTTCCCATGGCTCCACTCACCCCATTCCCACCTCCACGTACACCCTGTTGGTAACTATGTTTATTATATTGCCTTATCCTTCCTGTGATGCAAACAAATATAAGTAAAGATTCTTTTTTTTTTTTTTTCCTTCAGGAAAATTCCCAGATGTTTCAAGGTAGACCTTGCAAGAATATGTACCCTAATGAATATTTTCCTCATGGAATAACAAATGGAGCTAGTTGGTATAATGTCCCAGGTAAACGTTCTTTAATATCAAGGCTGTATAACTTGATGGATTTCCTGTCCCCCTGGATGGTGCTGCTTCTTACTGATTTTTTAATTTTGAGAAAATATCATTCTTTTAAAAATATTGTTTAAATAATGTAAAACATTCAAATAACCTTTTCAACTATTTTTTAATTTGGTATAATTGGAGTTTTGAGTAAAGAGATTGCACTAAAACTTTACAAAAGTGTTATATTTTACCTCTGGCTGTTATTAAAAAAATCTTAGGTATTCTAATAAGAAGTGGGTAAGCTATACTTGAATTCTTCTTCAACATGAAAGTGCAGGTGTCTTACCTGTACCATAAGCATCAAGGTGCTCTCAAATGAGCATATCACTGTTTCTCAACCAATGTTGAGAAAAGATGGATTTGGCTTTTTACTAGGAATGTTGTTTACTTTTTGGGATCTGACCTAGTACTACTTCTTCAGAGTTACTGATTTTAATTTTCTATCCTTTAGGTGGTATGCAGGACTGGAACTATTTACAAACAAATTGCTTTGAAGTAACCATTGAGCTAGGTTGTGTGAAATACCCATTTGAGAAAGATCTGCCAAAATTTTGGGAACAGAATCGAAGATCTCTAATCCAGTTTATGAAACAGGTAACTATTTAGGAGTGAAGTATGAAATTTCTCCCAAGAGCAAAAATACTTTTGTGTGTATATTTGATTTTCACACAGTGATTTTCAAATACACCCTTCTGAATTCAGCCTATTCATGGTTCAGTGTGTTTATCTAGAAAACTCAAGGTTGAAAATGAGTTTATTTGTATGCATGGGGAGGAGTTGAAAATGATTAAACAGGATAGTGGTGATTTGCTCAAAAAAAAAAAAAAAAGGGGGACGCCTGGGTGGCTCAGTTGGTTGGACGACTGCCTTCGGCTCAGGTCATGATCCCGGAGTCCCGGGATCGAGTCCCACATCGGGCTTCCAGCTCCATGGGGAGTCTGCTTCTCCCTCTGACCTTCTCCTCGCTCATGTTCTCTCTCACTGTCTCTCTCTCAAATAAATAAATAAAATCTTTAAAAAAAAAAAAAAAGGATTCTATATATTTATTTAGGAGGGAGAGAGAGAGTGCACAAGTTGGGGGGGAGGGGCAGAAGGACAAGCAGACTCCCTGCTGAGTGCAGAGCCTGATGCGGGGCTCCTTGCGGGGCTTGATCCCAGGAGCCCGAGTGGATGATCTGAGCCCAAATCAGATGCTTAACTGACAGCCGACCAGACACCCCTGCAGTGGGTCTTTTAGAATAAGGATAGCTATATCTTTATTTATCTATCTCTTATACCTGTATCTTTAGGTGCCATTATCTTACCAAAGAAAAAAATTAATACTAATTTCCTAATATTACCTAGTACTTAGTCCACATTCAAATTTCCCTTTCTTTTACCCCAAAATGTCTTTTCATAGCTATATATTAGAACCAGGATTTAGTCAAGGTTCATGCATTGCATTTGATTATTACATCTCTTTACTCATCTTTAATCTAGAACAGTCCTTATGTTTTTTAAAAATGATTATTTCCCTTTTTTGTTTTAAAGATTTATTTATTTGTTTGGGAGACAGAGAGTGTGAGCAAGTAGGGGGAGGAGCAGAGGAAAAGAATCTCAAGCAGACTCCCTGCTGAATGTGGAGCCCCAACATGGGGCTCAAAATGGAGCTCGATACAGGGTTCAGTCTCTTGATCTGAAATCTTGACCTGAGCCAAAATCAAGAGTTAGATGCTCAACTGACTGAGCCACCCAGGCGCCCTGACATTTCCCTTTTAAAAAGGGCAGGACAGGGGGTTCCTAGGTGGTTGTGTTGGTTAAGTGGCTGCCTATGGCTCTGGTCATGATCCAGGGATCGAGCCCTGAGTGGACCTCCCTGCTCAGCGGGGAGCCTGCTTCTCCCTCTCCCACTCCCCCTGTATGTGTGCTCTCTCTCTCTCTCTCTCTGCCAAATAAATAAATTAAATATTTGAAAAAAAATAATAAAGAGGACAGGGCAGTTTTTTTTGTAGAATGTCCTATATACTGAAATTGTCAGATGTGCTAAAGTTTAAACAGTGTTATTTATATTCCTCATGATAAAGACAAACCTAGGCTATGAAAAATTAGCCTTTCAGAAACTGAAATATTTTGCTTAATAGGTGTTTACATCTAGCTTTACTCTCAACTCCTAAATTCCTATTTGTTCCACATGTTTACTTTATTATCAATCTGTTATTTTGGATAAGAGCTCCCAAAATAATTAGATGATCTTTACACTGACATCTGGGTATCCTTGTACTTTATCCAGGTTCATCAGGGTGTCAAAGGATTTGTCCTAGATGCCACGGATGGCAGAGGTATATTAAATGCCACGATTAGTGTTGCTGAAATTAATCACCCAGTGACTACCTACAAAACTGGAGATTACTGGCGTCTCTTGGTTCCAGGAACTTATAAAATCACAGCATCTGCTCGAGGGTGAGTGAGTGACTGAATACTTTGATATTAAGGGCTTGAGGAAAGACAAACATGGTTCTATTCTAGAAGGTTATTGCCAGAAAGCCCTAGAGAAGTCAAGCAACCCTGAGTTTAATGCTGGGAAGTTTAGAGCTGGTTACACATTTGATTCTCTTCCAGTGATAAAGTGAGTACATAAACTGTCAGATTGAAGAAATCTATGAAATTGTGCACTTTGAACAGGTCCCTAGGCCCTGTCCAGATATAAAGCTCTAGTGAGTGATTCCTTCACTACTGGTAACAATTCTAGGAAGTGCCTATTAGTTGGGAAAAAAGAACAACTGTTCTGCTGCATACTTCTAGTCATGTTGTCCAATAAATACCACCACTTTACATTTGTTCCTTTTTAAAGCTCTTTCACACTTAGCTTTTAAAAGGAACAAATGTAAAGTGGTGGTATTTATTGGACAACATGACTAGAAGTATGCAGCAGAACAGTTGTTCTTTCACACTTTTTTTTCCCTATCCTCACCTAAACCACTCTTTTTTTATTTAAAAAAATTTTTAATATGTATATAGTTGACACCCAATGTTACACTAGTTTCAGGTATATAACATAGTAATTCAACAAGTCTACATCTTATGCTCTGCTCACCACAAATGCAATCACTGTACAATGCTGTTACAGTACCATTGACTGTATTTCCTGTTTGTACCTTTCATCCTTGTGACTTAATTCATTACATAGCTGGAAGTCTATATCTCCTACTCCCCTTCACCAATTCTGCTCACCTCCCCTCCTGCAACAGCCATACTATTTTCTTTATTTATAGGTCTATTTCTGGTTTTTGTTCATTTGTTCATTTGTTTTCTGAGATTACATATCTGAGTGAAATTGTTCGGTATTTGCCTTTCTCAGTCTGACTTATTTCACTGAGTATAATACCCGCTAAGTCCATCCATGTTGTTGCAAGTGTCACAATTCCATCTTTTCACAGCTGCATAATAGTCCATTGTGTATATACACCGTATCTTCCTTATCCATTGGTCTATCGATGGACACTTAGGTTGTTTCCATATCTGGGCCATTGTAAATAATGCTGCAGTAAACATAGGGGTGTGTGTATCTTTTTGATTTACTATTTTTGTTTCTCAACATTGGAATTATTGGATCGTAGGGTACTTGTATTTTTAACTTTTTGAGGAACCTCCATACATTTTTCCTATGTAAATTCCTACCAGTAAATTCTATGTATAAATCCTATGTAAATTCCTACCAGTAGTATAAAAGGGTTCCTTTTTTCTCCATATCCTCACAACACTTGTTATTTCTTGTCTTCTTGATTTTAGCTGTTCTGAGAGGTATAAGGTGGTATCTCTTTGTGGTTTTGATTTTCATTTCCCTGATGATTAGTGATGCTGAGGATCTTTTCACATGCCTGCTGGCCATCTATATATCTTCTCAGGAAAAATGTCTATTCAGGTCCTATAGCAATTTTTAATCAGATTGTTTGGAATTTTTTTGATGTTAAGTCATAGAAGGTCTTTATGTATTTGGAATATTAATCCCTTATTGGATATAATCATTTGCAAGTATCTTCTCTCATTCAGTAGGTTGCCTTTTTGTTTTGTTGTTGATTTCCTTCACTGTGCAAAAGCGTTTCACTTTGATGTAGTCCCAATTGTTTACTTTTGCTTTTTGAGTCCCTTGCCTTAGGAGATATATCTAGAAAAATGTTTCTATGGCCAATATAAGAAAAATTACTGCCTCTCTTCTCTTCTAGGACTTTTTTTATGGCTTCAGGTCTTATATTTAAGTCTTTCATCCATTTTGAGTTTACTTATGTATATGCTGTAAGGAAATGGTCTAGTTTCATTCTTATGCCTGTAGCTGTCTAGTTTTCACAGCACCATTAATTGAGAAAATGACCTTTTCCCTATTGTATATTCTTTTTTGTGATAGATTAATTGACAGTGTATGTATGATTTCTGGAATTTCTATTCTGTTCCATTTTTGTGCCACTACCATACTGTTTTGATTATAACAGCTTTGCTTGAAATCTCAAATTGTGATGCCTCCAGCTTTGTTTTTCTTTTTCAAGATTGCTTCGGCTATTCGGGGCCTTTTGTGATCCTATGAATTTTAATACTCTTTGTTCTAGTTATATGAAAAATGCTGTTGGTACTTTGATAGGGATTGCATTGAATTTATAGATTGCTATTCAGGTAGAATGGACATTTTAACAATATTCTTCCAATCCATGAGCATGGAATATCTTTCAGTTTGTTTGTGTCATCTTCAATATCTTTCATCACTGTTTTACAGTTTTCAGAGTAAAGGTCTTTCCACCTCTTTGGTTAATTTTTTTTTTTTTTTGGTCAAATTGTAAATGGAGTTATTTTCTTGATTTCTCTTCCTGCTGCTTTGTTATTAATGTATAGAAATGCTACAGATTTCTGGGTATTTTGTTTCTGGCAACTTTACTGAATTCGTTTATTACTTCTGGTAGATTTTGGGATAGCCTTTAGGAATTTCTGTGTATAATATCATGTCATCTGCAAAGCAACATTGTAACTTTTTTACCAATAGGGATGCCTCTTCTTTTGTCTGTTTGTTTGTTTGATTGTTGTGGCTAGGACTTCTGGTACTAAAGTGACAAGAGTGGACATCCTTGTCTTGTTCTAGATCTTAAAGGAAAAGTTCTCAACTTTCTGCTCTTGAGTATGATGTTAGCTGTGGAGGGTGTGGAGTATGATGTTATTATGTTATTATGGAGGTATTGCTTTGGTGAAATTTTCTTTCTTATTTCTAATTCTCTAAGAAAGGCAACTTTCATCTTTTTTATAAGTTTTATTTCTACAAAGATACATTTCCTCAAAAAAGAGAAAATGAACTTATGACTTACTTCTTTGGATAAAACTCAATTTTCTTTATCTTCATCATCCTTTACAAAAAACCTGACTTTTTAATTTGAAACTCATCATTTTTACCCTCTTGTAGTTCTCTTTGTTATGTTTTAGTAAGTGTAGACGTTACCAGTGGATATTTTCCCCTCCCCTTACTGGCTGTCTTATTTCTGAAGAGTTAATTTTGACATTAAATTGAAGTAAGGGTAAGCACATGAAAACATTTATAGTTACTACTACCTTTTTTTTTTTTTAAAGATTTTATTTATTTATTTGATAGAGATCACAAGTAGGAAGAGAGGCATACAGAGAGAGAGAGGAAGGGAAGCAGGCTCCCTGCTGAGCAGAGAGCCCGATGTGGGGCTCAATCCCAGGACCCCGGGATCATGACCTGAGCTGAAGGCAGAGGCTTTAACCCACTGAGCCACCCAGGCGCCCTACTACTACCTTTTTAAAAAAAAAATGATTTTGGATATCTAGTGGTCTGTAAGGTGGATGGATTAGAGCTTCACACTAATGAGAAATGAAATCTTTTCTGTTTTTCTTCTATTTTGGCATAGTATTAGAAAAACGAAAACAGCAAGATATCTGAAAAAATAGGCCAGGAATTATGTATTTGTTAGATAGATAATGTGCTAAGTTAGTAATATCTCTCAGATTTTTCCAGCCATGTACTCTGATGACAGGCAAGTGAACTCAGATTCCAGGAGACATGAGTTATTTACTGCAAATATGAACTTTCTTTTGAGGTCATATATTTAATCTTAAAAACTCATTCACATTTTACAGTCTACCCATGTCTGTTCTTTGTTAATTAATGTTTAAAACAAATAATAAATTATGCAAAATTATGTATTTGACTCTCACAGGATTTATCTCAAGGATTCACATACCCTCTGCAGACTGGGTATTCCCACTGCAGGAGCCTGGCTCTGATCTCTCCTTTATTTCAGGTATAATCCAGTTACCCAGAATGTGACTGTGAAGAGTGAAGGTGCTACTCAGGTCAACTTCACACTGGTTCGATCTTCAGCGGATTCAAGCAATGAATCAAAGAAAGGAAAGGGGGATCGGACCAACACTGATGATGTCAGTGATCCAACTACTAGAGAGTTTGAAACTTTAATTAAAGACCTTTCGGCCGAGAATGGTTTGGAAGGCCTCATGTTACGGTCCTCCTCAAATCTGGCTCTTTACCGATACCACTCATACAAAGACTTATCAGAGTTTTTGAGAGGACTTGTGATGAACTACCCACACATCACGAATCTCACCAAGTAAGTGCCACACTCTCACTGCTTTTCTTTCTGTCCTTTCATTCTCCCCCCCCCTTTTTTTTAAGAAGTTACATTCTTTTTTTTTTTTTTTAAGATTTTATTTATTTATTTGACAGAGATCACAAGTAGGCAGAGAGGCAGGCAGAGAGAGAGGGGGAAGCAGGCTCCCTGCTGAGCAGAGAGCCCGATGCGGGGCTCAGTCCCAGGACCCTGGGATCATGACCTGAGCCGAAGGCAGAAGCTTTACCCACTGAGCTGCCCAGGCGCCCCAAGAAGTTACATTCAACATAAGCCATGTTGAATGGTTCTTGTAATTTATTTGGGACCTGCATAGAGAGAGAATTGGAATTTACTTATTTTGAAACATATGTTGCTTAGAGATCTTTCTAACACTGACTGTGGAAAGTGTTATGAAGAACACTGGAGAATTACTTGTTAGATTAGCAATGGATGGTCTGTGCCTCCTAGAAATGTAAAATTACTCTTCCTCGTGATTACTCTGACTGAATAAAAAACTCTCTCCACTTCTCAGCTGCATATTCATGTCCTGACTGTTACTTGGTTTGTTTTATTTTGCTGAGGGCAAGGGACAAATTTGGAACTGTGAGCTCGCCTGCCAGAGATCATTCTTTTTTTTCAAATAGAAAACAAAGCCTGGTTTCTGTCATTTTCTGTACTCACAGTTGCTATTCCCTGAAGGCTTAAGAACAGTGTGTGATTGAGGGTCCTAGAAAAATACGCAGTACTGGCTTAAGCAAAGCTGATGCTGAGCCAGCCTGTATCTTCACTTTCTGTGGCTGCCCTGCCTCACTTTCACTGTTTGATTGTAAATCTTCTGTAGGTCTCATTACAGTCACTCGGAAATTATTTTCTTCGTTTGTTGACTCCTGTTGTCTGCCTGTGAAGGGCTTTATTCTACATTTTCCCCTGAGCTTTGTTTTAGTTCTCTTCTACATACCTCATGAGCATTATCTAGCCTCTGACATTTTTAAAAAAGATTTTATTTACTTATTTGACAGAGAGAGAGATCACAAGTAGGCAGAGAGAGAGGAGGAAGCAGGCTCCACATTGAGCAGAGAGCCTGATGCAGGGCTTGATCCCAGGACCCTGAGACCATGACCTGAGCCGAAGGCAGAGGCTTAACCCAGTGAGCCACCCAGGTGCCCCGCCTTTGACATTTTTACCCTGTTTTTCTTCACTGACCCTTCTAATTTTACCAGTACATTTAGCTTCTCAAATACTGGTTTATAATGTTTCTAGATGCAAAGAATGATACTTACTTTGGCAATACCAATTACCTCTATTCCTCAACTCATTCTCAAATATTTCTGCCCAATTCAGGTTTTAATATTATACATCTTAGTGCTGTATAGAGCTTATAGTCTTTTCTTATTTTAAAATAAAGGAAAAATTCGACATTATTTTTGCTATCCATTACTTAGTTCATTTAAGTTTTTTTAACCTTCCAATTCAAGACGCACCTTTTAGTTAAGTATTTTCCCCCAAATAGGCAACGCCTGCCAGTGGTGAGACACAAGACAGTTTTAGGTGGTCCACCAATGGGCACTAAGTATAGAATCATGGGAAATCAATAATTTTTCTGTTCTATTAACCTGCCTCAATTTAATGCTAATATTTTTTTCTATATAACTCTTGTAAATCTTACTTTGTATAAAAGAAAACAGGTCTTAAGCTCAGAACTCTTGGGCAAGCACAGCACTTTAAATGATTTTTGCTGCAATACTAGTATTGCATTTATAGTAAAGTATACAGTGTCTTATTTATGTAAATTAATTTACATTTAGAAAGTAAGGTTCTGTACATTTGTGGATATATAAATTTTTCCTAAAAAATTTAAGTTAGTTTAAAAGACATATGTTAGCTAAATAGTAGTATAGATTATAGAAGGTAGGGCAAGTACAGTGAAGATGGTATGGGAATGACTGAATTTGGAGGACCGGTGAACCACGTCATACTCTTTCCTAAATCGGATAATATCTCACTTGTATTTGATTTTCTTTGGTCAAGGGAAACTAATTTTCTTAAAGTTTTCTGACTCAATGACTCATTCTTTAAAGACTTTTAAAGGCTTTTCATGTTTGTTTTCATGTCTTTTGAAAAAATCTGTATGTCAGCATTAACAGAATCCTTGATTACTTCTGACTTTTTGTTTCTGGTTTTTGAAAGTTTGGGACAGAGCTCTGAATATCGTCACATTTGGTCCCTCGAAATCTCCAATAAGCCCAATATATCTGAGCCCGAAGAACCAAAGATCCGTTTTGTTGCTGGTATCCATGGAAATGCTCCGGTTGGAACTGAACTACTTTTGGCTCTGGCAGAATTTCTCTGCCTAAACTACAAAAAGAACCCAGCTGTCACTCAAGTAAGAGAATAGCCTGTTTTGACATGCTTTAGAAGGAAAAAGCTGTCACACGTTGAGATCAGTGCACCATTAAAAAAATTTCAGGGGCTTCGGGGGTCTGACAAAGGTGTCAGAAACCACTGCTTAGTGGCTAGTCAGTAGAACATGTAACTCTTGATCTCGGGGTTGTGAGTTCAAGCCCTACATTGGGCCTAGAGCTTACCTTAAAAAATTTTTTAAATTTCCTGTTGGATTTTACACAGAGGCACTTTTAGTGCATTACAAACTTTTTAAAAATGGACCATCTTTTTCTATCCTCTTTGGTAATAGCATCCTTCCATTACATATCTTTGTGTGTAATTAAGAGGCATAGAAGAAAAAATACTAAAGATTTGCATTCAGTCCTTTACTCCTTTATTTAATAGTCAAATTACTCTTCTAAAATTTACTCACCATTCTGTACATTCTAACTTGAGGGACTTCCATTGCTAGTTACTTATAATTAGGATACTATATTGAAAATGATGTGGAAGACAAATAGTTTTTCTTTTTATGTAAGAAGTTCAAAATTATTGGACATCTTAGCTGCTTAAATTTTAGAAAAAGCAATATGGCATTGTCTACTTTAGCCACCCATGACTACAGAAAAGAACTTTGATCCAAAGGATTGGTCATGTATGATTGAATAACCTAGTTCCATGTTGTCTTAAAGAAAGAAAGAGAGAGTGTGCATCCTCTTAGAGCACTCACTAATTGGCACTGTCTATATAGACTTTAGGAAAGGAGAAAGGAACTAATATTTGTTTAATACCTACTATGTGTCAGGAGCTTATACCGAGTACTTTACATGTGTCATAATTTAATCCTCAATTTATGTTATCTTCATTTTACAGATCTAAAAACTGAGGCAGAGATATTTGATAACTTACAGGGGCCACACAGCTAGTATGTGGTAAAACTGGGATTTAAACCCAAGCGTGTCTCACTCTAAAGTCTGTGCTCTTTTGTTTTACCATACTGCCTCCCCTAAAAGAAATTTGGGAAGCTTTTATGTCATGATTAGGATCAGAAAGCACCTACGGGATTAGGTGAGATGAACTTCAGTCAGACTTGACCAAAAATTATTTTACCATTTTCAGCAAAACAAATTGTATTGATTTCTTAATGTGAGTTGTAAGGAGTATCCCAGGGACATTTTGTTGTTCTTTTTTTAAAAAAATGGGAGAGTATCTAGGATACTGGGTCTCAACACTGCCTACACATTGGAAACATTTGGGAAGTTTTTAAAAATACGTGTACCTGGGCCCCATCCCCAAAGACATCAGTATTCCTTTAAAAGCTCCTTAGGTTATTCTAATATTTGGCCATATTGCTACCTACTGATATTATGGTTATAAGAGACTATATGTCCTAGGTAAAACTCCTACCAGGAATTTCAAAACTTCTAGTTTATGAGAATTTTTCTCATTTGGTCTAATTAGGCTTGAGGTAGTACTCTTACTCTAGATTACCATTTGTTTTCAAATAAATAAGGGTCAGAATTATCTGGCAAGTTCAAGAAAATATACACATACCCAGAGACCTGAGGCAAAGCTCAAGCATGTACACTTTAGAAAAATAGATCTCTCCCAGGGGAAGAAAGTTAAGAACCAATGAATTTAGCGTCTCCGATATTTTCAGTCTATAGACTGTTTTAACAGAATAAATAAGCCAGGGATCACTTATTCTGATTTGCTCTCAGAAATAAATAGGATAAAGTATATCAGAAATTAGTTAATGCTGCATATGTAGGTATTGATGCCTATGGATTATCCGAAGGAGAAATTATTATGAGTAAGACAAGTATCTACTACTTTTTTTTTTCTTTTGCTGATTTCAGCTCTTCTGTCTCATTGTTTCCAGACATACACTAATACTTGTTAGACTATGCATTTCAGTTTTTAATCTGGAAAATACAGTCTGATATTGGTTTCAGCCAGTGGTCAGCAAAGTTTTTCTATAAAGGGATAAATAGTATATATTTTAAGCTTTGTGGGACAGCTGTTCTGTGTTGCAGCTATTCAACTAGGCCATTGCAGCACAAAAACAGTCATATGAATGGGCGTGGTGGTGTGCCAATAAAACTTTATTTATAATAGCAAGCAGCTGTCTAGATTTAGCCCGCAGGCAGTGGTTTCTGACCCCTTTGTACGTCATCAGGATGTCTCTGGGAATATTAGTTGTGCAGTAGTTTGATATTTCTTTTTAAATTTGTTCGGAGCAAGAGAGAATTTTCTTTCTATCTATAGAGAATTTTCTATTTATTTTTAGTCCTATGTTTACATCTGTTTAAAACAAGAAAGACTTTCTGTTTGAGGCATGGAAGGGTATCTTATGATCCACATAGAGCTAACTGATTTCTCTTTCTGTTTTAGCTGGTTGACAGGACTAGAATTGTGATTGTCCCTTCTCTAAATCCAGATGGGCGAGAGAGGGCACAAGAGAAAGACTGTACTTCAAAGAGAGGACAAACAAATGCTCACGGCAAAGATTTGGATACAGACTTCACAAGTAAGCCTGATTGTTAGGCCATTAAAGTACTTTGCAGATAATTTTATTTTTCTTTACTAAGAGATTGATAGATTGTGTAGATGCATAATAGGGTTACTTTCCTTCTAGGTTGTACATATAACATATAAATGACAAGCTAGACACTTGTCAAATTTTTCTCCTTTATAATTTGTAAAAGTAATTCAAGTTTTTTCTTAGAAATTCAATCAATAATACTGGAGGGGTTCCATCACTAGCCATACAAATAGGTATATTTTCTCTCTCTATCCCTGCATATACACATGTATACACACATATACACCTGCACACACACAATGTCTGTGTATGTTGATTTGATGGAGTCTTTGATATTGACTTAAATAGGGTCATCAACTGTACATATTGTTCTGCAACTTTTTTCATTGAGCATATCTTTATCACTGATCTCTTTCCATTTCAGTACTTACAGATTTCTAACATAGTCTTATTAATGACATCTTACTATGCTGTTAATACTCTAGTTTATTCAACAATTTTCCCACTAATGGACACTTAGCTTTTTTCTAGTTTTTTGCTCTTGCAAACTGCACTGCGGAAAACATCCTGATTTTTGAAAGTTTTATTTTCTTTCAAAGATGGGTTATATAGTCTCAATATTATTTTTTAAAAGAGAATATATCCATCCCTTTTTGTTTCCAAATAAGCATTTTCTTAAATTTGCTTAGATCATTAACCTTTACATATCATCTGAAGTATATAAAACTCAAGATAATCTACTTTCTAGAGTGTATCTTTTATGCTGTTGAAATAGTGGCTTGTAGAGTAATAAGGTATTTATATATGCATTTTTTAAATTAGCCTCTGATTGTGTTCATGTACAAAGTATTTTCTTAGATATTCATACTAAAATTTTAAAACTTGTTATTTTATGTTTGACTTCTATATTTTTTAGATAATGCCTCCCAGCCTGAGACTAAAGCCATCATTGAAAATTTGATTCAAAAACAGGACTTCAGTCTTTCTGTTGCTTTAGATGGTGGTTCAGTACTAGTCACATACCCATATGACAAACCAGTACAAACAGGTATGTAGAATGTCAGTTTATTATATGCTATTCAAGCTTAGATAGGAAATTCCAATTAAGTAATGTCCCATCTAAATTTTTTCAAAATCGTGAGCATTTGTGCACACTCCGTGAGCAAATAACCAATCTAGGAAGATTGTACATATATCAACAGCTTAGTTACTTAGAGGAGAGAGGTCAGATCTAAAGATGAGAATTGCACCCCCCTGCTTAAACTTTGACTGACTGGTTGCACTTGAGATGAACACTGCTTATTGAATCTGTCTGGGGCCATTGTATATGGAGGTAGTTTGTGTTGTTTTCAATACAGCTTGAAAGAATTACTGTTGTAGGCCCCAGTTGTCCTAAAATGTAGTAAAATACACCAAAACAAGTTTGTATTTTAGTGTGGTAGCCTCTTATGTAAACTAACCATTATTACCTTTTAATATAAGGAAGATGTATATCTTCTTTGTCTGATTATCCTGGGTGAAACAGAACCATGTGGTTAATTATAATAACTCCTCGATAAACTTGGGTGGGGTACAGGATTTACTAGAAGGAGAGAAAGATGACTTTTGTATCAATGAAGTTGAACTTGGAGTAAAATCTTTTGAATTTCTCCAACTTCTGAATTTTTCTTTGTACAGTGGAAAACAAAGAGACTCTGAAGCATTTGGCATCTCTTTATGCAAATAATCATCCGTCCATGCACATGGGGCAGCCCGGTTGCCCAAATAAATCAGGTAAGTATTTTCCATACCCTTTGTTCCCTGTTTCTGCTTTTGGGTATAGAGGGTGTCTTACTTTAAGGTCTTGTTAATCCTATATCCCTCAATGCTTTTATAGATGAGAATATCCCAGGAGGTGTAATGCGTGGAGCAGAATGGCATAGCCACTTGGGCAGCATGAAGGTATGCTCTATACAATACAGGGAGAAGTAAATTATAATTATTTGCCATTCAGTGACAGAATAGGTGACTTTTCTGATACAATCAAAGTGAATGGCATCTGCTTCATGGCTTTCTTGACAAGACAGCCCTCAACCTCTGACAGCATTTTTTTTCTTTCGTTTTTGCCGTTGCAATCTTTTTTTTTTTTTTTTAATTTCTTTTCAGTGTAACAGAATTCATTGTTTACGCACCACACCCAGTGCTCCATGCAATACGTGCCCTCCATAATATCCACCACCAGGCTCACCCAACCTCCCACCCCCCTGCCCCTTCAAAACCCTCAGATTGTTTTTCAGAGTCCATAGTCTCTCATGGTTCATCTTCCCCTCCAGTTTCCCTCAACTCTCTTCTCCTCTCCATCTCCCCATGTCCTCCGTGTTATTTCTTATGCTCCACAAGTAAGTGAAACCATATGATAATTGACTCTGTCTGCTTGACTTATTTCACTCAGCATAATCTCTTCCAGTCCCGTCCATGTTGATAGAAAAGTTGGGTATTCATGCTTTCTGATGGAGGCATAATACTCCATAATGTATATGGACCACATCTTCCTTATCCATTCGTCCGTTGAAGGGCATCTTGGTTCTTTCCACAGTTTGGCGACCGTGGCCATTGCTGCTGTGAACATTGGAGTACAGATGGCCCTTCTTTTCACTACATCTATATCTGTGGGGTAAATACCCAGTAGTGCAATTGCAGGGTCATAGGGAAGCTCTTTTTTAATTTCTTAAGGAATCTCCACACTGTTCTCCAAATTGGCTGCACCAACTTATATTTCCACCAACAGTGTAAGAGGGTTCCCCTTTCTCCACATCCTCTCCAACACAGGTTATTTCCTATCTTGCTAATTTTGGCCATTCTAACTGGGGTAAGGTGGTATCTCAATGTGGTTTTAATTTGAATCTCCCTGATGGCTAGTGATGATGAACATTTTTTCATGGGTCTGTTAGCCATTTGTATGTCTTCATTGGAGAAGTGTCTGTTCATGTCTTCTGCCCATTTTTTAATATGATTATCTGTTTTGTGTGTGTTGAGTTTGAGAAGTTCTTTATAGATCCTGGATATTTCTTGTAAATGGAATCATACAATATTTGTCCTTTTGTGCCTGGCTTCTTTCACTTAGCATAATGTTTTCAGGGTTTGTCTACTTTGTTAGCCTGTATCAGTATTCTGGTCCTTTTTATGGCTGAATAATGTTCTATTGTATGTATATCACATTTTGTTTATCAGTTCATCTGTTGATGGACATTTACGTTGTGTCCACCTTTTGGCTATTGAGAATAACAGGCAGTGAACATTTGTGTACAATATAAGTTTGAACCCTTGTTTTCAATTCTTTGAGGGTCCATACCTACCTATTGAATTGCTGATCATGTCTGCACTCAATGTTTAGCTTTTTGAGGAACGAACAAACTGTTTTTCACAGCAGCTGAACTGTTTTACATTCCCACCAACAGTGTACGAGAGTTCCGATTTCTCCACATCCTCACCAACACTTGTTATTTCCCTTTTTAAAAAAATTACAGCCATCCTGGCGGGTGTGAAATGCTACTTCATTGTAGTTTGGATTTACATTTCCCTGAATACTAATAATGTTGAGGATCTTCTCATGGGCTTATTTACCATTTGTTTTTTCTTTGGAGAAATGTCTGTTTCTCCGTTGTCTATTTTATTTATGTTTTTATTTTTATACCGTTGCCTATTTTTAAATTGAGTTGCTTATCTTCTTGCTGTTGGGTTATAAGAATTCTGTATTTATTTTGGATGTTAAACACTTGCATTTGCTTGATTCACCAGTAGTTTCTCCCGTCATGTAGGTTTCATTTCATTTTCTTAATAATGCCCTTTGATGAACAATAGTTTTTAATTTTGATGAAGTCAAATTTATCTGTTTTTTCTTTTGCTGCTCATGCTCTTGTTGTCATATCTAAGAATTCATAGCCAAATCCAAGGTCATGAAAATTTACCTCCATGTTTTCTTCAATAAGTTTTATTGGTTTAGCTCTTGTATTTCGGTCATTGGTACATCTTAAGCTGATTTTTGTATATGATGGGAAGTAGGAGTTCAACTTAGTTTTTTTGCATGTGGAAGTCGGGTTGTCCAGGCACCATTTGTTGAAAAGACTATTCTTTCCCTCATTGAATGGTCTTGGCACCCTTGTCAAAAATCAGCTGGCCATAGATGTATGGGTTTATTTCTGGATTCTCTATTCTATTTCATTGGTATTTATGTCTGTTTTTCTCCCAATATCTCTGTTTTGATTGCTGTAGCTTTGTGGTAAGTTTTGAAATTAAAAAATGAGAGTACTCCAAACTTTCTATTTTTCAAGGTTGTTTTTGGCTTTTCAAAGCTCCTTGCAATTCCATTTGAATTGAGGATTGGCCTTCTTTTCTTCTTTTTTTCTTTTTTTTTCAAAACATGCTGTTGGAATTTTGTTAAGGGTTGTGTTGAATTTGTAGATCACTTTGGGTTGTATTGACATCTCATTAGTACTGTTTTCCTATTCATGAGCTCAGTTATGTCTTTCCATTTACTTAGGTTTTCTTTAATTTCTTTCTGATAATATCTTTTTTTTTAATTTATTTATTTGACAGACACAGATCACAAGTAGGCAGAGAGGCAGGCAGAGAGAGAGGAGGAAGCAGGCTCCCTGCTGAGCAGAGAACCCAACGTGGGGCTCGATCCCAGGACCCTGGGATCATGACCTGAGCCGAAGGCAGAGGCTTTAACCCACTGAGCCCCCCAGGCACCCCATCTTTCTGATAATATCTTAATTGGTTGTCCATCTACTTCAAATTAGTGATGAGTTGTTAGCAGATGGGTGGTTAGCTCATCATTTTATTACCATGTGCAACTAGAAATTTGACTTCATACTCATCTCTACCTGCCTTTCTCCTTTATTTACTAAGAACTTAACATGTGAGGCACTTTGCTCTACTAGTGATAAATCCTATCCCATTATACAAATAACCATGTTACAGAATTAACCGATTTGATCTCAGAGAGAGCAACTCTCAGTGTGCCATGAGTAGTTAAAGACAGAAAAGATTACACTTAGTCAGAGATACAGTCTTCTCTTCATAGAGAAAATGGCATTTGGGATGTAGAGATGGTGAAGCAGAACATTCCAGAAAGAGGAAGCAGTAGGGCAGAGTCAGTAAGCAGTCTAGTTTAGTTAGAACAGGAGGTGTAATGGAGAGCGGCAGAAGACAAGAATGGAAAGAGAGTTTGGGGCTCCGAATACTTTGTTTTAGTAAGGAATGGGAAGCCCCTGAAGGTTTTGAGCAGGTATATAGTAACATGATCAGAAGTAGCTATGGAAAAATTAATCTCTCAGCAGTGGGTTAGGATAGTTTGGAGGAGGGAGAGACTGTGGTACAGGGAGACTAGTGAAGAGCAGCCTAGACAATAAATTATGAGGGTCTCAATTAGGGTGGTGAAAATGGGAATGGAGTCAAGGGATGAAGTTACAGAAATATTGCAGAGATATTGACAGGATTTGGCAAATTATGAATGATGGTGAGAAACTGAAGTCAGACACAAGAGATTTCATGTCTGTGTGAGAACATGAGTTAATACCATTAACTGAATAAGGAGAAAGGACGGGTTTGGGGTTGTTGGGGGGAAGGTGGTAAGTTAGGTTTTGGAACCTGTCCACACAAGCAGTTCCTGTGCCTGGAGAATAGCTATCCAGGAAGCAGTGGCTGCTGTCACCAGTAGAGTGAAGGTATCAGAGGGTAAATGCTCGAGCTTCTGCCTCCAGGCTCCAAGAACAGCTGTAAAGTTCTGGAGTTGAGGGGGAAGCTGGCTATCCGAATGCACATATTTATTCACTGATTTATTCAACAAACCCTAATAAGCCCCCTCTACCTGCCAGCCACTGTGGCAAGCCCTAGAGATATAGCAGTAAATTAGACCTAGTCCCTAGTCTCAGGGACTCTCTTAGCAACACCATGTTTGTGACTGATTGTAATACTGAGTGGTTTATTTATATTAGCTGTAAAATGCTTTACAGATTCTTTGTTTATATCTCCCAAGTTTTCTTTCTATTCCATATGTTGGATTACATAGCCTCATTCTGATATTTATTAATTTTTCACATCTGTTTTTGAATTTTATATTGCAGGATTACAGTGTCACCTATGGCCACTGTCCGGAAATCACAGTATACACAAGTTGCTGCTACTTTCCTAGTGCAGCACAACTGCCTTCCTTGTGGGCAGAAAATAAGAAGTCTCTTCTTAGCATGTTGGTGGAGGTGAGCCTTTCCCTTTTAACTAGAAGAAAACTCCCAGGAAGATGTTCAATGAAAAGCTTTATCAAAACAGGTTCTTAGTGTTTTACTAATAATTTATATTATTATTTTTAAATATATATATATAGAAAGAGTTTTGTTGAATTTATATCACCTAAATAGGTGCCATGATTTCAGATATCTGGAATCTGCTGTAATTGAGGTAATTAAACCCTGTGAGATGTTGCACATTTTTTTCATTTGAATGTCATGCAGAGACAGTGTACTGTGGTGGAAAGTAAATCCTCAAGACATCAGAAGATTTGGGTCCTAACACTTTAGGTTTTGACTGTATCAGAGTTCTTTTATCCCTTATTGCTCTGAAGCAAGGAATGAGTAGCAAATAAGGCCAGAGTCAGTGGTGAAGGACAAACAAGTCAGTTTTATTGGGGGGGGGGGGGTCGTTGCTTTGTTTGTGTATTGTTTTTGTCATGCCGCAAGCTATTGCCCTGAGAATATCTGGAAACAAATTTATATTTTGAATATTTTTTACAGGTTCACAAAGGAGTCCATGGTTTTGTTAAAGATAAAACTGGAAAACCAATTTCTAAAGCAGTCATTGTACTCAATGAAGGAATAAAGGTACACACAAAAGAAGGAGGCTACTTCCATGTGCTGTTAGCTCCAGGTGTCCATAATATCAATGCCATCGCTGATGGGTATCAGCAACAACATTCCCAGGTAAGAAACTCAAATTTAATAGTATCATGTAAATTCTTAATCTTAATAGTATTTCCTTTTTATTTTGAAACTCTTGTGAGGAGTAAAGAAATAAAATGTGTAACTAACTCTGGATTATGATATCTTGTTATCTTTCTGTCCTTCAGCAACAAAAAGGAGATTTTTATAACATTTTATATACTTCTGAGGACAATGACTATTCTCCTTGGTTTAGTATAAAGGCCTTAGGAATAGTTCTGGGATACAATTTATGAAAAGTTGTATGAAAAGTAAACTTTTTCATAATTCTTTATATTGCATGAAAAGTCATATGAAAAGTAAACATTTTCATGATTGTTACACTTTATCCCTCTAGGTCTTTGTGCATCATGATGCGGCTAGTTCTGTGGTAATAGTCTTTGACACAGATAATCGGATATTTGGTTTGCCAAGGGAGCTTGTGGTAACTGTATCAGGTAAAGAAATTTAAATTTTTAGTAGTTGAGGTTAAAACCAGTTCTGTTCCTGAAACCAATATTGTACTATATGTTAACTAACTAGAATTTAAGTAAAAATTTGAAAAAAAAAATAAAAAAACAGTAAAACCAGTTCTGACATTTCAGTTTGAGAATGGATCACCTCCCCATCACCTGAAGCTGATCACTTTTCTTCTAATATCTCTTTATCTAAACATTTTTTTGGATTTTCCCGGAACACCGTTCTCCCGTATGTGTGTTCTCATGGCTTTCTCCCTCACGTTTTCAGGTCTATATTGAAATGTCACCTCTACAAAGAGGCCTTCCCTGATCACCCTAGCCAAAATAGTCCCCCTAGAACTTACTACCACTTGACATTACATTATATATTTAGTCATTTACTTGTCTATATTTGATCTTTCCCACTAAAACATCATCGCTCTGAGCGAACAGAGAGTTTATCTACATTTCCAGCACCTAGGACCATGGCTGGCATGTAGTGGGCCTTAATGAAGAGTTGTTTACTGAATGAATCATTTGCTTTATATTAAGATTGTAAGTTCCTTGGACTTTGACTTATAGTCTATTTTTTTAAGATCTTGGAAGGAAGAAATATTTGTTTTCTCCACGATTAATTTGTGCCATAGCTTGAATCACTGAGATTAGAAAGAAAAAAAAATGTAGTAAAATAATAAGTGCTCTGCTGTATTGTATCTTTTTGACACAGAGAACCTTGGTTCATTTCTAAGTGCAATTTGGACTTGACCCAGAATAGCCAAGTTTTATTATAGGGTGTGGGGGGAGAGATTCTTAGTTAATAGAGAATGGTATATTGGAAACATGGTCAAATCATAGAGTCTACTGTGGAGTGTTTAAAATAAGGAGTACTAGCTTGAATCAGATAAAGTGTGAATAACTTAGTGGTTAGAAACATAGGAGCTAGGAGTCAGCAGTGGTTTAAATCTGGATTTCCCACCCATTTGCTGTCATGAACTTAATTTTTATTCTGATTTTATTATTATTTTCTGTTACTAAGATTCTTACTTTGATAACCTGTGTATAAATATTTTGAATAAATGAGGGGTTTGGGATGAGGTAAAATTTACTGAAAAGGATCAGTAGAAGTCACTGATAGAGAGCCCTTTGTAGAACAGTAGACAGTTTGGTTTCACTGTGGTAAAAGAAAAATATGTGTATACGTACACATGCACGAAGAAAGCTCTGGAAGTATGCTCATGAAAGTTGTTAAAAATGATCTCTAGTTAATGGAGATGTGATGTGGAGTTTTGGCTTGGGTTTTGGTGTTTTGTTTATCTCTATTTTTCTAATTTTCCATAGTAAACATGTACTGCCTACGTAATAATTAAAGGTGGTTTCTCCGTGTATGAAACAAAAATTAAATAAAGGGCATATCATCAAAAGTGTCATTGTGAGCAGCTTATTTAGATGCTTAAAGTGGAACAGCACTCACATAGTGATCTTGTCTGGCAGGTGCCACCATGTCAGCCTTGGTCCTCACAGCTTGCATTATTTGGTGCATCTGCTCCATCAAGTCTAACAGACACAAGGATGGCTTCCATCGGCTCAGGCAGCATCACGATGAGTATGAAGATGAAATTCGCATGATGTCAACAGGCTCCAAGAAATCCCTCTTAAGCCATGAGTTCCAGGATGAAACGGACACTGAAGAGGAAACACTATATTCTAGCAAACATTGAAACACAGACTCTGCACATCTCCCAGCATAAGTACCAAGCGAAATTACAGTTCCTTTTGGGAGACACTGCATTAAGAAGAGAGACTCTCTTGCTTCTTCAAAGAGCTTTGGGAAGTTAACTTGCTAAATGTGTATCCTCTGTGAATTTGGCTGGCAGTTTTGAACTTCCCCCTCCTTTAAGTACTCTTACCTTTAAAAAAAAAAAAAAAAATCTGCTTTCTATTTATGCAGCAGATGGGACAGCCACTTTGTTTTTCTTTTTAATTTAAGATGAGCTGTTTGGAGCTTATGTTATAAAGCCAACTAGTGGATGTTATATTTTGCACATCAGGTGTTTACTAGTGGCTTGACTTTTTCTCTTTATTTTAAACGGCCAAAAGAATCCAGAAACATTTAGGCAGGGACAGCAGTCAGAATCTGACATAAAGCTTTAAAAACTCAAGGTTTTCTTAACCTACTGAGAAGTACTTTTCTCTAGTTATTAAATAGCTGGAGTTTCTCTTATCATTCAGGTTTAATGGAGGCTGAATTGATTTTTAAATATATATAACATTAGGAAATGAATAAATGGGCTTCCGCATTTGGCTTTCTACTTGTTCCAAGGTTAGATCAGAACTGGTGGGCTATGCTCTAAAGCGGGATTTCACTACCTCTCTTATAAGGTTTAGCAAAGTTCTAAATACCCCCATTTTAAGGGAGAACTTGTTGAATTTGCTGTAAAAGATCTGAATGTCATTTGAATAGAACTGAGAGGGAGATCTACCAAAAGCTAAAACTTGTGTCGCATATCTTTCAACTTGGTAATAATCCCACAGGTGCTGCTGCTTTTGATCTGTGAAGCACTAGTTTATTCTAGGAATGCCTAATTCTTTAATATTTCCTAAATTTGAACCTTTTTCTGTGTTGTATACTTATGGCTTTCAGATGACCCGGCAATGTACAAGATCTGAATTCAACTGAAAACATCTAGAAGTGTAGAAGAGACCTACTTGCACATTCTTTCACCAACATTTGAACACAAAATACCTACGGTTCATGCTCCAGTTCAAGCCTATGGATATGCTACTGTTACTGAAATAGCTTGGGCAGTCTTATTCATATAGGCCTCTGCAAGTGATTGGGTTCTTTGTCCTAATGTTTCATTTGACAGTCTCTTTGTGATCAACCAGTTTTGTTAAAAATTCAATTGAAAGCATTTAAATATGGCTCCCTCCATTAAAAAAAGTGTAAACTATGGACTGCCGTGTGCTGTAACACTGTGGTGAGAAAGTATCATCTTCACTGCCACTCAGGTTATTGCAAAGACCTGAAAGATTTGCATTTTACTGTGTCTATCATATGCTTTTCAATGGAATTGATGCTTTTTGTAAGTATGAGTCTTACCAATGATCTAATGGTTTAATACCTTTGAATGTTTTTGATGGCCAAGTTGCTGCTGAATTTGTACTAAGTCAGGGGATCAAAAAACTTGCTGTCATCCTTTCAAATTGTATTCTATATCCATTAATGTACTGGTCATCCCAAAGCCTTCATATGGAATGGCTTATCACCTGTGTAGGTCATTCCAAGTTTTGTGAGGAATGCGCCCAAAGTGGCTTTATATAAAGAGATTTGGTTTAGCAGGAATAATGAGGTCATGACACCTGTTAGTGAGTACCTGTGATAAATTTGGGTGGTTCAAGGTTAAGCCATTCTGATATTAATCCTAGTATTAACAACTCTAAATTCTGAGCCCTTGCCACCCACTCTCACCCCATCACATACACAGCTAATACTTAATGAAATATACATGATTTAATGTCTTCGAACAATACTTTACATTTTCTTTAAGGAGGTGATGTGGTAGCATTGCTCTTTTTAGCTTTACTTTTTAAGAGTGCAAAGTCAAAACCAACAAAGAGCCTGAGTGGCTGGTCCTGCTTGGGACATTGCAGGTAGAAATGAAACAAAGTTGATGGGACAGCCTTTTCTTTATTAGCATTGGTCTTCACTAGAGGGTGCCTTTTAAATTCATTTCTCTTTTGAAATATCCATGTCTTTAACTGTTCATCACAGTGGCTGGAGTCCGTGTCTTTAAGCATGTATACAATTTTTTTTTAGGAATTAACACACAAATAGTTCTTTTAGTAATTTTTCCTGAAAGTAAAACCAAATTCTGCTATAAATCTTGACTCTTTAATGAATTTCTAAATCATGCATTGCTCTGGAAAATAAGACCTTCTCAGCCTGTGTTAGCCTTGAACATGAATGTATAGGGTCATGACTACTAAGATTGTGTTCTCAGCCCCGCTTTGTCTCTTATTTGTGGCTCTAATTTTAGACCACATTAACTGCTTAAGGCATTGAAGCCATATGGAATAGGGAATGCATTTCTTCAGTGTTTCTCCTAGAGACTTTCCATTTCCTTGGAGTCATGGAGGCAAGTAAGTATCACAGTATTAAGACATTGGCCCAAATCTGAGTTGTGCCTTTCTTTACTCACAAGGCATGTTTTTTGTCCTGGTGATCCGTTTGTAAGCCTTCTTACCTCCCAGCTCCTTAATAAAAGCAAAGTGATTGAGTAGGTAATTTTCAAAGCGTCTGCCTGTGTAAATGTACTTGTACTGGTTATGCAGTTCGGTAAGATGAACTCAAGTTAATTTCAAATGGGTGGAGACCCCTTTTGGTTTTGTTGTATTTTGCTGACCACTTGCTTAGTGTTTGGGATCCCGTCCAGTTGAGGAATGCTTGCACTTCTCACTGGAGGGAATTTGCTTTGGGACTTTGTCGTCCTCCAGAAAGGAAACTTAATGTGTATTTGGCCCAGTGTGATTGATTGGTTAATCTTTGGTAACTTTCACCTGGATGGAATTTGCTGAATTAATGAATATTGATCTTAAAAATCATTATGAGTTGACAAATAAATAAAAGGTAGTCCTTATGCCTGAGCTTATTGTGTTTCTGAGCTAATACCAGGTTACACAGTAGCCATGACCTACTCCTCCATTTCCATTTATTCTCAATACTAAATAGTTTCCTCTTCTTGTTGCCAGAAATGCACTTGTTGCCAGGTTTTGCCCCTGCTGTATTAAAAGCTTCTTGGTTATGAATGCTGTGATGGTGCCCCGCCTATGGTTCTCTGGTAGATTGCTTTAAAAATAGTAACTTTGTTGCTACTACAAAAAATTCCACTGTGGTTGATGTTTGGTGACTTTCTACCTAGCAACTTTTTGTAACTCCTTGAGTTTCTGATTTGTTTTAACTGTAGCAGATTCTTTGGGGGTAATTAGGGCCCTTGATTAATGTCAATTAAACTTGGATTTCCAGTTCATAAATATCTCCCAACACCCATTCCTCCAGTCTTTAGCAATAATTAATAAATATTCCACCTGATTTTCAGAATATTGTCTTAGTTGATTTTGATTAGACAGAACATATTATGAAATTTGAAAATAGGCTATCATTTTAAGGCAATTGGGTATAAATTACATAAATATGTATGATTATGACTTTTATAAATGGCATAACATGAATGTACTAGCTACATTCTGTGCTGGCCATGCGCAGATTTTCTGGAGATATGATATAATGGTATTTTTTTATGCTCAGAGTAAAAATCAACTTTTCACCTCTCCATTTTGTCCGAGTGACATTCCCAGGCTCCCGAACAATTCTATAGCTACTTATGTGAGGTGCCCAACACTCATTCATCTCAAGTGCTTCAGTCTTTGGTTTATTTCATGCACTGTGCCTTCAAAATGAAATTTTTAAAAGGGACTCTAAATGAAGTTGAATAGTAGTTTTAAAAAGTCAATCTGTGTAATTTATGTGAAATCTAATTGTAACAAGGTCCTTTCTGTTTTTTATATGTAAACAGATCTAATAATCCTGTATAAAAGTTATTTTATGATGTTTGTCTTTCTTTGTGTTTTGTCTCATAATCTTTTTTCAAAAGCAATAGACAAGAAAAGATTATTGTCTTAATTTGAAAGCTATGTATTTCGTTTTCCTCCCTATACTAGGGGAAAATAGTAGGCTAGGAACATAGAGTGTCACCTGTAGAGTGTTTTTGTCTTCAGAAATTTACTCAAAAGAAAGCTGTTTCTGAAATAATCACATTGTATAGTAGCCAGAGTTCTTTCTGTTTGTGGCTCAGCTAGATTGATAATATGTCCAATCACTCCACAAGAAACACCACCAAAATGGCTGTTGAAAAGTTTATGTGCACATTTCAGACTTGTTTGTTAAAAACTTTGTCCTTTTTCCAAATAAGCCACATTTTATAATGTGTCCGCTGTGTTAGGCATAGTGGTGATGAATTCAACATCCGCTTTCAGTTTTTGTTGATACTGCTGGTCCAATAGAAACAGGGAAAGTGAAGTTATATAAAAAGATGGGCTCTGCTGACAAGGAACTCATAGTCCAGACCAGAGAGATTAGAAATGAGAATAAAGCTGTACTTCCACAGCAGTTGGTTCCTCTAAAAAGAAAATCTCTGCTGGAGGGGAACTATAACGTCGAGATTTGAGTGTGCACATTGGAGTTGGCCCAATCTGTGATAAATTCTCAGCTCTCCCACTTGCTTCCTATGTGGCTTTGCATTGTACAGGTTTCTTCACATTCTCCTAAGTCTTACTTTTCCTACCAGTTAAGGAATAATACCCAGTAGGATTGTACTGATAAAATAATTGATTCTGAATTGAATGCCTGTGGTAATCAGCATCATTTTCCTTCATTTGCTGTTTTCTGATCTTTTGAAAGAAGAAAGAGAGGTATTGTATCAAATATATGAACAAAGATCTATTTACAGGTGTTCATTTTAATTTAGAAGAAATCCCTACACATGAATACCAAAAAAAAAAAAAGAGCGATGAAATTTTCCATTATGTAGTCCCATAGATTGTCTATCACATGGCAGTAAAGTTTTTAGAATTGTGCCAAATGCTTCATATTTGTTTTTAAATGAAATTAGATTGCATTTATGCCTATTCAGTGAAAAGAGTCTTAATTAGCTGTGGCAGGAAATCTGAATAGTAATAACGGTTCTTTTCCCTTCAATGTTTGAAATATTTTCCTGAATTTTTTTGGTCAGGAATTTTCTTGTAACTGATCAAGAACCTTTTGGTTTGTATCATAAATGGTTATCTATCAATCATGTTTCATTTTTCAGGTTTCTAGAAGCTGATTGTTCTCAGCAATTACACATGATGTTCAGTGCTAATACAATTCAGTTATGAATAAATGCCATTCTGTTAGGGCTTCATCTCATACTCACCTGCAGCTAGAAAGCCAACTGATTATATGCTCTTTGTTGCAGAGCTCAGATAAATACCTCAATTATTACCCACAATTTAAAAGCAATGAAATCAGCATATGAAGCCCAACTTTAATATCACAATTTCCACCTACATTAATCAGTAGAATGTTAAAAAACAAACATGTTACTACTTATGCATTTCGTCTGAAGTCAGATGGAATCCTATTCCCTTTTAACTGTGTAAACAAAAGTAGACAAGGCAAACAAGAATTGGAGCAGAAAGTTGTCCAAATTTAGAGACCAGCCTGGACAAGATTGAAGACGGAAGGGTGAGAAGATTGAAAGTGTGGTCATTGGAAGTGGGAATATATTGAGACGGACACCTCAAATTCAGCAAAGACAATTTATGGATTCAGTTACAAGCAGTATAAAAAGGCTGTGATGCAATCGAAGGCAGCAGGTGGAGAAATTAAAGATGGAACATACAGAAAGATTGCAGATTAAATAGAAATTGTCATAACATGGATTACATTCTGTGATGGTCATTGAGATTGAGGCAAAGCAAGGGGGTCATGGGAAGAGATCTAGATTTGAGTATTTGAAGTTATTCTAATATTTCTAATTATTATTGTCCCTTACTAGGTATTAGATGATTCCAGTAGAGGTGTTCAAGATCAAACAGGCTTTTGATTTAGCATTTGAAGGATGTGAGGCATGCCCATAAGAATTGATCCTAAAGATATGGAATGGGATAGGTGGTGAGTGGGCTGATTATGATAATGGCTGAATTGGACAACTGGATTTTTTTAGAAAATAGTTTTAGAATAGTTTTAGGTTTACAGAAAACTTGCAAAGATAGAGTTGGCAATGGGTTTTTATTTGGAGGATGTGAGTGTTGGGAGGGCAACAGAAGAAAGATTGTGTATATAGTTTTCTATTCATCAGACTTGAATGGAACACATTTGAAAGGGACTGGGCACAGCAAGTATCATGTATAGAATCTAATCATGCATGCATAGTCTACGTGATCCAGGTGTCAAGCCATGTAGTGATACCTCTAGGTAACTGAGCTAAACTCAGTTCTTCTCTAATGGTTGGTATTTCCATCCTAGATTTGGGGGAGACCTAATGATTTTGCAATGACCAAACATGGGCAAAGATAACCCAGCATGCAGAGAAATAAGACACCACCAATAAGAAAGCAGAAAAACCCCTATACTGGTTTCAGGTGTTGACATTATCAGACCCTATAAAACAAATAAACTGTTTTCAAAGAATAAAAGATAAGCCTGAGACTATCACAGGAAACAATAAAATAACAGAAATTCCAGAAGTGAAAGTACAGAAATTAGGATGCACAGTTACAATGGCAAATTGGACACACAGAAGCAGTGACCCTCAAAACAGACCCAAAGAAACTGACACAGTGCAGAGACAAAAAGGTAGAAAATAGGAAGGTGAGGATAAAAATGTGACTTAACATAAGACTAATACATGTTTGGTCATGAGAATTCTAGAAGAAAAAGAATGGAATGTAAACTATTTTGAGACAATGATGCAGGACTTTCCCAAATTGAGAAGTGGTATCTATCGATTAAAGAAACTCAATCTAAGTAAGAAAAAGTAAACACCCACACCTAGACAATCAGTGAAGCTGCTGAGCACAAAAGACAAAGCGGGGGGGAGTGGCCAGAGAGAAAATAAATTAACTTCAAAAAATTATCAGTAGGACTAAAAGATTAGACTCACTCCCAACCACAGAAACCAGAGTACAGTAAAAATCGTATTTTGAAAGTGTTGGGTAAAACATTAAGTAGCTTCCAACATAGAATTCTACATTAAACATACCGTTCAAGAGTAAAGGTCAGCTTCCAGGTAACTGAAGTCATTGATGGCAACCTGTTTCCTAATGTTTCATTGCAAAATAGTGCAAAGAAAAAGAAGGGAACAGGAAACCTACACAAAAGCCACACTCTCAGAGTAACTTGAAGTCAGAGAATTTTGAATCAAACTTAATAAAATGAGCAAAATCACCAGATCTCAGCATGTACTCTCATATGCCTGTCCCGGCACCATCCCAATGTAGGGCTTTATGGAGCAAAGGCAGATGGAAATCTGCAAGAAAGACAGAAGGAGGATGCCTGTGCAAGGACGTTGCAGACGTTAATCTGTAACCACTGCCAGAAAGACCAAATCTATCCTCAGTCTGAATCTAAAAACATGTCCAAGTACATCAGAGCACAAACTATAGGGAAGGGGCTTCAAAGTCGGCACAATTCAAAGGGGGGCAGGCATGATTTAAAGGGACAGCATGAAACATAGCTTTTGGTGAAGGAAAAAAGTGGAAAAAGTAGAAGCATCCTTTGACAATTAGATAATGAGGAAGAAAAGCAGCAAAGAGGAAAATTTAAGAGTCTTGCAAGATAAAGAGTATTGCAAAACTGGAGCACTTAAAGCCCCTCCCTATGACCAAAACAAACCCACAAGAAACCTACTACCAAGTGCTTGAATTTCACTAGACTGATGGAAGAGAGCTCAGCCATGAAGCATGGAAATATAAATAACATATGGATACTGACATGGAAAAAGCAAATTTGTCATCACTTGCAGATTTGATTGTGCACCTGAAAAATACAAAATAACCTACAGGCTAATTAGAAATAATAAGATAATTCAGTTCGACTTCCAGCTGTGGGTGAATTGGCTTGAAACATAAAGATCTATCCATCAAGAACAATGAGAAAAGCTGGATTTAAAAACAAAACCAAAAACTTGTTTGAAGGACGGAAGAACTATTAGGTTACCAAGGACTTATGGGGTTGAGATCCTAAAGCAAAGAAATTCAGGGGTGAGCATGATAGTAAAGTTTTATCTTAAGGCATTTGTTGACGCATAACCAGTGACTGAGAGAGATACCTACTAGCGAAGAGGTTAGTCAAGAGGCAGAGAACTTGAGCAGAAGCTGTAGGCAGTAATCATTGGATTGGGGGAAAATACAAATTTAGCATCTATCAAGGAAGAAGGCGCTGCTCAACAGGCTTTCAGTTAGACACTTGAGTGGCTACGTATTAGAAGCAAGGGATAATCAGAGACAGACACATTTTTACGAACCCAGAATCCTACGTGGTGTTAGTGCTACCCGGGGCTGGAGTAAGCTGATGTGCCACTACCCAAACCGCTGGCACCAGGCAGCAATAAACTGACCCTTGGGGAAGATAACATCTGAAGCCTCAAATGATTACTACAAATTTTAATTTATGATGTATAATTTATAACATATAAATAATTGAAAGTTATTTCTGTTGTCAAAAGACAAAAGATGAAAGATCAAGGGGAAAAAAAAACAAAAACAGTCCCATGAGAGTTACAGACTTTTCATTTATCAGTCAGAAACTTTAAAATAATGACAATGAATAAATGCAAAAAGAAAAGATGAAGACTTTTAGCAAAGAATTGAAATCTAGTAAAAAGTAAGTGGAGGTTTTGATTCCAGACAAAATGGAGTAGATATATCTCTCTTCTAATCCTCCTAATAACCAGAGCAAAAAATCTCATGTATTGTCTACAAAACAAATAAGATTCAGGATGGTGGAGAGAAGAATGCAGACCAGTTAGGGACCTCAGGATTCAAGGAATGATATGTGGTGAATTCCTTGGGCTTTCTTTCTGCCTCATATATCCTACAGTGGGTGTTGCATTATATGTCCCATAACGGAGGAGCTGGCAATCCAGAGATGCCAAAGGGTGGAGACGTAAAAATCCCAAAGAAAATACTTCTGTAGCCAAAGGACACAGAAAGGGGCAGCCTACCAAGATGGAATAGTTTTATTTATTTTTTTAAAGATTATTTATTTATTTATTTGACAGATCACAAGTAGGCAGAGAGGCAGGCAGAGAGAGAGAGGAGGAAGCAGGCTCCCCGCTGAGCAGAAAGCTCGATGCGGGGCTTGGTCCCAGGACCCTGAGATCATGACCTGAGCAGAAGGCAGAGGCTCAACCCACTGAGCCACCCAGGTGCCCTGAGATGGAATAGTTTTAAGCAATAATTGCACTACCCCAGCCAAATGCTACTGAGAAAACTGAGGCCCATCTCTACCCCTTACAGCAATGGCTAAACTGGGGGCAAAGACTCTACTTGTGCCTGGCTATAAAGAAGCCAGGATGGTGGGTGGTGTCAAAGAAGGCCCAGGTCAGGGAATCTGGAAGGCTCAGTTGGTTGCCTGTCAGACTCTTGGTTTCCATTCAAGAACAATCTCCAAGTCGGGAGATCAAGCCCACGTCAGAAACACACTCAAGGATAGTCCACTTTCCCTCTTATTCTCCCTTTCCTTCTGCCCCTCACCCCTGCACACTCTGAAATAAATATTTTTGAAAAATGAAGATGATGACCCAGGTAAAGAGCCAGGACCTCCATCACAGCACAGTGGTTATAAGCACCCCCCCCGGTTATGGTGTCAGCGGGTGCCATCTGGGGAAGGGTAACAAGGCACCCCCAACATAGCAACTGGGTTATCAACAGAGGCCAGAGGAGAACCTGAACTTCTCTACTTCAACCTTGAAGCAAAAAGCCGGTTTCCCAGCACCCCCACTGGCACAACATCAGAGGAGTTCTGCTTAAACAGAAGATTTAAATATCCAGGGTCTTATAATACCTTAAAATAGCCAGGACTACAACTTAAAAATCATTCATTATACCAAGAACCCAGGAAATTTCAACTTGAAAGAAAAAAAGATAATTAACAGATGTCAATATCAAGATGACACACATGTTGGAATTATCTGACAAGGACATAAAAAATATTTTAGTGAGAAATTACAAATAAACTTAGGACAAATGATAAAAAGAGTCTCAGCAAAGAAATAGAAGATATGAGGAACCAAACGGAAATTTTAGATTTGAAAAACCCAATAACTGAAATTTAAAAATTCAGTCAACCCCCTCAATAGCAGAATGGAAGGGACAGAGGAAAGATATGGCTGTCAGTGAACTTGAAGACAGAGCACAGAAATTACCCAATATGAACAACAGAAAATGGGCTGAAAAAAATTAGTAAAGCCTCAGATATGGAGAGTACTCCATATCTCTAACCAAAGGTCTAGTATTTGTGTCATCGGAGTCCCAGAGGGAGAGGAAAAAGAGTATGGGGCAGAAAAAAATATTAGAAGAAACGATGGCTGAAAATTCCCCAAATTTGGCAAATGACATAAACCGAAGATTCAGGAAGCTGAGCACATCTCAAGCAGAATAAAACCAAAGAAATCCATACTAAGACACATCTTAATCAAGTTTCTGAAAAGAAAAAGTTTTGAAAGCAGTGAGAGAAAAGATACCTTAGCTATAATGGAAAAACAATTCAGAGAACTGCCAATTTCTCATCAGAACCATGGAGGACAGAAGGAATTGGCACATTTTCCAGTGCTGAAGAAAAAAGAAAATTGTGAACCTCAGATTCTATATCTGGCAACAATATTTTTCAGGAATGAAGAGAAAATCAAAATGTTATCAGATGAAGGAAAACTAGTAGAATGTGTCTCCAGCAGACCTACTCTTTAAAAAATGGCTAAATGAAGTTCTTGAAACAGAAGGAAAATGGTAAAAGAAGAAATCTTGGGACATTGGGAATGAAGAAAGAAAAATGGAAAAAGTAAAATATGGGTAAATACAGTTAGCTTCCCTTCTTTTGAATTTTATAAATTACAGTTGACAGTCGAAGCAAAACCGATAACATTACCTGGTGTGGTTCTCAATTAATGTAGAGGAAATCTTAAAGACAGTTCTAAATGGAAGTGGGTAAAGGGACAGGTATGATTTGAACACCTTTACAAGAGGTAACTTTTCTACATTTCACTGGAACTGGTAAAATGTGGACACAAGCCGACTGTGACAATTTATGTATCTGTATGGGTGGCTTTGGACGGCTGATTCTAACAGGTTGAGGGGGGCAGGATGAGGTGCGTGGAAGCAATTAGCACACACTTTAAGATGAAAGGGTTGGTCTTGGGAAGAAAAGAGCCTCAGGTTGGCTAAAGACACACATTGAGAAAAGGAAAGGGGAATAGGGACTTGCGTCTGACGATGACTTTCTTCTCAGCCAGGCAAGGCCCCTGCTGAGAGAGGAGATTAGCCGAATTGAGGGCGATGATGCGGGTTTGGGGCGCCGAGAGAGGATATGAGCACCAGACGGGCACATAATTCAGGTAGTGTCAGGGGTTAAAACTAGTTTTCAGCCCCACTGCTCAAAAGCTGTAAAGTGATGAATTGACCGCCAGGTGGCGGTGTCTGTGGAAGCTCACGTATCCCATCGGCCCTGGCGCCGGGGCGGAAGAAGGTGCGGAGGTAATTCTCTGGCTCGCATCGCCTCTACTCTTCTATCCCGACTGACGTTGGACAACAAAGATGGCTGCAGGAACCAGCAATTATTGGGAAGGTGAGGGCGAGGCTTCCGTATGGGTCTCGCCGAGAGGCAGAAGGGCTGGGTGGGGACGGGTCTTGGGGGAGGCGGCAGAGGAAAGAGCCTGGCCTCCGGAGCGGCCGAGCCGGCGGGTGGGGCATGTACAGTCGGAGCCCCGGGCCTGGGGGCTGAGGAGACCGAACGGTCTGGGGCAGGGGGCTGACCCGAGAGGCAGCGAGACCTGGAGCAGGGGTTGGGCCGAGCGAGAGAGGTGAGCGGCGATGGAGTGGAAGAGGGTCCTGAGTCACTGGAGGAGAACTGGGTTGAGGAGCTAAGCGAACTTGGACACAGGGGTTTGGGGTACGAACTCTGAGAGGAGACGAGTTTTGAACGAGAATATTCCGAGCCCAGGAGGCTGGAAGACTCAGCGTTTTAAGAGTTGAGGTCACTGTTGGACAGTTGAGCAGGATGAGGGAAAGAAGGAACTTGTCAGTCCGGTCCCTCGAGAGAAGTTGTATGAACGAAGTGCCTCCAACTCGGTCCCCCTGGCAGCTTCAGGCTGGGACTTCGAGGATTGGGTGTCGAGTCCCGTTTGAAGGCAGAGGAAATAACTTTACCAAACTCTGCTGTGAGATGAGTTTTGTTAAAAAGAGAACGTTGAGAGAACCAGTGTGAATTGCAATGATTGCATTTGCTGTACCTCTTCTGCCAAAAGAACTGCCTTGTGATTTGGCGAGTACGTTTATTTAATTACTGAAAATATGTTCCGATAAAGTGCGCTCATGTAAAACTCACTCTTGGACCATGATAACGACCACGGATCAGAGAATGCTCATCTTTTTCTTTCAATTGTGTCTTTGCTTTATTACGATAGAAACTACTCTCCAAGCCTCTCGGAAACCACAAGTAACAGTACTGTCACTAACAGCCCCTTGGTCTGAGAGCTTAATTCTTGAGTTCATCCATACTTGCTTGTCTGTATGTACCTCGGGCCTACTTTCAGAATGCTTTTAGTTGATGTTTTCTATTAAGAAAGACAGTTACTCGTTAGAGAGAGCCATAATTATAGTTTAAAACACGCATTTAAATGCCTATTTGGAATGTATACTAGATAGAAAATATTTTAAAATTATGTACACGTGGCTATTAGTATTTTTAATACTAGTGATTAGGCTGTAGTTTTTTGAAGCGCTGTGCTATAGTAATTATAGCATCTTATTATTGACAACCTACTCTGTGCTTTAAGCTCATGGTTACTAAACCCTGAAGGTAGGGTCCTGGGATCCAGCCCTATGTCAGGAGGGGCGCTCAGCGGGGAGTCAGCTTGAGGATTTCTGTCCCTCTCCCTTTGCCCGTTCCCCTGCTGCGCACGCGCGCTCTCTCTCTTTCAAATAAATAAATCTTTTTTAAAAAGTGGAGGTTCATAAGTAGATTTTCGATAAATCTCAGAGTCAGTTCTCAGAATCTTAGAACATTAGGGCGAGTGAAGATTCTGAGACTTGGTCATCTCTGGCAAAATATGCTCCACTATATTACAGTGCTTCTTACTTCTAGTTGCTGATAAATATATTGAAATAATGTTTTGTAATCCTTCTTCCTGAAAGATGAGATCCTTACAATAGTCCTTTCTAAATTTCAGCCCTTTTATTTTGACAGCCACTTTACCTTGAATGAGAGTACTCACATCTAGATGTAGGTTTCTGGCCTGGGCTTTTCTCCCTTAACCACTAGGCCAAACTACTATACCAGTGTTTCTGTTTGCTTCTGTTCTTTTAAAACTTAGGCCCTTATTTTGTCATACTTATATTTGACCTTGTTAGTCACATAGTTCCTTATTAATTTAAGTATCCCTAAATTTCTTTCAGTAAACTTATTGAAAGACCAATTTTTAATCCTTTGTTGATTATTTTTTCTTTAAGCTTCAGCTACTAAGTCATTCTACTTAGAATTTCATAAGCTTTGTAATAAAAAGAGATAGGACAATCTCTGTCAAAAACAGTGATGGTTTCTTTTTTATGAAGTTAGTTGATAAGTTGTTACAATGTCTGTTATAAACCATACACAGTTTCTTTATGATTTGTATTCTCTCCTTTTTTCCCCCAAATTACAAAATTGTAGACATTGTTACAGAAATAGTTTCAGAGATTTAGAACATTTGTTGTCTAGCTATCTTTGGAATACAGGTGAAGTTTTCTACCTCCCACTGTTTCTCCCCTTCTTGACCCATCTGAAGTTTAAGTAAGAGACAGTTTGCCTTTCTGGGTAAGTCTTTGGCTGTCTCCTTTTAACACTTTTCTTTATGAGGACTCTAGATCAATATATGATTATTTTCATGGTTTATTCAGAATAGTTTTGTAATTTTTATGTCTGCTGATGGACTCTTTGTGTTTAGTTATTTACTTTTCAAATTTTGTTAAAGATCTCAGGAAACAGGCTCGACAGCTGGAAAATGAACTTGACCTGAAACTAGTTTCCTTCAGTAAACTATGTACAAGTTACAGTCACAGCAGTGCCCGAGATGGAAGACGCGACAGGTATAGGTACTACCAGATTCTGTCTCTTATGCCTTAAACCATAGAATGTTTTAAAAGCATTTAAAAATAAACTGAAATACATAACTCTGTAACTTGGTCTATTGGTGACTTTTTCGTATTTTATTTTTTTGTTACTGATTATATTTTAGAGATTTATAAAAATTCTTCTTAATTCTTGAGACTAACATTCATTTGGGATCCTCAGGCAAAGGTTGTGATGGTGTTAAGAGGGAAGTGCTAAGGCTTAAGAATGAGTTTCTCATTCTTTTTCTAGTTCAGCCAGTGTAAGGAGATATGATTTGTATTTTGTATTTCTTTATATTTCTTATTGTATTTCTTATATCTCCTGGTTGCTGACTGGATCTGAGAAACTACCCAGATGTAAAGTATACATACTGCTAGTCTGGTGTTTTAGAATGAATCTAATGCACTGTGTATCCTCACTATTAATCATCTAAGCTATTTTTTTTTTTTTAAGATTTTATTTATTTGTTCGACAGGCAGAGATCACAAGTAGGCAGAGAGGCAGGCAGAGAGAGGAAGAAGCAGGCTCCCTGCTGGGCAGGGAGCCCGATGCAATGTGGGGCTCAATCCCAGGACTCTGGGATCATGACCCAAGCTGAAGGCAGAGGCTTTAACCCACTAAGCCACCCAGGCGCCCCATCCAAGCTGTTTTTACTTTGAGGGTTTTTTTTTTTTTTTTGAGAAATCGGAATACTATTGTATTGAACACCTGGAAAATGTAATCTTATCTTTGAATCTTATGCTCACTTTAGGCCATCCACTTGTTTAAAAAAAAATTAGGAAATATTTAAGACACTTAGAAAGGTATAAAGAATAAAGGATCCTCATGTGCCTATCTCCCTCTTCAAGAAATAATCATTATCAGTTCAGTTGATATCAGTTATCAGTATCCCATTTTCTGCCTCCTCATTGTCTCCATATTTTTACTACATATGTTTGCTTCCTAAACAATTTATGGTATCTTTCTGTAATTATTTTGCAACTTGCTTTTTGTTTAACAGTATCTTTGTGATTAAGCTTTGGATACATTTAACTGTAGTATATTCATTTGCTGCATATAGTATCATATTGTGATCATATAGTTGCATATTGTAGTCTGTAGATGGACATTGTTTCTAATTTTTGCTAATTAATAATAATTTTAATAGCTGACACAGTGTTCCTCATGTATCAGGTACTATATTTTAAGCCTTTTATGTGAAGACTGCTAGGAACATTTTTACCTATAAAAATATTGTATATCTAGCAGTGGAATTGCTGGTTGCATAGTTAGTTGTTATCCTTTCTTTCACATACTTTTTTGAAGATTGGCAGTGGGTGGGATTTTTTTTTTTCCAGCTAATAATAATAAAACAATAAAAATTGAGCATAGGTTTAATCCCAGGTCTTTCTATCTCCAGAGCCTGTACGCTAAACCTTTCTGTGAACATTCCAACAAAAGACTCATTTCAATACCATAGCCAAAGTATTGCTTTGTTTTAATAAGGGCATATTATTAAAGAATTAAAGATAGCAAGGCCAACATATTAACTATAGGACCTAAAAGTAAGCTGCCAGCATGTCATAGAGCTTTGACTGTAGTACATTGTTTTGGACTTTATTTAGCAAGCAAAGAAAATGAAGAAGGTTCTTTTGTATGTATAAACTTAATTTTATCACTGGAAAGCATTTTTCCTGAATTTAAGTCTCCTACTTGACTATGACAGTGAGCATACAATTTTAAAACTGAATTAATTGTCAAGAGACAGAATTGCACGATGCTTTTTCTATGTTTACTATGCTTCATGAACTTATACTTTTATGACCTTTTTAAAGAGAGAACTATCTTGAAGACATTTCCCAAGAAATTCTACAACAGATTGAGACTGAGTTTTTAGATTCCTATAGCCCAACTCTTCCTTTAGTAAGAAGCCTCAATGAGGATCAAGATCCGGTGTATATTCTAAGTGTTTTGTTAATGTCCAGATTGAAAGCATGTCATAATGAAGAATCTCAGTAATGACCACAATTTTTCATCTAGGAGTAACTTTTTTTACTTTCTGTATTTTGAGAACTTGATGGACTATGGATCATCACATATCTATAAAATGAATTAAGTTTAACTGAATCGCAGTATTGTGGAGAAGGAGTTTTTGACCATTTCCGTGGACTCATATACTCTAAGAATGGTGAATATAGAGATTGTCTCCTCACTCATTTAATGAGTATCTACCATGTGCCAGGCACTATTCTACATGCTTGCCATACATCTGTGAACAGGCAGTTTCCCTCTTCATGGAGCTCATATTCGTTGGCCCGGTGTTCTTTTTCATGTATCTGGTAGGGGATGATCTGTATTAGTAGTATTTAGAGCATTTTTGCCTGGGCGCATTCTAATACATAACCACAGTACTTTGGGTTGACTAAAGAACTAGATATTTAGATATATTTTAAGGCAAGTAAATTGACATGTTTTAAGAAGAAATAAAAATTTGGACCTAATTAAACATCTTAAAAGTAAAAATCCTTTTTATTAGTCACTTTTTGGTTATTTCATTGCCCATTACTATTGCTATGGAATTGTACCTGGAGAAGGGAAATAGTAGCTAAAGTGTTTTTTTGATGTTAAACTGATGATTTAATCTCTTTTCATTCACCACACCCAAGCACTGTCACAGGGCAGGACAAAGTCTTCAGTAAGATTGAAGAGCATTGTCATTGCCTGCATACTTATCTGTGTCCAGTATAACTGATATCTCTCTTAAGCTGCTCACATGATAATGCATACCATTTGGGGAGAGAATGAAGGTTAGTGGTTTTTCAGAAGAGGCAAGAGAAATTTTCTGGACATCTGGTTTTAGGATTTGAATCTGTCAAATGTAAGTTTCATTTGCAAAAAGTTAGATTTTTGACTGACTGTTCATATTAGAAAACAGTTGACATCTTTGTTTAAAAAAAAAAAAAACAAAACCTGAAACAGTTGTATAATATAAGTGGAAATGTAGAGAGTTGGCACTGAAACTTCCCTGCTGGACATGGTTATCTGTTATCTTAGACTTAAAGTCAGTTCCTGATTACTTAATAACTAGGTATCCAATCTGGATTATGTAAATCTCAGTGTTATTTCTCTTTGGTTAAGAGTTGAGGAAAGAAGAGAGAACTTAATTTGAGGAGCCATTATTGCTTGGAGTAAAAATTAAAAGATTATTCCTCATGGATCCCATAACATAATCTGTAATACATTTTATGCCTCCTTTTATATGTAGTACTACTTAGTTCTATGGTTTTGTTTCACTAAGTTTGCACTTTTAGATTTAGCATTTAATTGGGCACTGCCATTGTGTAAGTTACTTTCATTTGGGAAATTTCTTTACATTATTAAGGTTAGATGTATGTATTAAAGTTTAGAAAAATCTTCTATACAATTATATTTTATACTGCGGTGTGCTTGAGTGGCTCAGTCAGTTAAGCATCCGACTCTTGAGATGGAACCCTGCGTCAGGCCCTCTACTGGGCGTAGAGCCTGCTTAAGATTCTCTCCTTCCCTTTGCCTCTCCACTGCCTGCACCACCACAACACCCCAACACCCCCACAAAAATTTTTTTAATTTATACTGAATATAATAATTAGAATGAGTGTGATCTTTATAGGAAAATATCATAAAAGTTACAGCTTCTTAAACAGAGAACGTCTCTGGGGTTCCACTTGACCTCTTTAAGAGTACCTTATTATTTTAAGGATGTTTATAAAGGATTAGGTTTGAGTAATGGATTCTCTTTAATGGAACTTCTCTTTAGCTCTGACACAACACCCCTTTTAAATGGATCAAGCCAAGACAGAATGTTTGAAACAATGGCAATTGAGATTGAACAGCTTTTGGCAAGGGTAAGTACTTTCTATTAAATGGCTATTTTACTAGTCAACTGTGTTAATCACTTGTTAGATATGGTACTAGATTATATTAACACAGACATGTTTGTAGAAATCACCCTTTCATCCAAGATAATCTCCTGTCCAGGCCCCTTGTATTTTGATTATAGCCATTCTCAGGTCTTATGGGTATTACTTTAGGCTTTATGGACTATTGGGGGGGAAGTACTGAATCCTTCTCTGTCTTTGGTTTTGGGGTGGTTTTTTGTTTGCTTTGCTCTTAGCTAAACAAGCATACAGGCAAATAATTTACTTTTGTCTCTTTATAGTGCTTTTTAAAATATTTTTATTGGTTTTCTTTTTTTTCTTCTTTTTAGCTTACGGGAGTAAATGATAAAATGGCAGAATATACCAACAGTGCAGGTGTCCCATCTTTGAATGCTGCACTGATGCATACGTTACAGAGACATAGAGATATTTTGCAGGTAATGTATTGGGTTTGAGACTTTTAAGTTATTGTAGTATTGTTGTTTTTTTAATCTCTGAATAGAATGCGTATAAATGTGTTTAAGAGAATAAAGGGAAGAATCTTCTGGGACAATAAATACTTTGCTGTAGAAATTTGTCTTGTTTTACTTTTTTTTCTCTTGGTATGATAAAATTCTGAAAATATCTGATAGCTCTTGCTTTTGCCTGGTAAAAATAATATTCATCACTAGGTAAATATACTTCTACTGTGGGAGACCTTGCTAACTCCCAGTAACAGTGAAATAGCTAATGGTCATGCATAGGCCAAATACTGTGGTTTAGAGTATACTTCCATCAGGCCTTGAAGATAACGTGGAAGGGAGGTAATTTACTATATTTAGTCTGTTTGAGAAAATATTAAAAGTGTACCAACAAAATGAAATAAACTCTCAGATTTACATACAGATGTGTTAAAAAGGAAGTAGTACAAATAGGAAGGCAAGTGTTTTTAATTTAGAAAAATTCAGCAATCATTTCTAATTTTAAAAACACTTAAAAAAATAGGAATAGGAGGATACTTTATTTACTTAAGGCAAAAATGTGTATCTCATGTTAAAGCTAGCCTGATGCTTAATAATAAAGCACTGAAAGCATTCCACCTGAAGAAAGAAACAAGATAAAGATATCCCCAATCACCACAGATGTTTATTATTGTTTTGGAAGTTCTTGATGGTGCAATCAGACAGAGATATAAATAAACAAGATCTAAATAGTGACAAGAAAGAGACAAAACTTGTATTATGTAGCAGTGGAAAATTATTTATCTAACACAACCAAGAAAAACAACTGAAAAAATTAGAAACAAATTTAATAAAATGATAGATTTTGAAACTAATATATTAAAGCAAGTTTCCTTACATATAACCAGTAACCTGAGAGAAAATATAATGGAAGAAACTAAAATCCTTGTGTATAAATTTAGTAATAATGAATAGCACCTGCATGTATAAAACTTTACAAAGAAAATAAAAGATTTAAGTACGGGAAGGAATTACTCTGCCTTTGGAAGATTTCTCTCTAAGCCAACTTATGAATTGAGTGTCTTCCAAATGGAAAAAGAGGTTTTTGTTTCTTTTTCTTTTTCTTTTTCTTTTTAATTAGCAAAATGACATTCCAAAGTTTATTTGGAATCACAGACATACGAGTGTAACCAAGAAAAAAAAATGTGAAAATGAAGATAAGTAGTAAAGGATACCTAATTCTACCAAATATTAAAACCTGTTAAGAAGCTGGAAGATTGGGGCGCCTGGGTGGCTCAGTGGGTTAAGCCGCTGCCTTCAGCTCAGGTCATGATCTCAGGGTCCTGGGATCGAGTCCCGCGTCGGGCTCTCTGCTCAGCAGGGAGCCTGCTTCCCTCTCTCTCTCTGTCTGCCTCTCCATCTACTTGTGATCTCTCTCTGTCAAATAAATAAATAAAATCTTTAAAAAAAAAAAAAAAAGAAGAAGCTGGAAGAATTAAGACAGTTTGATTCTGGAGGAAAAAAATATACCAATAGAACAGAATAGAGTTCACATGGAAATTAAGTTTCTGATAAAGGTGCTATCTTACTTTATTTATATTTTTTAAGGTTTTTTTTTTTTTTTAAGATTTTATTTATTTATTTATTTATTTATTCATTTGGCACAGAGAGACAGAGAGAGAGTATAAGCAGGGGGAACAGCAGAGAGAGAAGCAGGCTCCCCAGTGAGCAGGGTACTGGATGTGGGCCTCAATCCCACCTGAGCCGAAGGCACCACTCAGGTGCCCCTAAAGGTGGTATTTTAGATCATTGGGAAACAGAGTATCATAAATTAAGTAGACCTGTAATAATTGGCTAATTATGTGGCCGGTGGTGGTTGCAGGGGAGGGGGAAGAGGGAGAGACCAGGAAGAACAAACTTGAATTTCTGTCTCAATCCTCACATCCAGAATAAATTCCAAACGGACAAAGATTTATATGTAGAAAAAGAAACTATAGAAGTTCAAAATAAAGCATGAGTAAAATTATACATGTTGGAAATTATACATTTCTAGGGGAGCCAGGGTGGCTCAATTAGTTAATCATCTGCTCTTGGCTTTGGTCATGATCCCAGGGTCCTGGGATTGAGGCCCACGTCAGGCTCTTTGCTCACTGGGGAGCCTGCTTCTCCCTCTCCCCCAGCTTGGTCTTTCTCTGTCAAATAAATACATAAAATCTTTAAAAAAAAAAATTATACATTTCTAAACAATACTTAATAGCAGAAAAACTATAACAAATGTCTGATTTGCTTAATGTACAGAGAAATAATAGAAATAAAAAGATAACCTAATAAGAAAATGGGCAAAGGATATGAACTGGCTGCTTACAGAAAATGACCAAAACCATAAAAAGATGTTCATCTACATGCCAAAAGGAAAATATACTAATCAAAATGAGGTAGGATTTTTCACCTGTCAGAATAGCAACTATTGAAATATCTGTAGCACATTACAAGACTATAGAAAAATGGGCCTTCATCCACTATGTTGCTGGGAACATAAATTGGTAGTCTTTTTAGAAGGCAGTTTAGCACTGTCAAAATTTAAATGTAAGATTCTTTGATCCACTTCTTCTGTTAGGCATTTACTCTTTAAACACACTTTAAAAAGAGAAAGAGTCAGTAAAATATATATACAAGAATGTTTATTTTTTAAACAGCATTTTTTAAAAACAACAAAATAACTAAAATGTTTACTGGTAAGGAATTGACAAAACTATGACAGTCATAAAATAGAATTCTGTACAGCTGTTAAAAAGAATGTAGATTTCTGTTCATTAATATGAAAAGATTGCTTGATACTTTATAAACTACTGAAAAGAAGGTATATAGTAAAGTACATCTGACCCTTGAACAATGCAAGGATTAGGGGTACTGACACTCTGCCTCTCCACTCCTGTGCAGTTGAAAATTTGCGTATAGCTTTGACTTCTAAAAACTTAAGTACTAATAGCCTACAACTGACTAAAGCCTCGCATAAAGAGTTGGTTAACACATACTTTGTATGTTATACATATTACATACTGTATTCTTATGATAAAGTAAGGTAGAGAAAAGAAATGTTACTTAAAAATTACAAGGAGGGGCGCCTGGGTGGCTCAGTCATTAAGCATATGCCTTTGGCTCATGTCATGATCTCAGGGTCCTGGGATCGAGCCCCACATTGGGCTCCCTGCTCAGCGGGAAGCCTGCTTCTCCCCTTCCCACTCCCCCTGCTTGTGTTCCGTCTCTTGCTGTGTCTCTCTCTGCCAAATAAAAAAATCTTAAAAAAAAAATTATAAGGAAAATGTATTTGCAGAACTGTACTGTAAGGAAAATCCACATATGAGTGGACCTTTGCATTTCAAATCTGTTTTTCAAGGATCAGCTGTAGTTTGATTTCTTTAGCATAAATCAAAGAAATAATAGGAAGTTTGTATACATAGAAACACAGTTCCTGAAAGAAAATAGAAGAAAGTGAAGGGAGTTATGAGCTGTAGAGCAGGGTGGTTTTTGTTTTTGTCCCTTTTGGTACACTTTTAGTATTCTCTCCATGTTCATTTATATTTTGTGTTTAAAGGGGCAGTAAGGGCTTTCTGGGAGATGGGATTATGATTTTTATCTTCTCTATACACATCTCTGAATTTTAAAAAGTAATGAATATTCCTTAATCTCTTAAAAGTATGGTAGTAGAAAAAGAAAGGGAAATATTTGAAGATTACTTTTCCTTTACAATTCTTTTGGTTTTGTTCTTCCTTTGACTGGTTTAGGAATTAAATTTCTGTGGGAATTCCAAAAAGATGAAATTTGAAAATAAGCCCCATTGGGTATACACAAATAAGTAGAAAGAGCCCCTCAAGTTTTATCCTAGGCTATTTGGAATCATTTTATTATTATTTTTTTTTTTTTAATAATTCTGTCCCATAAGACAAAGTACTAGAAGATACAAAGGATAGTGATTTAGTGGTCTATTACCCTAACACAATTGTTTTCATTTGAAAGAAGCTGGTCACTCTTGGGGAAAGAGATTATAATATTTTTACTTCTTGACTGTTTGATTCTTAAATAGCAGTTTTCCTGACAGAAATTTATAATATGATGACAATACCTAATGGTTCAATAAGAGGAAAACATGAGCTTATGTTGAGATTGGATGTTGATTTATTGCAGGATTATACACATGAATTCCATAAAACCAAAGCAAACTTTATGGCAATACGGGAAAGGGAGAATCTCATGGGATCAGTACGAAAGGATATTGAGTAAGTTATCTTTTATGTAATTTCGTAGGATGTTTACTCAGATTTAGACTTAGATCATATCTATGGTTAACTGTAAATTGAGTAGCAGAACCATGATTTAGATTTCAAGGTTTCTGATTCTCATTTTGTAGAGAATTCTCTAATTCTCATTTCACTGTTCTTTAAACATTGCTAAATCTAATCTACTTTGCTGGTCTTCTCTAGCTTCTCCTCATTTTATCATTGGCTCCTGCCAACCTTGACTCTGCTGTATTAATTGAGAATCCAGCTTAGATGCTATCTTCTGAGTTTTTTCTCTGATCTCCTACCACCCACCTTAATAATGATATTGCCAATAACTGAAGCTGTCTGTGTTTCCCTTTCTGATTTACCAGCTATCCCCCTACCCTCTTTCTTAACAGTTTTATATATATGGAGTAATTTTTTAGATAATACATATATATAATATATTTAAAGTAATCTTTATTTCTCTGGAATTTGAAATGTCATACTTTCCAGGTATTATTCAGACTTAATAGCGTATGTCAAATTATTTAAGAACTTCCAGTGTTTTTATGCTAATCTCAACCCATAATTTTAAAGATTTGTTCTTCATCCCTTTACCTCACTTTCAGTAATGCATTCTGATGTTTCATATGGACATTTAAAATTTTTTTCATGGGACACCAGAATGGCTCATTCAGTTGAGCATCCAACTCTTGATTTCAACTCAGGTCACGATCTCGGGTTGTGGGATGGAGCTCCTGTTTGGCTCCGTGCTCAGCACAGAGTCAGCTTGTCCCTCTTCTTCTTCCCCGACTCCCTCTCTCTCTCTCTCTCTCTCTGTCTTTCAAATAAATAAATAAAATCTTAAAAAAAAAAAAAAAGCATTTTTCACAACTGAACACAACAAGTTAAATCCATTGGGCATCTAATTAAAACTGAAGACTTTCATTTTTGGACCATCTAATGATGCCTGTCATTGTCTCACTTAATGATAAATTTATGATACTTATGTTGCGTAAGTAATTATTGTGTTACATAAACATAGTTATGATACACATTACCATATCACAAACTGATACGTGTCATGTGTACTCTTAGAAACATTTTCCTAGAAAACTTTTATTTTGTTACAACAGTAAGACAGTTTTGCAAAAGAAATAATTTCATATTCATTGCATTCAAAATTTTTGCTCTAAACTAATCAAGGATTATCCAGCCATCAAAGTTATGTTCCTTTCCCCAAAAATTATCTTGGTAAATTAATTTTTATTGTTCTTTTTTTTTAATGTTTAGTCTTATGTATTTAGTGAAACATGAAGGACTAAAAAAAAATTTTGCCATAATTAGATATTTTGTAATATTTTTAGTTCTCAGGAACATGTAAGTCTTTTGTTTAATATCTGTGCAGACTACTTATGTATGTATTTTCAGGTATACATTGAGAACCAGTATAGGGGACAGCCTATACTGGCATTTTGTCCCCCTCAAATTTGTGGGAATTGTTAGAATATAGCCCACTGTAATAACTTGCTTTCTGAAAAACAGTCATAAAAGAAACATGTTTCATCCATTCATTAAACTATTTCCTGATTAACAGCCATGAGTAAGACTCTAGATCAGTCACAGTAGAGGCTAGAAATGAAAAGACCAACTTAGCCCAACAGGAGTTTATAATCTAGGTGCTACGGGGCACCTGGGTGGCTCAGTGGGTTAAGCCTTCGGCTTGGGTCATGATCCCAGGGTTCTGGGATTGAGCCCTGCATTGGGCTCTCTGCTCAGCAGGGAGCCTGCTTCCTTCTCTCTCTCTACCTGCCTCTCTGCCTACTTGTGATCTCTGTCAAATGAATAAGTAAAATCTTTAAAAAAGAAAAAAAAAACTTTATAATCTAGGTGGTAGAGGGGAGTAAGACATATATTCAGATTAATATAATACAAAGCAGAATATGATTAGTGAGATGAGATATAGTAGTAATAACTAACATTTTAAAGTTCTTTGCAATTGTACACTACTTTTCCATATATTATCTCTCTTCTGGCTTCATATAATCTTTTGATACCGATAGAAATTATTAGTACCATTTTATAAAACTAGGTATTACGAGACTTGTCTGAAGTTAACTGGCTAGTTAATGATGGGAGTATAGATTTAAATCTAGATCACCTGTTTTCAGGGTGCCTGCCTGGTTCAGTCAGAGTTTGGCATTTTGTCCCCCCCACGTGCCCTTAAAAAAAAAAATCTTAATAAAAGTAAATCATCTGGGGCACCTGGGTGGCTCAGTGGGTTGAGCCTCTGCCTTCGGCTCAGGTCGTGATCTCGGGGTCCTGGGATTGAACCCCGCATCAGGCTCTCTGCTCAGCGGGAAGCCTGCTTCCCCCTCTCTCTCTTCCTGCCTCTTTGCCTGCTTGTGATCTCTCTCTCTATGTCAAATAAAAAATCTTTAAAAAAAAAAAAAAAGGTATATCATCTGTCTTGGGAGTCCTGTGTGTTCTTGGTTATCTCATGCTGCTTTCCCTGGGATTTTCTTTCCTTCTGTGCTTTGCAAATGAGCACTGCCTCTTAGCCAGTAGTTCAGTTTTATCAACATGACCCTCTTTTGTCTTACTCTAGTGTATGTGCAGTTTCTTCGATTTTTTATTTTTGTTCTTGTTACCTTGAGTAAAGAGTAGAAACATGAAAGTGTTGATAGTAATGATAGAAAGCATTTTCTTATAAATTTCAGTGCAGTTAAGAAAGCATTTTCATGTAAAATTTAGTGCAGACCAAGACAGAAATCCTTAAGTATGCCAAAATTGGCAGGTCTTAAGCTTCATTTTAATTCTGTAGGCTCTAGTTGATAGACTGCATATACCACTGTGAAGGAAAACATTCCATGGCAGTAGTTTCCTACCCCATGGGCTGTGTAGTAATCAGTTTAAACTTTTATGTCTACTTGGAAAAATAAAGATATAATAATAGACAAAAATAATAATAGACAAAGACAAATAATGTTTTTGTTTAAAACATTGGATTATTCTGGTGAAAAAAAATAAACAGCTAGCCCTAAATTAGAGAAGCAATTATATTTATCTATTAATTATGGATGTCGTTTTTAGAAGATGAAAATGATCAAACATTTTAGCTTCATTCAAAATTATGGAGAGGCTCAGTTTGTCTGCTTTGGATATTACTAGAGTCAGTTACTTCTGTTTTGCAGTATCTGCCAGAAATGTTGTTACATTTTCTCTGTTTTATTCTAGGTCATATAAAAGTGGGTCTGGAGTAAACAACAGAAGAACTGAACTATTTTTGAAAGAACATGACCACCTGCGAAAGTAGGTATTATTGTATACATACATATCATGTAGTTTCCCATACTTACTAATTCCTTTATTGACATAACAAACATTTTGTGTTTTTTATAGCAAGTGCTTTATCAGTGCTAACTCATTTAATTCTAACGACCTTGTTTGGTAGAAGTGGAATTGTAACTGTTCTAGCTGTTAATTAGGAAAGATATTATGCTATCGACCATCCAAAATCGACATTCACATCACTTGTTACTTGTAATGTATCTTTTACTGCCTTAATGTTTCATGTCTTTAGCAAGTCTATCCTTCTGATATATTTGTTCACTACTGTAGATTATTACTGTAGATTATGTAGTAATGATGCTGATAATGACTTATGTTTGAATGGCCTGTTACCATTTATATATTCCGAGAAGCTTTATAAAGAGTAATAGGCCAGCCAAAGAAAGTACTGTGTCCTGAGAATTGAGAAGAAAATTCCTAAAGACTTGGATGAACTATATATGTGTTTTAGAATAAGCCACCGTATTCTATCCCTTATTTGTGTATGTTTTTCTCTGCAAGCTACTGGTTTCTTAATATTTTCTTTGTATTTTGTTGTAGAACTTAAGGGTCAGAAAGTCACTTACCTCTGTAGCCTCTAAGGCCTTGAGCAGCTAGTATCCATTATCAATAAATGTTACAAATTATGTTGATATTTGCTGCTGAATGTCATTAATTAGTCATGTCTGTATGAGCTTAATGTACTGTTCAATTTATTTTTCTTCAAAGATTATCACTTTAGGTATATAAGGTGTTGTAATCAGAACATGGAAAAATCAAAACCTTTTTCCAGACACCACCTTTTTGCCCCAAGGTCTCTGTAAATGAAATGAAATGTAATTTACTATTTGAAAAAAAAGGAGGGTTCCTAAAAAAAATTTTTTTTTTTTAATTTAAAAAATTAAAAAATAGAAGCCTGGGTTCCTCCAGTGTTAGATACAGTTCTTAGTGTTCTTTCTTAATCTGTTGACTTATTGATTGGCACAAGGGGGCAGTCTTTCCTAAAGTATGTTTAGTTTATAGTTACTCCGAGCTTTGGTAGTTTTTTTCTATTTGATAAAAACCTTAAAAAATAAAGAAAGAATTTTGCATTACATCCAAAGCTATATTAATACATTATTTGGTTACAGAGTAAATTTAAAGGATAAGATACTCAAGTAGCACAAAATAAAGGTTAGATTCCATCAGTATTTCTCTATTGCCTCAAAAAGATACTAAAAAGTTAAAAATGCAGTAGTTGAATTACCTCAAGAATAATTTGTTGCCAAAGAGTATACCAGAGTGATTATATAAATTAATATCCTTTGTTTCGTATTTTAAAACATATTGCTTATTATAATTGTATATGAAAATTTGCAGTTTTGTATTTGTTTTAATAATTCAAAGAAAACCCATCAGGAATTTTATATTGTCCATTTTACAGGGAAAAAATACATCTGTTCAGGGGCATATAACAAATAATTTAGGTTATAAAAATGAGAATGTTGGAAATCAAAAAGGTGTTTTCCACTTTTCTCAGTTTAATATATGATATACTTTATATATATTCCTTTCAATATTCTTGTGAAAAAGTTTGTATGTGCTCATTCTATACAGAGAGAAATGGAGACAGGAAGGATTGAATGGAATATGAGCTTCTGATGAATTAGGGAAGTTGTCAGGACTGAAAACAAGGGTTTAGTTATTGGTCTCAGTGTTAGAACATAGCTTCCAAATGCAGTTTGGAAAAATCAATCTTTTATGTGTAAATTAGGAACATTTGTTAGGTGATAAAATAAAATGATGGATGATATGTGTACAAATAATATGGAAAACCTTTTCTGTTTTTTTTTCAATGTCATCTCTATGTCATTGGCTAAGTGCTTTGGGGAAGAATTGGCAAGATTTTTTCAGAACTTTTTCCATACAAAAAGTCTAAGTGCTCATTATAATAAAGCACTCAATTTAGAAAGTATGGATAACACAAAAGAGACCATTGCAATCACTTGTAAGAACAGATTCTGTAACCATTTTTTACTCATCAGTAGATTGGGAGTCTTTTGCATGTTATTTGATAACTTGTTTTTTTTTATCTGTTTCATAATACAGATAATCCATGGTGTAACAACCATTTCCATAATGTTGGCCTTTTGGATTATATTCAGTTTTTACTTTTATACGTATTGAAGTCTTTACAAGTATCCGTAATTATTTCCTTATGATAAGTTCCTAGAATTGGAATATATTCATTTGTAAATCTTTTGATATGTTATTGTCAAATTTACCTCTTAAGGTTTGCTGGAGTCCCATTTGTGGCATATATGTAAACATTCCCCAGTGCCCTCAATAGCACTGATATTTTGATTTTTTAAAAGTTTATGCCAAGATAGGCAAAAATTCTCCAGTAATAGATTTTTTTTTAATATAAGGGATATATTTTCATTAGAGAAAACATAGGTTAAACAGCTAAGCAAAAGAAGCATAAAGTAGTAGTAGCTAAATTAACCTAAAAGTGATTATAGAAACCTATAGTGATTATAGATTATATAGTTCATTTGTAATTAGTAGGCCAGATTTGCTGCTAGGGTAATTTTTATTTTGGTCTTTCATGGATAAAAGTTTTTAATACCCGATAACTGAGGTGACTAGTTTGATTTTGTACATTGCATTGATATTTTTATCTGATTTTTAAAAAATTTTTTAACATTTTATATGATGTAAATTTCTACAACTTGTTTCAAAAGTACATATTTTTGCCTTGAGAAAGAATAAAACAGTTTTTATAAATGAATGCCAAACTTTAAAAAGAGAACAAAAACCTAACTTTGTAATTGTTTTTACCAGTTCCCGTTAACTACTTTTTGTCTTAAAACTTAATGTTGTAGGGCGCCTGGGTGGCGCAGTTGTTAAGTGTCTGCCTTCTGCTTGGGTAATGATCCCAGGGTCCTGGGATCAAGCCCTGCTTGCCTTGGGCTCAGCAGGAAGCCTGCATCTCCCTCTCCCACTCCCCTGGCCTGTATTCCTTCTCTTGCTGTGTCTCTCTCTGTCAAATAAATAAATAAATCTTTAAAAAAAAAAAAAAAGTTAATGTTGTTAGCTTGCTAACTATTTTCTGAAAGGCAGTAATTTCTCTTTCTGTGGATAAAGTAGCTTTCATTTTGACTCGTCTTTCTCTGAGTTTGTTTTCAGTACATCAGTCAGAGGAAGATGGTGGACTTTGAATTCGTGTCAAGCTTGCAGCTATTTGTTTTTTTACTGGGCTGTAGTGTAGCTGCATTTCTCTGAGCTCTCTGCTTGCTATTTAGATTAATTTCTCTTTCTTCCTTTATTTAACCATTCTCTTTCATTGCTCTTTTATATATTCCTTTTTGAAAGAAGTATCTGAATTAGTTTTCTACTTTAAAGTTCTTTTTTTTCCTTAAGGAAGTTTTACATTTGTGATCTGTCTCTCATCCTTTACTTTTAAAGGGTGTGGTTATAACAAACATGTATATACACGTATACGTGCACGCACGTGCACGCGCACATACACACACACACACACACACACACACACTCGTTTAATTGCCCATTATAGTCAAAATACAGAACATTGCTATCACCCCAAGAAAGTTTTATGCCCTTCTGTAGTTGATTCCTGCCCCCCCAATCCCAGTCACCTGCTCACCTGCTTTCTGCCATTGTAGATTACCTTTTCCAGAATTTCATATAAATGAATTCATACAATGTATACTTCTTTCACTTAGCATAGTTGCTAAGATTCATCTGTTTGTTTTTGTTTTTTGTATCAGTAGTCAGTTCCTTTCTGTCGCTGAGTATAATTGCTGTTGTATGATATACCTCAGTATGTTTATATATCCACCCGTTGGTGGATATTTAGGTTAATGTTTTAGTTTTGGGCTATTACCAAGAAAGCTAGTTCATAGACAAAGTTTCATGTGGCTCTATGTTTTCATTTCTCTTGAGTAATTACCTAGGAGTTGTATTGGTGGGTTCTAATGGCAGGTGTAAGTTTGTTTCATTTTATAGGAAACTGTCAGATGTTTTTAAGTGGTTTTATCGTTTTTAAATTCCGGACAGTCCCGTATTGAGGGTTGCAGTTGCTTTAACTCCTTGGCAGCATTTGATACTGTCATTCCTTCTGTTTCAGCTAGTCTAGCATGTAACTGTATGTAGCGTGTGTGTGTGTAGCATGAAATTGTATGTAGTGTCTATGTGTCTAATATGTAATTGTGTGTAGTATTGTGTAGCGTGTAATTGTATGTAGTATGTGTGGTGTGTAATTGTGTGTAGTATGTATGTGTCTCGCATGTAATTGGGTGTAGTGTCTATGTGTCTAGTATGTAATTGTATGTATGTGTCTATTATGTAATTGTATATAGTATTATGTGTCTAGTGTGTAATTATATGTAGTATTTATGTGTCTAGCATGCAATCGTATGTAGTGTCTATGTGTCTAGTATGTAATTGTGTGTAGTGTGTGTGTCTAGCATGTAATTGTATGTAGTGTGTAGTATGTAATTGTGTGTAGTATGTATGTGTCTGATATGTAATTGTATATAGTATGTGTGTAGTGTGTAATTGTATGAAGTATTTATGTATCTAGCATGTAATTGTATTTAGTGTGTATGTGTGTAGTATGTAATTGTGTGCCGTGTGTGCCCAGCATGTAATTGTATGTCGTATGTATGTGTCTAGCATGCAATTGTGTGTAGTGTGTATGTATCTAGTATGTAATTGTATCTCATTGTGGTTTGAATTTGCACTTCTCTGATGACCAATGATAAGCGTCCTTTCAATTGCTTATCAGCCATTTATTTATCTTTAGTGAAATGTCTGTTCATATATTTTGCCCTTTTTTAATTGGGTTATTTGTCTTTTTACAGTTGAGTTTTGTTTGATTTTGTTTTTCTTACTCAATTATTGAGTTTTAAAAGATCTTTCTGTATCCTGAATACAAATTCTTTGTCAGAGGTTTTGCAAATATGTTCTTTGAAGCTGTGACTTACCTTTTCATTTTCATTATGATGATTTCCAAAAGAGCAGATGTTTTACATTTTGATAAAGTTTTTCTTTTATGGTTCATTTATTTTCCGTGTAAGAAATCCTGACCTAAGTTTGCAAATATTTTGCCCTTTGTTTTCTAATAGAAGTTTTACAGTCTTAGTATTTTTACTTCATTTTTGTGTCTAGTTGAGTGAAGGGATCCGTTCATTTATCACATGGATATTGTGTTGTTTCAGCACCGTTTGTTGAAAAGACTCTCCTTCCCCCGCTGGATTATGTTGGCACCTTTTGTTTAGAAAAGATTTATTTCTGAACCCTGTTCTGTTCCATTGACCTGCATAGGTCCATCCTTATGCCAATAGCTTAACTGTTCCGATTACTGTAGCTTTATTTTAAGTCTTGAAATGAGGTAATGCAGATCTTCTAACTTTGTTTTGTATTTTCAGAATTGTTCAGCTCTTCCAGGTCCTTTGCATTGCCATATAAATTTTATAACCAGCTTGTAAAAAAAAAAAAGCCTCCTGGCATTTTAAATAGGATTACACTGAATCTCTAGAACCATTTGGGGAGAACTGCCATGTTAACAATAGCAAATCTTCCAACTTAGGAACACGATATGTTTTTCTATTTATTTAGGTCTCCCTTTACTTCTTGTAACACATTATGGTTTTCACCATGCAGGCCTTACACAAATTATGTTGAATTTATCTTTAAATATTTCCTCTTTAGGGATGTGATTATAAATGGAATTTAAAAATTTTAATTTTCCAATTATTTTGTCTAGTATGGAAAATAATTGATTATTACATATAATGTCATCCTATGACCTTAGTAAATTTACTTATTATATAGTAATTTCTTGGTAAATCTTTTGGGATTTTCTATGTATATATTATTACCCAAGAATGTAGTTTTATTTCTCCCTTTCTGATCTGTTTTCCTTTTATCCCTTTCCTCATTGCATTGGGTAAAACCACCAGCACAATGCTGGATAGAGGCAGTTAGTGCAAATATTTTTGCCCTATTTTGTATTTAAGGAGAAGCTTTATCGTTCAATATTAACAGGTTTTGTACATGCCCTTAATCAGGTTGAGGAAGAACCCCTCTCTTCCTGTTTTACTAAGAGTTGCTTTTTTTGTGATTGGGTTTTTTTGCTTTTTATTTTGAAATAATTTTAGACTATAGAGGAATTACACAAATAGTACAGAGAATTTTTGTATACCCTTCAACCAGTTTTCCTGATGTTAATGTTTTATAGAACCTATTACAACTATCAAATCCAGCAAATTATCATACAATAATATTATTAATAATATTAACTAATAATTAATATTAACTAAATATTAACAATAATATTAACTAAACAAAAATATTAACTAAACTACAGACTTTATTTACCAGGTCTTCCACTAATGTACTTTTTATGTTCCAAGATTTAGATCAGGCTCCTATGTTGCATTTAATCATGTCTCCTTAGTCTCCTGAGATATGTGACAAAATTGCCTTACCTTAATTTGTCAAGAGAAAGTGTCAGACAAACCCAAGTTAAGGGACATTCTACAAAAATAACTACTGCTCTTAAACTGTTATGATCCTTACCTTATGCAGTTTTGGCATGAATACCATCCGGTGATGTTTGGCCCTTCTTGGAGCATCATATCAGGTGTATATCATGTCAGTATGTCTTAATGATAATGTTAATCTAGGTTGCTTAAAGTGGTGTTTGTCACGTTTCTCCGCTCTAAAATTGTTTCCCTTTGTAATTAATGAATATAGGGGAAGATGCTTTGAAACTGCAAATACCCTGTTTCTCTGCAAGCTTTTTCCACTGATTTTAGTGTTCCCTAGTGAATCTTGCTTCCCCAGTTATTCCTGGGTTTTCCTACTGGCGATTTTCTATTTACATCAGTCCTTGTATATTTAATAGTTGAGATTCTCTGAGGCCCCTTCTCCATCATTTATTTTATTTAATTATTTATTTATCAGTGTAGACTCATGAATATTTATTTTATACTTTGGGTTATAATCCAACACTGGCATTATTGTTCACATTGTTCCAACTTCGGCGGGTGGGAGCTCCTTCCCTTAGCTTCTGTCATTTGACATGCCCTATCTTTTTTTGGTCACTTTCTTTACAGTTTGTTACCACACAGTTTTCATGGCTCTTGTATTTTCTGTGCCTCAGCCCTGGAATTAACCACTTTTCCAAGCAGCATTATTCCCTGTTTTTGGAGAATGGTTCAGCTAATTGCTCAGAGAATGGGTTCTAATTGTGAGTACTGCCACTGAAGTGTTACTACTTTTAGGCTCTCTCTTACTTAAAGTTTTTGTCATGGATAAGGTTGAACTTTTTCATGTCTTGTTTTGGATCTATTAAAGTGATCACTTTTTTTTCCTTCATTGCTGTAATATGGTGAATTACATTGATTATTTTCAAACATTAAAGCAATCTTGATTCCTAGAATAAACCCCACTTTGTCGTGATATATTTATTATCCTTTTGATATATTGATGGATTTATTTTGTTGAGGATTTTTGTATTATGCTTGTGAAGAATATCTTTAGTTTTCTTTTCTTGAGATGTCTTTGGCCCCATTGAATGAGTTGGGAAATGTCCCTTTTACTGTCTGCTGAAAGAATTTGTGCAGGCTTAGTGTTATTCCTTCCTTAAATGTTTGATGAAATTTACTAGTGAATCTACTCAGCCTGGAGTTTTCTTTGTGACAAGATTTTTAAATTAAAAATGCATTTTCTGGGCGCCTGGGTGGCTCAGTGGGTAAGCCGCTGCCTTCATCTCAGGTCATGATCTCAGGGTCCTGGGATCGAGTCCCGCATCAGGCTCTCTGCTCAGCAGGGATCCTGCTTCCCTCTCTCTCTCTCTCTCTCTGCCTGCCTCTTCATCTACTTGTGATCTCTCTCTGTCAAATAAATAAATAAAATCTTTTTTAAAAAATGCATTTTCTTTTGGAGCTGCAAGGCTATGGCTCTGGACTTATCCTTGGGCTGGGTGTGTTGGCGTTTGGGAGGGTTACTCTGATGGGCTCAGCTGGTCACAGATCCATCCCTGTGACTCAAAAAGTCTATTATCAGAAGAGAATGTGGCATATACAGGGCTCCAGAGACGTTATCAGCCAACTTAATCACTTCAGCTGGGTTTACTATACTCTCTTCTGTATTCCAAGCCATAAACATAGAAATAGTTGGGTTTTTTCCTAGTGATATTTATTGAGGTGGACTTTTACTTCAATATTCCATTCTGCTCCCCCATTAATAAATTTAAAAGTTTTTAATGGGCCTGTGGGGCCCTTCATGATCAACCTACTGCCTAAATCTCCCAACTTAATCTCTATCCCTTCCTCTTTCCCTTTACTTATTAGGCACCAGCTATACTGGCCTCTCTTCATTTCCTTCCCAAGAAATATTAAGCCTTTTCCCTTCTCAGCCTCTTTGTACTTATATTTCGTTCTATCTGCTTAAAATACTCTCTTCTTAGCTTTTCATATGGCTTATTCATTGACATCTTTATAGTCTCAGCTCACTTGTCACCTCTTCAAAAAGGACTTTTCTAACTGTCTTATCTAAAATAGACCTTCCCAGGGGGCCTGGGTATCTCATTTGATTGTCTGCCTTCGGCTTAGGTCATGATCCGGGATCAAGCCCCTCATCTGGTGCCCTGCTCAGCGGGGAGCCTGCTTGTCCCTCTCCCTCTGTCTCCCGCACCCCTCCCTGTTTGTGTGCATAGCGTGCACTCGCTCTCTGTCAAAAAATAAATAAAATAGACCCCCCTTTTTTATTATATAAAAAAGTATTTTTTGGCTTCTTTCATAGCATTTGTGAGAATTTGTAATAATTCGTTATTTGTAATAATTTTTATTTTTTATTATTATTTGACTCTCCTTAAATGTAGGTTTCATAAGAAGAGGGGACCTGGTTAGTTTGTCTAGTTCTTGGAAGTGTTGTGTGCCTAGTTCCTGTTATATCATAGACACTTAATATTTATTTCTTGTATAAATGAATGGATATAAACAGAAGGTATTAATTTTGGTTTCATATACATGTAAATGTAGGACACCTGTTTCATTCATTTACCTATTCCCGAATACTTACTGAATACATACTGTGTATCTGTGTATACTGTATCGGTCTAGATGCTATATATATATATATATATATATATATATATACATACATACATATATATACATATATATATGAAATCTGATTTTGAGAACTAAAGAGGATATTATTAATGTGATGAATTATTAAAACCAAAATCTCTGGTACATACTAACAGTCTTTGGCAAGCATCTCTCTTATTTATGGATGGGAAACAAGATTCAGAAAGGACATAGGCCAAGCTTTCATAAATATTCAATAATATATTAAACCCACATTTCCTAACTTATTTCCATATTTGTCCCACATCATACTGCCTTTCCTGTGACTTGCTTCTTTACAATTTTACTTTTCTTGTATTGGGGTATCAGCATGCATAATGCTGTGCCATTTGAAGGACCAACTGCTTTACATTTCTCTTAAAAGCAGGTGACCTGGCCTCTCTGTGTCTGTTTTGGGTGTTTTGGTTTTTTGTAATGGGACTGTAGCTGTTCCCTTCTGTTACATGATTTTGGGGAAGAATGACTTACAAGTTAAGGCATTTTACAAAGTTTAAAGCACTTTAAAAAATCTGAAGAATTTGTTTCACGTAACTTTTCAAATATAGAACTTTAAATAAATGGGATCAATTACAGTATTGAGAATTTATTTTGTTTTCATTCCATTGACTTCAGCAGATATGATTGTTATTCTCTGAGATGGCACACGTATCTTATGTTGTAGTTGTACAATTAGGTATAAATATGTCAGCAAGAATTATTATATTGTCAGAGGCTTACCTCTTCTCTGCTGACAATTTTTCTCATGACCTTTCTTTCTTAGCCTATGTTTAAACTATTGGTATTTTGATTTTTTTTAATTCAGCAGGCTTATCATTTAGGTTAGGTGATTCAAAGTTGTGGTAGGTGAACTATTTTACATAGGCATTTTAAAAACAATGGTACTGGTTTCACTTTTTGTTTGTTTCATGATTTTAGCCAGATTTCTCCGAGGTCCCACAGCTAGTAAAAGCCGAGATGGAACCCCAGGTCCTCTGATTGTATTGCTTCTGCATTACTGCACTGCTTCTCTAAACCTATTCTTTTTTTTTTAAAAAGATTTTATTTATTTATTTGACAGATAGAGATCACAAGCAGGCAGAGCAGCAGGCAGAGAGAAAGAGGAGGAAGTAGGCTCCTGCTGAGCAGAGAGCCCAATGGGGGACTCGATCCGAGGACCCTGGGATCATGACCTGAGCCGAAGGCAGTGGCTTTAACCCACTGAGCCACCCAGGCGCCCTCTCTAAACTTATTCTTAATGGATTCTACATCATAGAGTTGCTAAGATAATGGTGTAAAAAAGCTTTGTAAATTGTGAGGCATGTCTGTATAAAGCAGAACATAATGATGGTTTTAGGATTAAGAAAAGCAAATACTAAAGAAGAAAACTTTTTATATGCACTATCAATTTACATGTCTTAAATATAATTTGAAATACTTTTGATGCTGGGATAGTCCTTGTGAAATTAAATTCTAATTTTATTAATGGACCATGACCATATTTGAAAAGTATGAGACATATGATCACCATAATTTAGTGACTTTTACAAGGAGTGGATTTATCCCAAAAGTTTTTGGTATAATCCTATATACATTTATTGTTTAATAAATAGCATATGGCTCCAGTTAAATGATGGTCAGATTATAACATCTGTGAGTGGGATAATATAATAAACTTCTGGCATTCAGGATTTGACATTAGGTTTCTCAACTATTTATGAAACCTAAAGGTTCATGAGGTTTTGTCGAGATACATACTTGAATGTTATGACCTAAGGAGCTGGTATTGAGGAAGTCACTTTGCTAACAAGTATGTATGACCTACATTTACACTTCATCTTCACTTCTCTGTTCATATTTGCTGCTTGTGGTTATTTACTTGGTAACTACCTGAAATAATTTATACATACATGTACATATACAGAAAACACCATTATAAAGGTAATGCTAGTGAAGTGATCCTACAAAAAGTGGTGCTCCTGAGTAGAAGAATGGGAAGCTTATGGAGGATGCTACATGTATCAGTAGAAGCCGTAAATATGGGACTATGCAAAGATCTGGAGACATATCCCTTACCTATCTTAGGGGTCTTTTGTATAATAGAGTTAAATTTTTAACATATGAGGACTGGTAGCATTTGATTATTTCACTTTGTTATCATTTCATGGGAAAAAAATTTCTTTTTTAAGATTTTATTTGTTTGACACAGAGATCACAAGTAGGCAGAGAGGCAAGCAGAAAGAGAGAGAGAGAGGAGGAAGCAGGCTCCCTGCCCAGCAGACAGCCCGATGTGGGACTTGATCCCAGGACCCTGAGATCATGACCTGAGCTGAAGGCAGAGGCTTAACCCGCTGAGCCACCCAGGCAGCCCTCATTCATGGGAAATTTTAACATAACCTGTGAAAGCCCCATTTGTCCCAGGTGGTGCAGTTGTCTGCCATATGGAAATAGATGACAAAGCAAATTAATAGAACCCTGAATAATACTTTTCTTATGTTTATAGTCATGTGGCAATATACAGATTTACAAGGCAAAATAATCTAGTTTGGAGCTTTTTTTCTTTTAATGATTTTATTTATTTATTAGAGAAAGAAGGAGAGAGAGAGCACAAGCAGGGGAGCAACAGGCAGAGGGAGAGGGAGAAGTAGGCTCGCTGCTGAGCAGGGAGCCAGACGCGGGGTTCATGACCTGAGCCGAAGCAGACGCTCAACCCATTGAGCCACCCAGGTGCCCCTCTAGTTTGGAGCTCATTTTGATATTTTATTAATCTGACACGTATCTGTTACTCATTTACTCATTCATTTAATGAGTGTCTCCTGTGTGCTAGGCACTATGCTAGACTCTAGGGAGTCAAAGATGAATTAGACTCTGGCTTTACTCCTTGGGAATTCATTCTGGTTAGAGAAATAATAAACATGATTATGGTATTTTGTAAAGTGTAATATATTTTTTAAAGATTTTATTTATTTACTTGACAGAGATCACAAGTAGGCAGAGAGGCAGGCAGAGAGAGAGGAGGAAGCAGGCTCCCTGCGGAGCAGAGAGCCCGATATGGGGCTCGCTCCCAGGACCCTGGGATCATGACCTGAGTTGAAGGCAGAGGCTTTAACCCACTGAGCCACCCAGGTGCCCCAAAGTATAATATTTTTAAAGTATTAAATGAGATAACATGTATGAAAAAAACTTATTTAGTAAGCTTTACAAATTTAAGATTTTTTTCCTCTACTGTGTAGTACAGTGTCTGATATATCTTAAAATGCTTGTTTATCCTTGAATGAATTGATAAAGAACAAAGAACAAGAAAAGCATATAGTATAAAGAAGTAGTGGTTTTGCTTGGGTGTATGATGATGGGAAAAGCTTCACAAAGGATTTAACTTTTGAGTTGGACTTTAAAATAAGCAATTTATGTTGAGAATCAGGTAAAGGGATTCCAGGGCAAGAGAAAGACTAAGACATGAAAGTGATCTGTATCAATCATGTATGTGTAGGCTTATATAGTTTGCAGGATACTTCTGTTTACATTATCTCTTTTGAGCCTTATGAAAACTTTCTGTAATGAGTTCATACAGCCAAGCACCTGAAGCCTACAGGTCCTAGGATCTAAGAGAGAGCAACTCTAGCCATTTTCTTTGTAGTTTCTTAAATGTCATGATTGCTAGTATTAATGAATTTCCGTGATTGTATTTATGAACTGTTTTTGGAGTTATAAGTAAGTGGGAGAGAAAAATACATAAAATGAAAAGTGTAGTTCGATTTTTATTTATATAAGCAGATTATCATATATCAATACATGAGGAGTTTTTCTTAGAGGTTTCAGAAACATTGGAATATGCTGCTTTTTTGGGGCAAGTGCTTTACTATTTCATAGATTCTTTGTGACTCAGGTAGTTTTTTGGGATTTTCAGTCTTCTTAAGCCATTTACCTAAATAACAGACAATGGAAACTGCCATCCCACATTCTTTTTTAAGCTTTCTGTTTCTGCTACAGTTGAACAAATTTGTTGACATTAAAAAAAAATTTTTTTTAAAGATTTTTTATTTATTTGACAGACAGATCACAAGTAGGCAGAGAGGCAGGCAGAGAGAGAGGAAGAGGAGGAGGAGGAGGAGGCAGGCTCCCTGCTGAGCAGAGAGCCCGATGTGAGACTCGATCCCAGGACCCTGGGATCATGACCTGAGCTGAAGGCAGAGGCTTTAACCACTGAGCCACCCAGGCGCCCCTGCACGAAAATGTTTGGTTAAAATGCTTTGAGGAAGGAAAAAGAAACAAAAATCTCTCTGTTTATTCTTGATTTCCTGTTGTATATATATTATATGTTGTATGTAATCAAGATAGTGTGGTATTGGTGAAAAAATAAATCCATCAATGGAACAGAATAGAAAGTTCAAAAATTGATGTACACAAACATAATCAACTGATTATTTGACAAAGGAACAAAAGCAGTTGAATGGAGAAAAGAGTTTTTTAAAAAGGTGCTGGAACAACTGGATATCCATATGCCATACATGTCTATCTATATAGACACTGACCTTTCACATTTCCCCAGAATAACTCAACAGATCCTAGACCTAAATGTAAAATAGAGAACTGTATAATGTTAGAGAAAATCTAGGTGATGTTGGGTTTGGCAGTGAGTTTTTAGATGCAACACCAAAAACACCGTCTATAAGAAAAAAAACTGGTAAGATGGATTTCATTGAAATTGAACACCTCTGCCTGCCCTGCCGAAGATAGTCAAGAAAATGAAAAAATAAGCCACAGACTCAAAGAAAATATTTGCAAAGCACATATCTGATGTACTGTTGCCCAAAATATACAAAGGACTCTTAAAACTCTACAATTAAAAAGTAGGCAAAAGATTGACAGACAGCTCATCTGAGAAAAATAAGCAGATTGCAGATAAGCATATGAAAAAATATTCAACATCGTGTCATTAAGAAATTGCTAATTAAAACCACTAGATACCTATTAGAATGACTAAAATCCAAAACACAGCACCAAATTTTGGCAAGGATGTGGAGCAGTAGGAACTCTCATTGCTGGTGGGAATACAAAATGGTATAGCCACTTTGGAAGCCAGGTTGGCAGCTTCCTTAAAACACAAAATATAGTCTTACCGTAGGATCCAGCAGTCACTCTCCTAGGTATTTATCTAAATGAATTGAAAACTTATGTCCAAACAGAAACCTGCACACAAATGTTTATAGAACCTTTACTCATAATTTCCAGAACTTGGAAGCAACCAAGATGCCCTTCAGTAAATGAACAGATAAACTACAGCACATCCGTACAATGGAATCTTATTCAGTGGTATAGGTAGTAAGCTAGCAAGCCCCCAAAGACATGGAGGAGCCTTAAATACTCGAAAGAAGCCAGTCTGAAAAGGTTGCATACTGTATAATTCCAGCTATATGACAAAAGCCAAAACCATATACAGTAGAAAGATTAGCTGTTGCCAGGGGTTCAGAGTGGGAAGAGGAGGAACACACGGGAGATTTAGGGCAGTGACACTATTCTGTATGACACTGTAATGGTGGACACATGACGTTATGCATTTGTTAAAACCTGTAGGGTGAACCCTAATGTAAACTATGGATTTTATTTAATAATTATCAATATTGGTTCATCAGTTATAATAAATGTACCACACACTAAAAGATGTTAATAATAGATGGGGGAAATGGGTATATGGGAACTCTATACTTTCTGCTGACTATTTCTATAAACCTAAAACTCTTCTAAAAAATAAGTCTCCTAAGTTTTAAAAAATGGAAAAAGTGACTTTCCAAGAACTCACTGCTAATAATTTAGCTTTACTTTTTTTCCTTCCTAAATTAGAATTCTGAGTCTGTCAGATGCTTTACTTTTGTCCTTAGGTTCCTTCAGACAATTACAAAACAAAATTTTTATGCCAAATAAACCATTAAAAAAGCAAGTAAAGATATTCTTGATCTACCCAGACTAGAAGGAAGTAAACCACCATATTAACAGAATAGGGATTACAAATAATTTATACTTTCATCTTTGTTTTTCTGTATTTCCCAGATGTTATCTGTGAAATAACTGTTAGCACTAAAACAGTTTTTTGTAACCTATTGCAGTTTAATTGCAATTTAAAAAAAAAAAAAATTTAAGATTTTTTTCATTTGACAGAGAGACACAGCAAGAGAGGGCACACAAGCAGTGGGAGAGAGAGAGGGAGAAGCAGGCTCCTTGCAGAGCAGGAAGCCTGACGCAGGGCTCTATCCCAGGACCCTGGGATCATGACCCGAGCCGAAGGCAGACGCTTAATGACTGAGCCACCCAAATGCCCCATTAACATGTTTTGTTTTTTTAATTTAATAATTTTTTTAAAATTTTAATTTATTTAACAGAGAGATCAGAAGTAGGCAGAGAGGCAGGCAGAGAGAAAGAAGGAAGCAGGCTCCCTGCTGAGCAGAGCACCTGATGCGGGACTTGATCCCAGGACCCTGAGATCATGACCTGAGCTGAAGGCAGAGGCTTAACCCACTGAGCCACCCAGGCACCCCCATTAACATGTTTTAAGAGAGAGAGAGATATAGGGGCATCTGGGTGACTCAATCGGTTGAATGTCCGACTCTTGGTTTTGGCTCAGGTTATGATCTCAGGGTTGTGAGATTGGCCCCAAGTCAGACTCTGGCCAGAGCACAGAATCTGCTTGAGATTGTTTTCTCCCTCCCCCTTCTTCTCCCTATGCTTCCTCCCCTGCTCCTCCCCCTGCTTGTGCTGTCTCTCAGTTTCCATAAATAAATTACATCTTTTACAAAAGGAGATATATATATATGGAAATAAGAGATAGATCCTAAGGGTCTGTTTAAGTAAAAGACTGCATCACCACAGTATTTGATGTAAATGATATGATTAGTTGGTGACAGCCTCATCAATTACAGTTTACAAAGGGGTCAATTTTAAAATTGTTATTATGAATTTTCTTATTTTCTTATTTACTAGAATAAAAGAGGATTCTAATTAGATGTTATCTAATGATTTTGCCAAATTTCTTATATTTTGTTGGTTTAAATTGCTCTAAAATATGTGCTTGAAGTCCCATTTTTATTCCTGAAATTTGTGCCATTTGCAGTATGTGTTGGGGGAAATGAATTATTATTAAAAAGAGAATTATTTTAACATGGCTTTAGTGATTCCTCTGTACAATAATTGGTGATGAAATTTGGCTCATTGTTTTCAGCTAGTTTAAATTGGTCTTGAAAGAAACAGAAACTTGTTGCTTAATTACAGACTCCAGATAACTTTATGGAATGCCTCCGAGCTGTTATGAAGTACTAGTTTAAGAAGGATAATTCCACTTAATTGTATACGTTAAGCCCCAAAGGAAAGCAATTTTAAATTCGACTTTTACTAGATTATACCATCTTTTTTTTTTTTTTTAAAGATTGATTTATTTATTTGACAGAGAGCCACATAGCGAGAGAGGGAACACAAGCAGGGGGAGTGGGAGAGAGTGAATCAGGCCTCCTACTGAGCAGAGAGCCTGATGTGGGGCTGGATCCCAGAACCAATGCCAGGATCCTGGGATCATGACCCGAGCCGAAGGCAGATGCTTAATGACTGAGCCACCCAGGCGCCCCATATTATGCCATCTTTTTTTTTTTTTTAAAGATTTTATTTATTTATTTGAGAGAGAGACAGTGAGAGAGAGCATGAGCGAGGAGAAGGTCAGAGAGAGAAGCAGACTCCCCGCCGAGCCGGGAGCCCGATGCGGGACTCGATCCCAGGACTCCAGGATCATGACCTGAGCCTAAGGCAGTCGTCCAACCAACTGAGCCACCCAGTCGTCCCTATTATGCCATCTTTATGGAGCCACTCTGTTGCTGAGTTCTATCCACACTATGGTGTTTATTCAGTGGAGGGCTTAGCTAAATGAGTAAGGATAGTTGTTCCTTAGTGGCCATTTCAACCTCATTTCTTCCAAACAAAGTCTAGTAGTTAGGCTAATTTATTAGCGAGTTCAGTGAACTTTAGCCCTGTTCTATGGGCAAGAGCAGATAGAAAAGAAATGCCATTGTATTTTCAAATCTTACAGAAATCGGGTTATTATAATAATGAAGTGTATCTGGTAGATTTTCTGATATGTGTGAGGTGCTCAGCTTTCTATTTTTTCATTGCTGTCTAGGCAGATTCACTTGAGTTCAGTAAGATAGAAATGTATTTTCCACGCAGTAGTTTTTTTTTTTTTTTAACATTCATTCACCATTGATTACTGTTAAAGGTATGTACCTTTATATTCAGTCTCACTGGGAATTGGGTTTGTGTTACTGTCATATGATTTCACTCATATGTGGAAATTAAGAAACAAAACAGAAGATCATAGGGGAAGGGAGGGAAAAATAAAATAAGACAAAATCAGAAAGGGAGACAAACCATGAGAGTCTCTTAACTCTAGGAAACTAACAGGGTTGCTGGAGGGGCAGTGGGTAGGGGGGAAGAGAGAACTGGGGGATGGGCATTTGGAGGGCACTGGACGCAGTGAGCACTGGGTGTTATGTGCAACTGCTGAATCACTAAACTCTCCCTCTGAAACTAATAATACACGGTATATTTAAATCAAATTAAATTTTAAAAAGAACAAGAATCTAGGGGCGCCTGGGTGGCTCAGTGGGTTAGGCCTCTGCCTTCGGCTCAGGTCATGATCTCCGGGTTCTGGGGTTGAGCCCCGCATCGGGCTCTCCGCTCAGTGGGGAGCCTGCTTCCCCCCTTTCTCTCTGCCTGCCTATGATCTCTCTTTCTGTCAAATAAGTAAATAAAATCTTATTAAAAAAAAATAGTTTTGGGGCCTGGGTAGCTCAGTGGGTTAAAGTCTCTGCCTTCAGCTCAGGTCATGATCCCAGGGTCCTGGGATTGACCCAGCATCGGGCTCTCTGCTCAGTGGGGAGTCTGCTTCCCCCTCTCTCTCTCTGCCTGCCTCTCTGCCTACTTGTGATCTCTCTGTCAAATAAATAAATAAAATCTTTAAAAAAATAAAAAATAATTTTTTTTAAAAAGCTAGTTTTAAAACTGTCTTCCAGAGTACATTTAAATAAAAACTTTAAATTTTACATTTTACATTCCTGCTAATAATGTGTGAGTCATCTAGTTTCTTCATATCCTCACCTGCGTTTGATGTTGCCACTTACAATTATTTGAGCCATTCTGATAGCTGTATAGAGATCTCTCATTGGACTTCAGTTTCTGTCTCCCTAATGGCTAATGAACTTGAACATCTTTCCATGTGCTTATTTGTGGTCTGTCCTCTGGTGAAATGTCTCTTCATGTCTTTTGCCTGTTTTCTAATGGGATTGATTTTTTTCTTTTTTTTTTTTACTGTGGAGTTTTGAGAATTCTTTATATTTTCTAAATATTAATCTTCCATCAGATGTGTGGTTTGCACATATTTTTTTCTCAGCCTGTATTTTGTCTTTTCATCTTCTTAACAGGGTCTTTCCCAAAGCAGAAGCTTTTAATTGTGTTGAAGTCCAAAGACTTTCTCTTTTTTTTTTTTTTTTTGGTCCCATTAACGTTTCATGATTTTATGTTTTACATTTAAATCTATGATCCATTTGGAGTTAATGTTTGTATAAGATGTGAGACTTTGGTTAAGGTTCATTTTTTTTGCCTATGGTTGTCTAATTGCCCTGACCTGATTTGTTGAATGGCTCTCTTTCTGACATTGAATTGCTTTTGCATTTCTGTCAAAAATCAGTTTGAGGGGTGCCTGGGTGGCTCAGTGGGTTAAAGCCTTTGCCTTCAGCTCAGGTCATGATCCCAGGGTCCTGGGATCGAGTCCCACATAGGCCTCTCTGCTCAGCAGGGAGCCTGCTTCCTCCTCTCTCTCTGCCTGCCTCTCTGCCTACTTGTGATCTCTGCCTGTAAAATAAATAAAATCTTTTTTAAAAAAATCAGTTTGAATTGTTTACTGGGTACAGTTTTCTGTTAGGGTGATACAAATGTTTTAGAACTAGATAGAGGTGGTGGTTGCCCAACAATATGAATGTACTCTAAATGCCCATTTTATAATGGTTAAATTTTGTGTTACATGACTTCACTTTACTTTTAAAAAATCAGCTCTTAGATAACCACCTCAAGTGTTTATTATGAGATCCAAATGAGAAAAAAATCAATTGAACATATCTGTGTGGGACTATTTCTGGACACTTTTCTATTCTGTTGATCTCTGTGTCTGTCCCTCTGCCGGTATCACATGGTCTTTTTTTTTTCCCTCCCCACACAGTCTTGATTACTGTAGCTATGTAATCAGTATTGGAATTAAGTAAACTGATTCCTCTTATTTATTCTTTTTTCAAAATTTGTTTTAGCTGTTCTAATTCTTTTGGCTTTCTTATAAATTTTAGACTGATCTTGTCTATATCTAGGAAGTGCATTAAATTTATAAATCAGTTTGGGGAGAATTGACATCTTTACTATGTTGAGTTTTCCAATCCATGAATGTGGCGTGTGTTTCCATGTATTAAGGTCTTCTCTGATTTCTTCGTCAGTGTTGTTCAGTGTCCTGTACGAGTTCTAGACAGGTTTTGTTAGATTTACACCTGTGTTTTTCTTTTTTGAACAGTTATAAATGGCATTGTCTTTTTAAGCTTGGTGTCCACATGTTTTTTGCTAGTACACAGAAATACAAGTGATTTTTGCATGTTTATATTATATAATGCAACCTTGCTGAACTCACTCACTCTAGGAGTTTTTATGTAGATTATTTGGAATTTTCTATGTAGACAGTCTTGTCATCTGCAAATATAGTTTTATTTCTTCCTTTCCAATCTACATGGCTTTTTTTTCCATTCCTTGCTTTATTGCATGGCTAGAACTTTCCAGCACTGTGTTGAATAAGAGTGGTGAGAATGGGGTTCCTTGCCCTGTGCCAGATCTTACAGAGAAGTGTTCAGTCGTTCACTGTTAAGTACAATGCCTATCAAGCTGAGGAAGTATCCCTCTATTCTTATTTTTCCGAGACTTTTTCTCATGAATGGCTGTTACGTTTTGTCAAATGCTTTTTAGCCTGTTCATATATGGTGGGTTACATTGATTGATTTTTGAATAATTTTTTAAAAGTTTTTATTTAAATTCCAGTTAGTTAATATACTGTGTAGTATTAGTTTCAGATGTACAATATAGTGATTGAACACTTCATACAACACCTGGTGCTCATCATACAAGTGCCATCCTTAATCTCCATCACCTATTTCACCCATCCCCCCACCCACCTCCCTTCTGGTAACCATCAGTTTGTTCTCTATAGTTAAGAATCTCTTTCTTAGTTTGCCCCTCTCTCACTCATTTTTCTCCTTACTTGTTTTATTTCTTAAATTATACATTTAAATTAAATTATACAATGTTTGTCTTTCTCTCACTGATTTATTTCACTTAACATGGTATTCTCCATCTAGCTCCATCCATGTCATTGCAAACGGCAAGATTGCATTCTTCTTTATGGCTGAGTTATTACATACATAAATATTCATACACACACATATACACACACACCCAAGACTGGATACCATTCTCATCATTTACAGATAAACTGAGACTGAGAAAAGTAACTTGATCATCAGTCACACAGTTAATAGCAGAAGTGGGATTCAAATTCAAGCAGTCCGACTTCAGAAATTTGCCTCTTGTTATCTCAATAAATAATAGCTCTCTTCCCCTCTTTCTCTACAATCAGTTTAAGTTTCATCTACTACTACTAGATAATGAGTTACCTCTACTTTAATAAAAATCTATACTCTATAGGTTCATTCCATCTCCCTATCCTTCCCCTATCCTCTCATCTAGCAACCTCCGAGTCACTGGAGGATCTCTCCATTCTAAATTGTATCATTCTAGGAAATAATTTAAATAACTACAGAGGGCACGCTATCCATATTCTGGACTCAACAGTTCTTTGACCCTTCAGTCCAAAGAATGAACATATGAATGCTCTTATAATTTCTTTGGTCTTTCTCAGATTTGGTAACTTCTCTCCTTGTTCACAGTCATCATTCGATTTTTCTCTCTCTTTTTTTTTTTTAAGGATTTTATTCATTTATTTGAGAGAGGGAGGGAGGTAGAGAGCACACAAGTGGAGGAAGGAGCAGAGAGAGAGGGAGAAAATATGTATATATATGGCAGTGTATGTATTACATTCCAGCTATAAGAGAGATCATACGGTATTTATCTTTCTCTGTCTTGATTTATTTCACTTAGCATAATGCTGTCATGGTCCATCCATGTTGTTGCAAAGGGCAGTATTTCATTCTTTCTTACCACTGAATAATATTTCATTACATATATCACAATTTCTTTATCCATTCACCTGTTGATGAACTTAGGTTGTTTCCATATCTTGGCTTTTGTAAAGAATGCTGCAGTGAACATGGGGAATATATGGGAATGCATATATTTTTTTGAGGTAGTATTTTTGCTTTCTATTTTTTGCTTTTTATTTCAGTTCCCAGAAGTGGAATTGCTGGGTCATGTGTTCTATTTTAGTTTTTTGAGGAAATTCTATACAGTTTTCCATAGTGACTGCACCAGTTTATATTCCACCAGCAGTGCACAAGGTTTCCCTTTTCCCACTTCCTTCCAGCATTTGTTATTTCTAATCATTTTGATAATGGCCATTTTAACAGGTATGAGGTGATATCTTACAATACTTTGATTTGCATTTCCCTGATGCTTTATGATGTAGAGCATCTTTTCATCTATCTTTTGGCCAGTGGTATGTCTTTTTTGTAAAAATATTCAGGTCTTATGCCGTTTTTTATTCAGATTGGGTTTTTGTTTTATTTTGTTTTGCTACTGAGTGGTAGGAGTTCCTTACGTATGTTAGGTATTAGCCTCTTATCAGATATATGATTTGCATATATTTTCTCCCATTCCGTAAGTTGCCTTTTCATTTTGTTGATTGTTTCCTTTGCTGTGCAGAGATTTTATAGTTTGAAAAAAAAATTTTTTTTTTAGTTTGATGTAGTTCCACTTGTTAATTTTTGCTTTTGTTGTTTTTGGTGTCAGATAAAAAAATCATCACCAAGATCTATCAGGAGCTTACTGCCTACATTTTCCTTTAAAAGTTTTATGGTTTCAGGTCTTATGTTCAAGTCTCTAATCCATTTTGAGTTAATTTGTGTGTGGTGTAAGATAGAGTTCCAGTTTCATTTGCATGTGGCTGTCCAGTTTCCCCAACACCATTTATTAAAGAAACTGTCCTTTCCCCATTGTATATTCTTAAATTAACTGACTGTATATGTTTGGGTTTATTTCTGGGCATTCTGTTCTGTTCTGCTGATCCATATCTGTTTTTATGCTAGTACCATACTATTTCAATTACTATTGCTTTGTAATACATAGTTTGAAATCAGTGAGCATGATTCCTCCAGCTTAGTTTTTCTTTCTCTAGATTTTTGTGGCTATTCAGGGTCTTTTATGATTTGTTACAAATCTTAGGATTGTTTGTTTCATTTCTGTAAAAAGTACTGTTGGAATTGTGAAAGGAATTGCATTGAATCTATGTATTGCTCTTGGTGGTATGGACATTTAAACAGTATTCTTCCAGTCGATGAGCATGGAATGTCTTTCCATTTATTTATGTCTTCTTCAGTGTCTTTTTAATTAATGTCTTGTTTCCAGTATGTATCTCTTTCACCTCCTTGGCTAAATACATTCCTAAGTATTTTGTTCTTTTTGATGCAGTTGTAAATGGGATTTTCTTAATTTCTCTTTCTGATAGTTCATTATTAGTGTATAGAAACAATAGATTTTTGAGTCATGGGTTTTGTGTTCTGCAACTTTACCTAATTCATTTATTCTAACAGTTTTTGATTGAGTCTTTAGGGTTTTCTAAATATATAAATACATGGCTATATATAATATGTCACCTGCACATAGTGACAGTTGCCTTTTTCATTCCAGTTTGGAGGCTTTTTATTTCTTTTTCTTGCCTGATTGCTCTGGTTAGGATTTCTAAAACTGAATAAACATGAATAAAAGTGGCAGGGAGCGCCTGGGTGGCTCAGTCATTAAGCATCTGCCTTCGGCTCAGTCATGATCCCAGGGTCCTGGGAAGCCTGCTTTTCCCTCTCCCACTCCCCCTGCTTGTGTTCCCTCTCTCACTGCATCTCTCTCTGTCAAATAAATAAATAAAATCTTAAAAAAGAGTAGGCATCCTTGTTTCTGATCTTAGCTTTCAGCTTTTCATCATAGATGCTGTTGTGTGCTTCTCATGGATGGCCCTTATGTTGAGGTATATTTCCTCTGTACCTGCTTTGTTGAGAGTTTTTATCATAAATGGATGTTGAATTTTGTCAGATGCTTTTTCTGCATCTGTTAAGATGATCATGATTTTTATCTTTCATTTTGTTGGTGTGATGTATCCCGGTGACTGATTATAGATATTGTACCATCTTTGCATCTCTGGAATAAATCCCACTTAATCACGGTGTATGATCCTTTTTTAATGTATTAAATTTGGCTTGCTGACATTTTGTTGAGGATTTTTACATTTGTGTTTATCAGGAATATTGGCCTATACAGTAGTCCCCTCTTATCTGTGGTTTCGCTTTTCATGGTTTCAATTACCTGTGGTCATCTGTGGTCCAGAGGCAAGTGACCTTACTCCTGACAGTATGTCAGAAGGTCAGTAGTAGCATAATGCTACTGTTCATTCCCCTCACTTCATCTCATCATTTATCACCTCATGTTATCACAAAAAGAAGGGTGAGTACAGTACAGTAAGGAATTTTGAGAATGAAAGATCACATTCACATCACTTTTACTACAGTATTTTGTTACAATTACTCTGTTTTACTCTTAGTTCTTGTTGTAATCCCTTACTGTTCATAATTTATAAGTTAAACTTTATCATAGGTATGTATGTATAGGAAAAAACATAGTCTACATAGGGTTCAGTACTGTCCACGGTTTCAGGCATTCTCTGGGGTCTTGAAATGTATCTCTCATAGATAAGGGGAGATTAGCAGGCAGTCTGCTTCTCTCTCTCCCTCTGGCCCTCCCTTGCCTTTGCACACTCTCTCTGACTGTCTCTGTCTCAAATAAATAAATAAAATCTTTTTAAAAAACCAAACAAACTGGTTTGGGGCTGCCTGGATGGCTCAGTTGGTTAAGCGGGGTTATGATCCCAGGATCCTGAGATTGAGTCCCATGTCAGGCTCCCTGCTCAGTGGAGAGTCTTCTTCTCCCTCTCCCTCTACCTGCCACTCCCCCTGCTGTGTGCGCACTCTCTCGCTCTCTCCCCGTCTCAAATAAATAAAATAAAATAAACTTTTTTTTTTGCTGAGATTGGCAATGTAATTATTTACTTTCATATTGTACTTCCTGCATCCTAAAATGACTTACTTTTTTTGCCCTTCGGTACACTAAAAGGCTTTAATGAGGACAACCAAACCATTGTTTTGAACAAGGAGATATTAACCCAATTCTAGTTAACCACTCCCTTTTTTTGTGAGTTTATGACCATCTTACCAAGACACCTGTAGGCATATGTAGTGTCTGTCTCCATAGTAAGGTCTGCAGAAGTTAGTACCTTGTCTTTGTAGCCCCTGTCTGATGCAGCTTTCTTCCAGGGCACTTCTGTAACCATTTGTTAACAAAATAAATGCATCCTTACCAATAGAATTCATCAGAACAGTGGGTTTATTTGGAAATTTATATCAACTTTATGCTTAGTTTTGGAATTAGTCCATAGTTACTGAGAAACTACTGTAATAATAGCAAAAAATACTTAGTGTTTACCATGTACCAGGTTCTGTTCTAATCACTATATATAAACTTCTCTAATCCTCTTAACAGGTAGGGGGTTTTTGTTTCTTGTTTTTTGTTTTTGTTTTTGTTCTTTTGCTTGTTTATCATTCCCATTTTACAGGTGAGAAAACTTAGCCATAGAGTAATTTATCTAATGTCAGATAGCTATTAAGTGGTAGAAATAGCATTCAGAAGCCACATAGGCTGGCCCTTAATTCCTCCACTCTCTTTGTAATTTTTGAAAAAAAAAAAAAAATTTTTTTTAAGAGGTGGGAGAGGGCTGGAGAGGGGCAGGGGAAAAAGGAGAGAAAGAATCTTAAGGAGGCTCCATGTCCCATACAGAGCCCAACTCGGGCCCCATCTCACGACCCTGAGATCATGACCTGAGCCAAAACCAAGAGTCAGACACTTAACTGACTGAGCCCCCCAGGTGCCCCATGTTATTTTTGAAATTCTTAATAAAAATATTATTTTTGAAATTGACATTTTTGAAAGTTCATCTTTGTCCCCTAATTCCTGCAGTAACTTAAGATTTCCTCGTCCACTACTTTATTATGAAGCCTCCAGTTACTAGTTGATACAGTGAACTTAAAAATTCTTTTGGAGGGGTGCCTGGGTGGCTCAGTGGGTTAAGCCTCTGCCTTCAGCTCAGGTCATGATTTCAGGGTCCTGGGATTGAGCCCCAAATCGGGCTCTCTGCTCAGCAGGGAGCCTGCTTCCCCCCTCACTCTCTCTCTGCCTGCCTCTCTGCCTACTTGTGATCTCTCTCTCTGTCAAATAAATAAATCTTTAAAAAAATTCTTTTGGAAAGAAGTAGTTAGGAAGAAATATGCACTTAATAAGTTGAGAACCTGCCATGCACCTTGCACTCTGCCAGATGGACGCAGATGTCTAGGAGTTAGTTCTCCTGCTGTCCGCTGTAGGGCAGCACCTTTACCAATTTTGATGTCCATGAATTCCTCCCTGGAATACTAGACTTCTCTCTTTCCCGTGTGTAATGCATAAAGACAAGTGTTTGACAGATCAAAGGTGCATTTAGTGTCTTTATTCACATGCTTGAATTGTACAATTGGTAGGCTAAAATCTGGTTTCATTTCCAAAACAAGAAAAATTTTTCTGAAAATGGAAGGAACTTTAAGGTGGAAATAATTACTACTTATAAGCGTCAGAACTGTATTTCCTTATCCTGTCTCAACAAGTTGGTTGTAATTCTTAAGGTTTGAAGAGATGGTGGTGACAAGTTTGAGCTATCTAGATTAAAGAAGTTTCGTTTCTTTATGCTGTCATTAAAACTGTTCTGTCTTTAATGATCGAGTATCTCTGTGGAAGAAATAGATTTAAGCTAACAAATACAAGTAAGATGAAAATTATATATGTGGATGAGTTAAATTTATTTTAGAGCCCAAAATACTCTCTAGATGCTTTCAGAAGTCTTGGGTACTCTGTTTATATAAGTGGCTGAGAAGTTAATCTCTAAAATGTAGAAAAATTAAGTACAAGTTTTAAATGTACCTTAATAATTTCAGAATTTTAATTTCCATTTTATTTGCAGCTCAGATCGTCTGATAGAAGAGACAATAAGGTAGGAAAATATTTTTGTTTTACTTTAGTGCATTTTTTGTTTGCTTGCAACATAAATGAACAGATTAGGTTAACCCTGTAACTAGAGTTAAAGTTAATTTACCATTCTTAAAGATAGGAATTCCAGGGGTACCTGGGTGGCTCAGTGGGTTGAAGCCTCTGCCTTCAGCTCGGGTCGTGATCTCGGGGTCCTGGGATCGAGCCCCGCGTCGGGCTCTCTGCTCAGCGGGGAACCTGCTTCCTCCTGCCTCTCTGCCTACTTGTGATCTCTGTCTGTCAAATAAATAAA